>NC_139514.1:22015225-22492725 GCF_947247035.1 Vipera ursinii
TTGATATATTGATTCTGTTATGAGCAAAATGCCTAATGTGCTTTTAATAGAGGAAAATTAATGAGTTAGTGATTTATCTCATTGTGGTAAGGTCATGCCTGAAAGTCAGCAATCCCAAGAGTTACAGTTAAAAAGCATTTAATAATGAAGAGTGAACACAGCCAACACATTCATGAAGGGTTCAAGAATGAGTAATGCTAATCTATTTCCTGACTGAGGCAATTGGCTTGTATTAGTATCAAAAGATAATGCAATATTTAGTGGCATGTACAGTTAATAGCTACAGTTGACTTAGAAATTTTGTTATCTTTGAATACCAGGTACATGGGCAATCATACTCTGCTTGTGTACCTTATGTAAACATTTGGTAGAAATAGCTAATCATACATAATCAAGACAGGTTCAGTTCAGGGTGACTGCAAATAATTCATGGTTCATCCAAGGACAATGTGGTAGTCCTTTTGATTCTGGCCACCCACTAATTTATTTTAATTGATTTAGGCACTAACTATTCTGTGGACAGCTCACAGTGATAAAAGAATAAAATGCAGTAACTTAGAATGCATAAAATAACACCAGAGCCAAACAAGTAGCAAAATAGAAAACAAGATAGTGGCTCTGGCCAACAATGCAAAGAATATATAAGAACAAAGCTTGAAAAAGTCTCCAACCACCTGTCAGGACCAAGCTTAGAAACAACACAGTGAAGTCCAATGAAATTCACTCCTTTATTTGGTTACGCACAGCGGACAGAATCTTGACAAACTAAAGCTACAAACTTCTAGCCTACTAAATACATCCTGAGAGATTCTAGGGTTGGCACCCTGAACCTCTTCCCCACCATTTTAGGATTATGCAGTCTCTTATTCTCTTTGGGAACGCTGTGTATTGCCAAAACTCTCTCCTACTGCTTCTCCAGGTGCACATTCCACTCACCACCCTAGCACATTCCACTCACCACCCTAGCTCAAGGAAGAATAACCATGCCCTTTAAGGCCTTCTAAAACAGGATGTCAGATCTCAGGGCAGTTCATTCCAGAGTAGAGGTCCTATAATTGAGAAGGTGCACCCCCTGAGTCCTAAAAATTGTCACTGTTTAATTGAAGAGATCCAAAGCATGCCAACCCTAATGGCTGGCATCCATTGTCTCCTCTCAACTTTTTTTAGTCCCATCATCTATTCACATCACATATCCATTGTACTGTATGTGTATTATTGTCTTCAGAGAGTAGCCAGCCTTAATTTTATCCAGGATGAACTGAATAATTCTTCCTGCAGTTCATAATACTAAACAACAGTATTCTACAGGGTGAAGGTCTCTATATTCTTTCCCTTGCTTTTTCTCTGTGTCCAGCTTTTGCATTTATGCATTGCCACTTGAAAGACCCCACTTTTAACTTCTCTGATCTTTGTGAAATAGGACACTTGGCTGAAAAGGTCATCTACTGCAATTTTATCTAAAAATGTTTTGGGAGATTGCAGGGGATTATGTAAGATATGTCTAAAGCTGTAGAGTTCACATCCAAATCTCTTTTGCCTGCATTAAAATGAGATGAGAAAATACTTGTGTGAAGGGACATCTTTGAAAATAGTTACACTTGGGTTAGGTAGGTTATTTATTCATTTATGAACTTGTATAGCACCTACTAAAGTATTCACACTGAACCAAACAGATTACTCAGCAAAATTTTGGTTAAAACAGTTAAAAGCAGCTCCTTATCTCCAGATGATCATTCAATTCCGATAGCTTGTTGAAAGGGCAGTATCTTTACTTCTTTCCCAAATGTAATCAAAGCAGTTCCTCTAACCACAAGAGGTGATTTGTTCCAGAGGGCCAGAATGATCACCAAGGAAATCAGACTCTTCTCTTCTCTCCCCTTTATTTTCCAGATTAGAACTGATTGGGCAGATTCTCATTGGAGGAAATGGTCAAGCCCCGCAGGCCTTCAAATCCACACCACCAACTTGACTTGCACTATGAAACCTATCGGTAATCAGTACAGTACCTGCATCGTACTGTATAGGCTTTCCTAATGAATTGCGTCTCTCATGACAGCCTTTAGGTTGCTTAATTCTGCAACAATTGCAATTCCTGGATGGTCTTCAAGAACAAGTCCAGATACAGTACCTGATCATGGAGTTATAATGGTGTGAATTGCTCTTGCTAAGGCCCCACTCTAAAAAAGGATGTAACTGATAGTCCAGCACACCTGGCTATAGTCACCACTGGTTGATCCAGTGAGATTCATGAATCCCATACCATGGACCTGCTCCTCTGGAATGTGTTCTTTCCTCTCCTGAGCTAGAGAAGGGCTTCACAACCCATATAATGTTACATGCACAAACAACTCCAACTTTTTCCCCCAAAACTATTTCATCCCATTTAGTTTCTCATTGCCTCCAGATTTCAGATACGAATTCCTACTAGAGCTTCTCTCCAGCTTGGGAGCAAAAATCCAACTGAGTATCAATGTCATAATAATTACATCTTATTCTGAAATGCTGGATGGTCTCCTTCCCTTAATATTAGCCAAGTCAATAAAGTCCTCACAATCTCCTCTCATTCTTGGAATCATGTCTCCCGGTTCGCAAATTTCAGATAAGCATCCTCTTCATATCCTCACCCAACCAGATCTTCTACCAAAAGAGCATGACCTTATTACAAATATATCTGGCATTCTATAGCAACAGACTGAGGCTATAGCATCCAGGGGCTGGATTAGAAATCCCTCTTCTCCTAGACTGGAATATTATAAACACAAATTGGACTGAGGAAGAGTAAAACTCATAGAGTAATTGGATTCTCTTCCCACTGGCAAAAGGAAAGAATAAGCTCAACAGTCTAGATTTGTTAGTTGAGATTAAGCCAGTTTTTTTTAAAAAAGAGATGGCTAATTTCCTGCTAAAAACAACAGGAAATCTTATCTTTTGAAAGTGCTGTATCCAACTTTCCCCAAGTGAGTGTTTTGAAGATAGGATGTAAAAAGTTTACACATTTTAATAAAATGTGTTGGTCAGCGGTACAGCCTCCCAATTGTTTGCTTCCATAATGAACATATGTCTCTTCCTACAAATTCTTCTAAAATATCTGTGCCTCTGGTGAAGGGGAAAGCATTATCCAACCAAGGTTTTTCTCTCATACATAGATTTCCACAGTAATCTTAGAATTATGAATCTGGATGGAACCCAAAGCAATGACGTCCATGTTCCCTTCACATTTTCAAGTTCTCCAGATGCTTTTTCCCCCTGAATCCACTAGGGGGCAAATATCAATATTACTGTGCTTTTTTTAAATCCAGATTTTAAACTACTTTACGCTCACTAGAGATCAAATTTCAGGTGTTTTTTTTAAGAACAAAGGACATAACTCTAAGTAATTTATCAGCAGTAACTTAGCTAAGTCAATAATATTTGCAAAGAATTTCCCACCATCTTCAAGATAGTTTCTGCTGTCAGATTGGAATTTAGGATAGGTAGGTGTACAGTATCTTTAGTAGCTTCAGGGGTCTGGAAGAAGAATGTCCAAAAAATTTTTTAAAAAAAATCCCAGGAAAGTAGCATGAACTACCATGTGTAAGTTATTGAGATGTAGAGAATGGCAGAGGAAACTAATGAAATGCATAATTCCAATCCCTCTCGCTTCTCCTCTATAACAGATGGATATTCTTCTGGAAAGTGGGCAATGTAGTGTTTGGGAGGTGAAGATCTGTGGGGATTCAGGCACTAAAACAATGTAACTAAGACTACATCAAGGATGGCATTTTCTTTCTTTCTTTCTTTCTTTCTTTCTTTCTTTCTTTCTTCCTTCCTTCCTTCCTTCCTTCCTTTCTCTCTCTCTGTCTCTCTGTCTCTCTGTCTCTCTTTCTTTCTTTCTTTCTTTCTTTCTTTCTTTCTTTCTTTCTTTCTTTCTTTCTTTCTTTCTTTCTTAATATATCATTCATGTACCTGAAGGGGTTTATAACAAATGGTGTAATGGTTAAAACAGCAGGCTTGAAACCAGGAGATCACAAATTCTAGATCCAGCTTAGGCCCAAAGCCAGCCCAGTCATACTCATTCAGCCTTAGGAAGAAGAAGGCAATGGCAAACTACTTTTGAAATCTTGTCAAGAAAAATGACAAGCAGGCAGCCACCAGGAGTCAAAATTGATGGGAGGGAGGAAGAAGGAAGGAAATATAACAAAGTTCATATGAAGGAAGATCTTGATGTGTTGACACTGAAATCTGGTCTTTTGATGCAGGGGATTTTAGAGATTAGCATAGCTACTGAGAAGAATCTTTTCCTTGTCATCAACAATCAATCATACCTCTGCAGGCCCACTTTCAGATATTAGAAAATGTAAAGGCTAGTGTGAAGGAAGTGTTGGAAAGATTATTAATCACATTCGGAATTGTGCTTAGAAATGAGCAATTGTGTAAGGGCTGAAGCAATCATTTTTATGTATTTCTTATCTTAAACTCTACTGATTTTCAGTAATGGAAAAGGCTCCAGGAAATATATATTTTTTTTAGAAAAAGGAATGCACAGAGACTGTAGATTACCTCTGTTCCAAAGTTCTCTCAGAATCAGGCAAAGGTTAATAGAAACAATATTTGAGATAGAAAGGGAAAATATATCCTGTGACATTTAGAGGTAAGTGAAGTATGCCTAGAGTTATGAAAAAAAGTGATGTTCTCTGAACCTGCCTTAAGGTTTCATATATTTGCTCTCCTAGAAGAGTGAAACTTGGTTTCATTGACAAAATAAAGAATTGAATGGAGGACCAACACAGTTGCTCATAGTTTCTGGAAAATTAACCAGATAGTAGTAGATAAGCAGAAATTTCTTATGTCCAGAAAGAGAGAGAGAGAGATGGAGATTGTAGGACTAACCAATCATTGCATTTGAGTTTTGGTCAAGAGAGCTATCCCCAACGTGAATGGACTGGTAATTGAGCCAGAATTTCCAAAATCTTGCCTCCTTCTAATTGGGAAGCATAGATGATACCGAATGATCTCACCAGTCCCCACCCCAACCCCGATAGCTTTACGGTACTTAGGATTTAACAAAAGTATGGGAGCTGGATGCCACTCAAACTACAAACTGCTGCTAGATGAAAAAGAAGGCAGTTAACTGATATACACCTCTTGGCCATCTCCATTATGAATAAGGACAAATACAGATAGTCCTGGACTTACAACAATTCATTTAGTGACCGTTCAAAGTTGCAAGGGCACGTTAAAAAGTGACATGATAATTTTCCCCTTGCAGCATCGCCATGGTCACATGATCAAAATTCAGACACCTGGCAACTGACTCATATTTATGACGGTTGCAGTGTCCCAGAATCATGGGATCTTCTTTTGCGACCTCCTGACCAGCAAAGTCAATGGGGAAACTGGATTCACTGAACAACTGTGTTATTAACAACTGCAGTGATTCACTTAACAGCTGTGGCAGGAAAGGTTGTAAAATGGGACAGAACTCATTTAACAAATGTCTCCCTTTGCTACAGAAGTAGCCAAGTAGACAGTTCTAGGTTGCTTCTCTCCTTGACTAGTTTCCATCCGTTGCTTCTTGTCCTGCTTTCAGGTGCTTTGGAGAATAGCTTGACTCCCTCTTCTTTGTGGCAGCCCCTGAGATATTGGAACACTGCTACCATGTCCCCCCTCGTCCTTTCTCTTCATTAAACTAGACATACCCAATTCCAGCAACCGTTCCTTATATGTTTTAGCCTCCAGTCCCCTGATCATCTTTGTTGCTCTTCTCTGCACTCTTTCTAGAGTCACAACATGAGCTGTTTGGAAAAAAATATCCCAGAGATCTATATAGGACATTTTGGAGGCAAGCATTTCTTTGTAAATAATTTGAATGAAGAAAAGACCTGGCAAAGTATGTTATAACTGGGTGATAAATCCAGAGATAAAAAAAGTTACAAATGGTATCCACTCTACTTTTGACATGCTATAGTGGTGCATCCACCCATTACTGTTCTGTATTTGGCCTCTGGAAAATATCAGTGTGCTATTATTATTTTTTCATAATTCTGGGAGAGGATTGGAAAGAAAATCCCTAGGATAGGAACAAAACACACTGGAATGTCAACAGTCTTTTGGGGAAGATAATATGATGAGCCAGAAGCTGCAAAGTCCAGCATTATAAAGAGAGCTTGTGGTACCCCAGGAGATTATTGTGGCATTTATCCTGCTTAGTTTTTCAATAACTTCTTTATCTTCTGTTCTTGCGTAGTTTTGAGTGCTACATAAACACTGACAGATGGGAAGCAAGGAAACTGTTAAAATGCTGGAGGAATGGAATAAAAGGGGTCTCTGTGTTTCTGGATTTGGCTTCATGGAGTGGAGCTTTCTCTAAGGCTGCCCTCTTTCTTCCACCCCCTCCCCTTCTCTGGATATGCATGCATTCATTCATGCAAATATTCAGCCTGTGTATCATTTTTTTAAAAAAATCCATTCAATCATATCTAATTTTTAGAGATTGCCTGGACAAGTCCCTGCAGTTTTCTTGGCAAGGTTTTGTCAAATGCCGAAGAAATCAGGAGATTCAGGAAGTTCAAATGAGTATAAAGATTAATTGCAAGCTTAAGCTCTCTACAAGAATCTGAACTACTAACGGTCAAAGGAAATTAGCGAGGCTTAAGGAACTCAAGATGGGTTGGATTTAGCTCTCTTGCAGGCATGCAGGGGCATGGTTTGACCCCTCGCTCGGGCTCAGCCTGGTCATCTCCTACAGGTTTTTTTTTCAAAAATGGTTTGTTATTGCCTCCTTCCTAGGGCTGAGAGAAAGTGACTGGCCAAGGTCACCTAGCTGGCTTTGTGCCAAAGGTGGAACCAGAAGTCACAGCCTCCTCGTTTCCAGCCTGATGCCTTAACCCAGGGATCTGCAACCTTGACAACTTTAAGACTTGTGGACTTCAGCTCCTAGAATTCCTCAGCCAGCTGGCTGGGGAATTCTGGGAGCTGAAGTCCACAAGTCTTAAAGTTGTCAAGGTTGCAGACCCCTGCCTTAACCACTACACCAAACTGGCTTTCATACATACATTTACCCACATATATCCAGGCATGTCCATATTTGTGTGAGAATTTGATCATATTTAACAGTGATATTTTTGAAAGAATGTCTGTTCTGCAATTTGGAATTTTGATTTAATTTGGAGGAAAATTACCTGAAGAAAGTATGAAACAATTCTTTTATTTAATCTCATTTCAAATTGTAAGTAAATGCTTATAACATTTCACTGAAAGAAGTATTTTTCTTAGTTATTCATTCACTAGGTAAGTATGAACGAGCTTAATTAATGTATTTTCTGCTTCTGCTCAATATAGTATGGACTGTGCATAATTAGCTAAACCCAAAACGTATGCCTTTAATACGTTATATTGGCAAAATCTGGAATCTAGAAATTATAAAAAGAACAATTGAAATCTTGCACATTTTTTTACTTGGCTATATATGTGTATATGGATAAAATACAGTGCTAGATCAAAAACAGAATAATTCCAATAAATTGGAATATTTCTCAGATTCCTAAAATATTCATGCTAATGCCTAAGAATCTTGAAATGTTTGAATTCTGTTTAGAAGATCTCCCTCTGACAGCAACTATACATATGCTTAGCAGCCAATAGCATCTGACTGAATTTTATACAAATGTTAATCATTTGCTTCTGGAGAACATCAGGCTTAGAATGTTAGTAGCCCTAATTTCCTAATTTGATATTTTTCCTTCCCACTGAGTTGCACTAGGAACATATGGGAATTTGCATAATTAAAATAATCTGGGTAGAAAAGTTGGTCAAATGGCCTAGGAAACTTGGCAAGACCAAGGGAGTGTCTGTAGTTACTTTCATGCTAATGGGAACCAATTTGCCTTCCCTAACTGAGTATGTATGTATTTATTTATTTATCATATGGCATATTCACATCATAATTCAGTAAAAAGGAACACGGGTAAAATATAAAGCATAGAATATAATAGATTCCCAATGGAGTATCCAGAAAGAACAGTCAAGACCTAAATTTTATTTACCCAAGCGCAATCATATGAGCAGCTCTACTGTACTATTGTTTTCAGATTTTATAATGTACTTTCAGATAAATACAATTATTTGTCTCTCAATTTATTCATATAAGATTATATGCCACTGGATAGTGTAGTGGTTAGAGCACTGCAGGAGACCAGGGTTCAAATCCCAGTTGGTACCTATCTTACTAGTAGGGGTCCTTGGGCAAAGACACCACCCCCCAATACTCCACCTGCCTACCTCAAAATATGCCAGTTCTAATGTTGTCCAGATTAACGAGGTCTCCATCAGATGTTAAGGAACCAGGATCATCTGATGATAAGTGGGCTACTGAAACAAACCAGATATGGACAAGAGAACCTAGAACTGATGGAATGCTATGACAACAGTAGACCAAAAGAGATGGGGTATATGAAATGTATGAGGAAACAATGGATGGTGAGACCTATATCTGCCCTAACTGAGAAACAGCTAATTATCTAATTATTCAACATAGCGAAGAAGAAATTGCTATCACAACTGAAGGTACCCCAACTACATATTACATCCTTTACTCAAGAAGACCCAAAAGAACAACTAGATGTGTTTTCAACACCTAGCTGGAACATCATTACCACCCTCTTCATTACAGAACACAGTTCCTGATATGAGGCATAGGATCTTGGATAAGCTAGCCCCAATCAACCCTCAAGACTGATTATCAAGGTTCAGCAAAGAGGTGCCACCAAATAGTATGCTAGAAGATGCTACTAGGGCCTTGACAACAATCTCTACTGACATGATAACAAACCAATGAACTGATATAGGCAAAGTTAACAAGACACTAAGAACCTTCCTCAAAAACTCAGTGAGACTGTGGAAGATACTTGAAGTCAACTCAAGACAGCTCACCCAAGTGATTATCCAGTGCTGCATATACCAAGGTAACACCACTGCTGTTCTGCATAGATATAAATACAAGTTTAAGTATGGACCTATAATCAATCATCTCCTCTACATCAATTTATATTCAAAGAATGAACGAGCCAGTAACTCGCTGATCCATTTGACACATCCATCTACAGTGAGGATACCATGATGTTATTTGTACTAGAGAAGTGTAACTAGGTGGTAGTCAAGAGAGGAAAATAGTTAAGTAGTTAAGTAGTTAAGACTAATGGGATGGAACTATCAGAGGGTCACATAGCAGACATGCATACCAGTTACAAGTACCTTGATATACCACAATCACATGGGAATCATGAGGAAGAGGCAAGGAAGACCACAACATTCAAGTACCATCAAAGGATCAGACAGGTCCTGAAGAGCCAGCTCAATGGGAAGAACAAAGTTCATGCCATTAACATGTATGTTCTGACAGTAAACAGAAAACCTGCTTGTATAATGAGTTGGCCAAAGAAGGGCATGAAAGCTGCTGATGTGAAGACCTGGAAGCTCCTCATAATGTATAGAGGTTTCTACTCTAAGTCCAACAGAGACTGTACAGTAGCTAGAAAGAGGGTGGTTGGGGTCTGGTGAGCATCAAAGTCACTGTTATGAATGAAACCCTGAGGGTCTGGGAACATCAGTAAGATGGCACCCAAAGATGAGTTGCTGAGAGAATTCCTGAGGCAGCAGTAGGTGTGGGAGAAAGATCAAGCAGAGATGTACAACTGGGTATCAGTTGTAGATGTCAAAAGGGAAAGAGACAGAACCTTATTTAGCTCTAGGGTTAGTTCTCTCCTCTCCCAATATTAACTACTAGAGCTTGCCTCCAAGTAAGGAGGAGAACCACCATAAAACAGTCCTCCCCCTCCCAATGTTGTCTATCTCTTGAGCAAATTGTCTGAGCAAGTTGTATGTGTGAATTATATCTTCACACAGCTTGCTTAGGAGAAAGCCTTATGTTTGGAGTCTCTATAAAGAGGGAAATGCCAGAAAACAAATAAAGCAACAACAATGCTGCTTCTATAAATTACAGAGCTCTTTACTGCTATGTTTGACAATAAAATTGTAGAGTGCCTGCAACTTCTCTTCTGCAGCTGTGACCCATTCAGATTTTCCAACAGTGTTTTCCATAAATGCTGGATCATAATTCCCAGCATGGTCCAAAATTTGCTCATGGGGATTTATGAGGATTACAGTCCAGGATTACAGTCCATCTGAAGGACACCCAGATGAGGATAACTTCATTGTTTAAATATTTAAGACTAGGGGAAAGATGGTATAGGGAAGTTAATATGTGCAGTAATAAATGTGTTGCTTTATTTTGAGACTTTCACCGCTCCCTAAATATTGGAAATTGCAGCTGGTAATTCTGAACCAGAATCTGAAGATCTCTTGGTATTGATACAATCAGAACCTTTGGCACATATGCTGGAGTAATAATGGACTTTTCTCTTGAATGATAGATATGTCCATTTTCATTACATATCATAAAAAGCTTAATGTCTTCTATAGTTCAGTAGGTTTCTACACAGTCTCTGTGTTTAATTTTTTAAACTAATTGTATGGCTCTTTTTTCAAGGGACGCGGTGGCTCAGTGGGTTAGGACGCTGAGCTTGTCGATCAGAAGGTCGGCAGTTTGGTGGGTTGAATCCCGAGTGCTACGTAACAGAGTGAGCGCCTGTTACTCGTCCCAGCTTCTGCCAACCTAGCAGTTCAAAAGCATGTAAAAATGCAAGTAGAAAAATAGGGACCACTATGGTGGGAAGGTAACAGCGCTCCGTGCACCTTTGGTGTCTAGTCATGCCGGCCACATGACCACGGAGACGTCCTCGGACAAGCGCTGGCTCTTCGGCTTTGAAATGGAGATGAGCACCGGCCCTTATAGTTGGAAACGACTAGCACGCATGTGCGGGGGAACCTTTACCTTTACCTTTATGGCTGTTTTAAACCAAGAGCATGTGTTGTTATTGAATCAGATTGAAGTCACCCTTTGACTATTGAGCTAAATTGGAGATCAACCAATTTCTCAGGGGAAAGATAAAATGACAACAACAACGACGACGATGATGATATTATTTAAAATATTTAATTAATGGAACAAATTAAATTTACTTGAGACTTGTTAACAAAAGATTGAAGTGTGGAATTTTTGTTATTGTCAATCATCAATGTCTTTATCTCCAAAATTTCACCCAATTCCAGCCACGTTGGTTTCTGTGTCTCCTCTGAATGGAAAGAAAGAGGCAGATTCTTCTTTTTGGTCTGTCTTCACAGAATGACTAATGCTTGTACTGCTTGCTTCAGATTACAGCTAGCTCTCCATTTAGAAGAGGAGGATTTGAATTTCGTTTCTTTGCAAGACTGAATTCTATCCAACTCTTAGTGCACTTATTAATTCAAGACTTCTATAGCACTCATTCACAGATTTCTGAGCTGCAAGATAAGCTCCTTTAAAAATATCTTTTCACAATAGCCTTTGAAAGGGCACGGCAACAACTTGCAATATAATAAGCTTTAGCTGTTAAATCTGTGCAGCCTAAAGCTCATTATGAGATGTGCCGTAAAGTCTGACCTTTGTGTCACACAACAGGACATATTTTCCCAAGGGGTGACTTAGGAAAACCTGTGAATAATAGGACAATACTAGTCAAATGTGCAAATGGTGAAATGATTGGAGAATCTTGAACATATCTTTAAATGCATGGAGAAGTGAAATGGAAGATGACTTTGGAACACATTTCCAAGGAGTTTTCAGATGAGATATTAATAATGGCCATTATTTTTGCAATACATATGAGCCAGCTAGCGACCAACTCAGTTCAATCTCCATAATCATGACTCTGGCACCAAGTATTGACTCAAAAATCACCAATTTTTTGAAGTAATTGGAGCATTACCCATTTTCTCCAGGAAGTCCCTGATACCCCATGAATCCTTGCACTAGAAAATTACAGGCACAGCTACATGATATTTCTATCCTCTTTTCCACTGCATTACTGCAGCCCATCATGTTTGAAAAATGTGTAACTGTACTGCTAGACTGCACAGTAGGATCTCTAATGGACAGGCAGGCTTCTTCAGATTCTCTTTCGTTTTCCTTGAGGAACTCTGTATACCAAATAGGCTGGTTAACAGGACTTATATGTTTCTATGATATAATTGACAGTAGAGAGTTAATTTAACACTATGCATACTGGGACAGTCCTGGGATATATTTAAGCTGCTTTATCTCATCTGACTGGATTATTTGGACCTTTATGTTGTCTTGATGCCTTATACCCTCCCATTGACCTAGTTAAGCATATTGTGGGAACGGGAGCAATTTGTACTTTAGAATCCATGTTGTTGTTGTTGTTTTTAAAAAATGCATGTCTTATCCATTAATGAAAGTTATTTGTGTTAGGTTTTGGACTTTTATTTTTTGTTATATTGGAATTAAAGCTTGCAGTTACTGTAGGATCAACCAAAGTCTGGCAGGATCTATAGGGATGGTGTGTATTTATGTGTGTGTGTGTGTGTGTGTGTGTGTGTGTGTGTGTGTGTGTGAGAGAGAGAGAGAGAGAGAGAGAGAGAGAGAGAGAGAGAGAGAGAGAGAGAGAATCCTGACCCTTTGCCTGTGATATATGACATACGGAGGGGTGATGGTTTAATCATGGTGCTGCAGCCATCATCTTCTCTGTTTTGATCTCCTCAATAGAGAATTTCACAGACATAAACATAATGGGAAGTATATAAAAATAAATTACAATAAAATGTTGCAATAAGTAAAATTGCAGTGTATTCCATTACATCTCCTATTCCATTTCAATCCCACTCTGGTTTTCTGTCTTCCCTAGTAGATACTTGCCATTTTATATAATCCTAAATGGGTTGCAATCCCCCCCGCCCACCCTTCATATCCTTCCAGGATTTAAATATGGGGCTTCTGTCATTTTTTGGATTTTCACAGACATGGTTACATCTTCTCCTTAAATGGTGCTATTCTAGCTGCCATCCTTTTTGCATTCACCAACTGAGTTTATTATTAGCATAATGTGCTATTTGTGCAATGCAAAATTATTAGTGCCTTATAGCTTATATATATTTATTACTGGACCCCAAATATAATTATTAAATATTTATATTACATATTTACTACAGAAATCTTAGTTAGCTATAATTCAGCTTTCACTGTTATTGATCATGGTAACTTTCTGGACCTGTTTTGGGAGTCGGGAGTGGGCAGCATTGTATTGTGTTGGTTTTCCTCCTTCCTCCAGAGCTGTGTTGATAGGAGGGGCTAGGTCTAGCTCATGGCCCCTACTTTGTAGTGTGCCACATGCTCAGTTCTTTTTTTCTTTCTGTTTAAGATCTACATGAGGACATGGGTGAGGTGATCTGAGGGTTTTGAATGAGGTATCACCAGTATGCTGATGATACCAGCTTTTTATTTCGGACCCAATCTATCTGGATTACTGCAGTGAGCACTACCTGGGGCTGCCTTTGAAGAGCAATTTGGAAGCTTCAAATGGTGCAAAATGCAGCTGCACAGGTAGCAAAGGTAACACCATTATCTGTGAGCTGCATTGGTTGCCAGTCTGTTTCTGGGTGCAGTTGAAGGTGCTGGTTACCATCTTTAAAGTGCTTCATGTCTTGGGACCAGGCTACCCAAAGAATTGTCTTTTCCCAGTTGTCTCTACCTGTCCAAACCATTGTGGAAGAAAGGGCATTGACCAGGGAATGCTGGCTGGTGGGGGAAAGAATTGTTTTTTCTGCTGTAGCATTTGCCCTATGGAACATCCTCTCTCTGAAGATTAAGCTGGCCCTAATGCTGCTGGGACATGGTGGCTCAGTGGGTTAGGACACTGAGCTTGTCGATCAGAAGGTCGGCAGTTTGGCAGGTTGAATCCCGAGTGCCGCGTAAAAGAGTGAGCGCCTGTTACTTGTCCCAGCTTCTGCCAACCTAGCAGTTCGAAAGCACATAAAAATGCAAGTAGAAAAATAAGGACCACTATGGTGGGAAGGTAACAGCATTCCATGCGCCTTTGGCATCTAGTCATGCCGGCCACATGACCACGGAGATGTCCTCGGACAAACGCTGGCTCTTCGGCTTTGAAACAGAGATGAGCACCAGCCCCTAGAGTCAGAAACGACTAGCACGCATGTGCGGGGGAACCTTTCCCTTTCCCTTTAATGCTGCTGGCCTCTTGTAGGCACTAAAGATTTGGTTGTGTGCCTCAAATCCTGAGTGTATGAAGGCTTCATCCCCCAATTGTATTAACAGCCATGGATTGTAAAACTCTCAGTGGTTTCTGTGTATTTTAATTTTTTCTTATGATGAAAATTTGTTTTTCAAATCAAGACAACTTTTTATTGAGGTCATAGACCACAAGTATTTTTTAAATTTTATTTTATGAATGTTGGCAGCCCAGGATCACTTGTTTAGTGGATGGTCATAGAAACTAAATAAACAAACAAACAATATTGGCATAATGTGGAGGAAGCTATTGATCTACATTTTAATCTTAATCAGAATTGCAGTTATAAAATCCATGAAGATGCTAATTTTAAACAAATTGTGCATTTCAATTATTTTAATGCTGCACTGACCTTTAAAACTTTAATAGATTTGCTGCAGAATGAATGTATGAATAGTTACTGTACTTTTACAGAAATATGTCAATTTATAAGACACCAGGTCCTGTTGACAGAGTGAGCATGGAAGTTGGAACATGATCAAGTCTAATTCTGTATTCTCCTTATACAGTAAAACATTTTTAGCTTCCCCCTTTATTAGAGAATAACAATTCAGAAGTGTGTTGTGAGTTGGCATATTCTCAAAAGATCAGTGATTTGAAGTCAAGGAAAGGAAGTCAACAGAGGGAAGACACCCAAGACACCCACTTTTAATTTTAGTTCTAACTATTCTGAAAATGTCAGTATTCTCATTGATAGAATATAGAACAGTAAGGCAAATACAGTACTTCTGATTCCTGCTCTTAGCTTCTCTACAAGATGTGCTCTCCAAGGTGCTGAACAATTTCCAGAACAACACTACAATGTTGAATTATTACTTATTAATAAATGAAAGGAATACACAGTAACATAGAAAAGGCCCAATCCTATTGGGAACAACTAGTATAAATTCAATAGAAGTGTGGATAATTCACAGTCATGACTAGTTAAAGAAATGCAGGTCTAATAAATGTCAGTTTTTATTTGTAATTAAGATTGTATTGTAGTTCAATTAATCACGCAGACTCAGTAACAAGTAAAGATAAGATATATATTATTTTGGATCATTGGAGGTTAACCCCATAAACAAATATGTGAATTTAAATATATTCAAATTTTGTCCCAAGTAACATTAAAATCAGTTTTACAACTGACTTCAAAAAAAATGTTGCATATCCAGACTCAGTATGAAGAAAGCTAAAGGAAGCTACCTTTGTACAGTTTATGGAGACTCTGAGTCATCCAGGTCATAGCTGTCCCAAATATGTTTTTTCATGGGGCATCTGGACTTTCTTGTTTTTCTTTGAAAACATTTCACTTCTCATTCAAGAAGCTTCTTCAGCTCTGACAGATGGTGGGTAATGGAAGGATTTATACTCCTTGCAGACAACTATCATTTGCATTCTTTTATAGAGTTGTTGGTAAGAAGGTTTATCTGTGTCATCAGAGACCCCTGAGTAACGCAAATGGATGTGGAGCCTTCTTGGAACTGTTGAACGGACTGGGTTGTAGACTGGAGATAGATGATGTCATATCTCTCCCTCTCTGTTGAGAGAGGGCTGTTCAGTTTTGACATACAGTAGATGGCCTTTTTGACCCCTCCTTCAAACCAGTGGTCCTCTTGGTCCAAAGAATGGCCTTTGTCTTTTAAATGCAGTTGGACTGCTGAATCTTGTCCTAATGTCTTTGTTCTCCAATGTTGTGCCATGTGTTGTTGTATTGTGTACAGTACAAATATTTTTAATGTTCTGATTAAGAAAATCTAGTAAAACTAACAATCCAAAATAATAATGTTTTACAATAACCATTCTCAGTTTTCCTGGGAATATTCCAATCTTTTCCCCCTTTTTCATGCTACCCATAAAATTATTGGGACAAGTAGCATCTTTTAAAACCTTATTTTAATAAATGTAGCTAATGACTAAATGTGAGTACAGTATTTTAACTTTCACCTTAATTATTAAATACTACATACTGTATGTGTTGAATATTCAAACCTTAAAACAGGACAGGTATCCTTTGTGCCCTAGAAGATGTTGCTGAATGAGCATTCCCACTTCATTAGCCATGCTGGCTGGGATTGGGGGAATTGTAGCTCAGCAATATATAAAATAACCAGATCAATTGTAAAACAGAGTAGTAGTCTCAATAAACTACTGAGCTGAAAAAAAAGGACCCTAAGTATTAATTTTGTGATGGGATATATGTATAATTAGCTAATAAAAAGATTACAAGTGGTGTTGCTGTGAGACTTCAGAAAATACTCTAAGTTTTAAATTAAATCTAAAATTAAATCTTTTTAACCATGTTTTAAAAATGACATGTTAAATGTCAATTTAATTCATTCTTCAAGCATTAGTTTTACAAAGTGTGCTGTTTTATGTACTCTTCACACCCCACCAAGTCATGTTACTTTGTATCTATAAATATTTATTTGTAACAAAATAAATAAGAAACTAAATAACAAAAATAGAGGTTTTCTAAATCTGGAAAGGATGTAGAGGTCACAGCAAAAGATCCCTTAGAGCAGGGCTTTTCAACCAGTGGTATGGGTACCACCTGTGGTACATTGGCACCTAGCAGTGGGGTTATACAACAGACATATATAGGATTACTCTCTAATATTTTCTTTCTTTTTTTATTAAAGAGTTTTACAAAAAAAATTCAATACATATCCCCAAAACCCACCCACCCCAAACCACCCCCCTTCCCCCCCCGCTTCCCAGAGCTAAATACAGGGTTATAGATATAATAATCATATTCTCACTAAAAGTTATCCATAATATAAAATTAACCAAATTCATAATGTGCTTTAACTCCACTTTAACATAGATACATACAAAGTACTAACACTAAAATTAATAACAATATCCCTCTAAAATCTACTCATAAGCTAAATGGAACTTTTTAGTCCCATATTTATTCCCATATTTATTCTGAATATAATCTATCCATCTCCTCCAAACTGAAATATATCTTTCTTGTGAATGATCCTTCAAATAAGCAGAAATCTTAGACATTTCTGCAAGATTCGATACTTTAAACACCCATTCTTCTATGGTAGGCAAACTATCCTTCTTCCAGTATTGTCCCACCAGTAACCGTGCTGTTATCAAATTCAACATCAAATTGGTTTCTTTAACATCACAATCTACAACAATGCCCAATAAAAACAATTGCGGAGAGAACTTTATCTTTCTCTTAAAAATCTTTTGAATGTTCCACCAAATTTTAACCCAAAAAGCTTTTATATTTCTGCAAGTCCACCACATATGAAAATAGGTGGCTTCTAAACTACCAGTAATATTTTCTTGAGTTAATGTAATTTTTTTTTCTAATTTACCTTTAAATTTTTAAAAAGTAATTTCAAATTGCTGTAGAATAATAATTATTTACTTATTATTTACTTATATATTTACTGTATTGATTTTGACTTAAACTATCAAAATAAATGAATGCAAAGTAACAGAATAACAGAGTTGGAAGAAAACTTGGAGGTCTCCTAGTCCAAGCAGAAGACCCTATACCAGGGGTAGGCAACCTCGGCTCTTTTATGACTCATGGACTTCAACTCCCAGGAATTCTGGGTGTTGAAGTCCATGAGTCATAAAAGAGCCGAGGTTGCCTACCCCTGCCCTATACCGTCTCAGACGGGTGGCTGTCCAGTCTCTTCTTGAAAGCCTCCAGGGATGGAGCACTGACAACGTCTGAAGGCAAACTGTTCCACTGGTTGATTGTTCTCCCTGTCAGGAAGTACAATTTATATTTGAGCTGTAGAATTCATTTACTTATAATCTTTTACTCTTTTGAACCATTGATAGATTAACAATAATAGCTACCTACATGTGACTGATGAATATTTTATGGTGTAAATAATTTATTTACAGGGACGCGGTGGCTCAGTGGGTTAGGACGCTGAGCTTGTCGATCAGAAGGTCGGCAGTTTAGCGGGTCGAATCCCGAGTGTCGCGTAACAGAGTGAGCGCCTGTTACTCGTCCCAGCTTCTGCCAACCTAGCAGTTCGAAAGCACGTAAAAATGCAAGTAGAAAAATAGGGACCACTACGGTGGGAAGGTAACAGCGTTCCGTGCGCCTTTGGCATCTAGTCATGCTGGCCACATGACCACGGAGACGTCCTCGGACAAGCGCTGGCTCTTCGGCTTTGAAACGGAGATGAGCACCGGCCCCTAGAGTTGGAAACGACTAGCACACATGTGCGGGGCAACCTTTACCTTTACCTTTAATTTATTTACAGTATAGAATATAATAGAATAATAACTTTATTGCCACTTTGAGCGTACACTAATCAGCATACATTAAAAGGAAATTTCATTGCATTCAGCTCTCATAGGGTCACCACCTCCGATATACACTACATAAATATGGCATAAATACATACATACATACAGAATTATGCATATACCCACATATATTATATGACACAGAGAAACAACACAGAGAAAAAACAGTCTAGTTCAGGTCATGTATGCATGTGCATGGTGAGAAAAAACAAATCGTGCGAGTTTACCAGACGGATGGCATAGGGAACAAAGCTATTACAGAATCGGGTAGAAATACTTTGAAACCTCCTCCCAGAGGGGAGCAACAGAAACAGACCATAGAGTGGGCCTTTAACAATGCTTTGAACTCTAAGCACTTAGCGCTTATAGGCAGCATCCTGAACACCAGGGAGTGAGCTTCCTATGATCTTCTCCACTGTCCTTACCATTCTCTGTATGGACTTTCTGTCTGAGGCTCTGCTGCCACCAAACCAGACAGTGATACAAAAAGCAATCTAGTATAATCTCTTAGAAGAAGCACATTAAGTGTTAATCTGTAGTTGTGACATCCTCTTAATGGTCAGAGAAAAAAAGTTATTACAATGTCAAGTGAATATACCCTTTAGTTAAAAATAGATTTCCTTTCCTGATGAAATAGCCAAGACTGACAATGCTGTGTTTGTGAGATATCTGGCTTTGTGTTAAGTGACAGATTATCAATAATTGAAGTCTGTAGCGAAGAAAGGGAACATTTTTCAGTATTAGGCTGTTTCATGTGTTCACCTTATAACTGCTTTCAGTTAACTCTGCTTTTTTTTAATAGATCACTCATCTATCAAAGATCCCAAACCTGACTAATTTTCTATAATTTTTTAATTTTTAAAAATAAATTATTATTTTTAAAGACTTAGAGCAAATTAAAACGTAGCATACTTGTACATTATATGCAATATAATCCTTTTCTTTCCTTTGTAAACATGGAATTCAGAAACTTCTAATATTTTTAAAGTCATGAGTTGAAAAATAATTATTATGATGCTGTTTGATAATGTTATTGTTGTGTCTGTAAATAGTTTGCAAACATGGAAAATAGCAGGTTGCAAAAGCAGGGTTTTGAAGCGGGAGATTCCGGTGCAATCATTGGTTAAAGTAACAAGAAGAGGGAAAAGAGTGTTTGATGATTGGTTACAGTTCAAACAGTTCCACTATAAAAGCTTGAAACATTTGACAGTTGTCAGTTGACTTATGTGTATTCAATAAACTCTTTCATGGTGAACCACTCTGAGTCCTCATCTATCAGAACCAAACAATTGGCGACGAAGGTGGGATAGACGGTAGACCAGAGTAGATTGGCGAAACAGCTGCGCAAAGGCGGCAAATTTGAAAGGTGTCACAGTCAACCAAGCGGCCGCGGCGGAATAAAGAAAAATTCTCCGAATGGCGCAAATCGGGTCATTGAAGGAATTCGACCCAAATTTCCCAGAGGATTGGGAAGAATACATTGGACAGGTCGAAGGGTTCCTGCTTGTGAACGGAATTACGGACGACCGGAAAAAGGCGGCAGCATTACTGACAATTTGCGGCACACCGGTATATCGGATTGCTGTAGGACTGTGTCAACCACAGCCGGTCTCAAGTGTGCCGTATGCTGACCTGCTAGCCAAACTAAAGGTACATTTCACGCCTAGGAGATCCGAACTCTTTTGGCGTCGTATTTTTGAAAAAAGGAACCAGAGACCGGGCGAATCAATTCAAAAATTCGTTGCTGCCATCAGGGAAGCCGCAGTACGATGCAAATATGACAATTTGGAAATAAGAATTCGGGACCGAGTAGTACTGGGCTTGCGAGATGAGCAGCTGCAAAATAGAATAATCGCCAAACCCACCGGCGATTTGCAAGAAGTGCTGGACGAACTTTTAACATACGAATCCACCGGGTATCGCGACCCCCCCCGCAGTAGCATGGCAGTGTCTGCCGAGATCAACCAAGAAGGCTATGTGGACTGCGGGGAGGTGGACCAGCAATGGGAAGAAGACATCGCAGAAGTCTCTAGACGATTCGGAAAAATGGCGCCAAAACCATCCCAAAGTGAAGGGCCTGAACCGAACCGCTGTCACCAAACCGCAACACCGCAACGACAAGCGATAGGGCCCCAACGACCATGGAGAGACTCCACAACGAGACCGCGCGACAATGACAACCGCTGCGGCAGCTGCGGGGGCAACCATCCCCGCGCCTCTTGCCAATTCCGTACCGCCAGATGTAGAGCATGTGGGAAGACCAGCCACATCCAGGCGATCTGCAGGAGTCGTGCACGCGACAACCACCTTCATGAAGTCGATGTGTGGCCCGAAGGTAAGGTAACCCCTTACTATAGTGGCAAAGAGACCCCTAGACTAAGGGTTAAAATTCCAAGCCGCGGGGAGGTGGTGCGTGTCAATCGCAGTAGGAAGGGAAAAAATAGCAATTTTCCAGAAGGAAAATTAAAAATCATAGTCCATTTGCAAGGGGTTCCTTGCAAAATGGAAATAGACTCAGGGGCTTCAGTGTCAATAATATCCAGTGAAACCCTTGAAAGGATTGAACAAATAAGTGGAAGAAAAATTCCACTTAGTTCAACAAAAATCCAATTAACTGATTTTCAAAAAACCCCAATTAAAATAAAAGGAAAGATTACCATTAGCGTTAAATTTAAGGGGTTTAAGGGGGTTTTAGATTTAATAGTTACTGAGGGACAAAGGACTAGTCTAATTGGCCTTAACTGGTTCCTGGCCCTGGGCATTTGGATTGGGGGAATAAATTCAGTTATTAAAAATAAGACCCTCGAATCAGTCTGCAATGAATTTGCAGACGTATTCGATGGGTCTCTAGGTAAATACAAAGGGCCCCCAATTAAATTTAATCTAGACCCGTTAGTCAAACCTATCAGGCTTAAGGCCCGAAGGGTGCCTTTCGCCCTGAAGCAAAAAATCGAGGCCGAGCTCGACAAGCTTGTAGGCCAAGGCGTCTTAGAACCAGTTGAGGGAGGTTTGTGGGAAACGCCGATCGTCACACCCCTCAAACCTAACGGGGATGTGAGGATCTGCGCTGACTACAAAGCCACCCTGAACCTCGGAATGAAAAAACATGCTTACCCGGTCCCGACGGTGAAGCAGGTCCTCGCCACGATACAGGACGGCGCCATGTTTGCCAAGTTAGACTTGGCGCAGGCGTACTTGCAATTAACTGTTTCTGAAGAGGCTGCAGAAGCTCAGACGATAGTTACCCACAAGGGGGCGTTCCGAGTCCACAGACTGCAATTTGGTATTGCAGCAGCTCCAGGCATCTTTCAAGAAGTGATGGAGAGGACCTTAAAGGGCATACCTGGTGTATGCCCTTCTTTGATGATGTCTTGATAGCTGGAAAAAATGAAGAAATATTAGCAGAGCGGCTAGAACAGGTATTGGGAAGATTTAGGAGGGCTGGATTGAAATTAAAAAAGGAAAAATGTTGCATTGGGGTTAAGTCCACTGAATTCCTTGGATTCAGGATTGACAAAAATGGAATTCATCCGACCCCTGATAAAATCAAAGCAATTAAATTGGCTCCTGAACCTAAAAACAAGGCTGAACTACAAGCCTTCCTTGGCCTAGTAAATTTCTACCATACATTTGTGCCACACAAAGCTGCCATCGCGGAACCCCTCCATAGACTTTTAGATAAAAAGACCCCTTGGCAGTGGCTTAATAAACATAGAGTGAGTTTCCAAACTTTAAAGGACATTCTTTCCAGCCAATCAACAGTAACCCATTTTATTGAAAATAAACCAATTTATTTAGCATGCGATGCTTCACCTTATGGTGTGGGGGCTGTTATCAGCCACTTAGACAACCAAGGTTTCCAAAGACCAATCGCATATTATTCCAGGACGCTAACCAAAGCAGAGCGGAATTATGCTCAGATAGACAAGGAAGCATTAGCAATCGTGGCAGGAGTAAAAAAGTTCCATGATTATCTTTATGGTAGGAACTTTACCATACTCACTGACCATAAGCCCCTATTGGGACTGTTTACCACAGATAAACAGACACCCCAAATCATGTCTCCCAGAATGCTGAGGTGGTCCATTTTCCTCTCAGCATATTCATTTTCTCTCCAACACAGACCGGGCAAAGACATGGGACATGCTGACGCCCTTAGCAGACTGCCATTAAATATCACTGAGGATGACCCTGCCCCTGTGGGACAAATAATGTCCCTACTGGACATTCCTGACTGGCCTTTAACCGCTAAAGACATAGCTGTAGCAACAAATAATGACCATACTCTAAAGAGAATTATGGCCTGGGTCCTTAGTGGGTGGCCAAATACTAACCCGGATGCCAAGTACATTCCTTATTTTAGAAGGAAAGATGAACTGTCAGTTCATTTGGGATGTATACTATGGGGAAACCGTGTGGTCATTCCCGAAATCCACAGACCCTCAATTTTATTAGAGTTACATGAGGGGCACCCGGGAATAGTACGTATGAAGGCATTGGCTAGGAGCCACTTGTGGTGGCCAGGACTAGACAATGACATTGAAGAATGTGTTACTAATTGCTATTTGTGCCAACGTTCTAGGCCTGAGCAGCAACACACACGTACGCATAAGTGGGAGTTAGCCAGGAATCCTTGGTCCAGGATTCATATTGATTTTGCTGGACCTTTCCAAGGGTTAACCTTCCTGGTAGTAGTGGACAGTTTCTCTAGATGGCTAGAGGTAGTACCCGTCAGTTCATTAACCTCAGGTAAAACAATACAAGTATTAAGGGGCCTCTTTGCCACTCATGGGTTACCTGATGTAATTGTGTCAGATAATGGGCCCCAATTCACCTCTGTTGAATTCCAGGATTTCCTCAGGGCCAACTCGATTAAACACAAGACATCAGCACCTTTCCACCCGTCCACCAACGGCTTGGCTGAACGAAATGTGAGGACCACGAAAGACGCTTTAAAGAGAATCATCCGTGGCGACTGGCATCAAAGACTGGCCGAATTCTTGCTGACCCAACATACGACCCCATGTACAGCTACCGGTAAAAGCCCAGCTGAAATGAGGTGGGGAAAGAGACTAACCACCAAATTGGACAGATTACACCCTGACAGACTTCTACCAAGTGCGGAACTGGACATTCCCAACAGATCATTCAAAGTGGGGGATTTAATCTGGGCCAGGAATTATGCACAAGGGGACAAATGGGTCCCAGGGGTGGTTACTGAAATATTGGGTCCCTTGTCTTACACTATTGAGGGGGAAGGGAATAGGATCAGCAAAAGACATATAGATCAGCTAAGAAAGAGAACTATTGGCTGTTTGCCAGTTGAAGGGGATCAAAGTATACACGGGGGGAACTTTGCATCAAGGCTTATTGATAACAACACGCCAGATAGTGGGGAAGCAGAAACGCAAAATAACCCGTCCACAGGTAACCAACAACAACATAGTCAAATTGACTGGGAGTAGGAGTAGGCCAGCAATAGCTGATCTTCAAACACAACAACATCCACAAAGTGTTAACAGAGAAGCGTCAGAGCCAGTTAGCCAAGAGTCCAGGTCCACCAGAGTAAGCCAGCCAAGCAGACAATCAGATAGGAATGACTCTAGTATCCATAGCAATAGATACCCTTCAAGAGTCCATAGGCCACCCAAATATTTAAAAGATTATGTACATAAATAACAACAACTGGGGGGTAAGGGGTGTTGTGTCTGTAAATAGTTTGCAAACATGGAAAATAGCAGGTTGCAAAAGCAGGGTTTTGAAGCGGGAGATTCCGGTGCAATCATTGGTTAAAGTAACAAGAAGAGGGAAAAGAGTGTTTGATGATTGGTTACAGTTCAAACAGTTCCACTATAAAAGCTTGAAACATTTGACAGTTGTCAGTTGACTTATGTGTATTCAATAAACTCTTTCATGGTGAACCACTCTGAGTCCTCGTCTATCAGAACCAAACAGTTATTATTACCTCTGGAAGAAATAATTTACATTTTATTATACTTTCTTTTTATTCCTCTCATTCAAAAGACAAGAAACCATTCTGAAATAACAGAATAGGAATCTGGAATAAATGAAAAATAATTTATTTCATTGCATCGGTTCAACATAAAATTCACAATGTATACATCAATGCTCTATTAATGATAATTATAAGCACCATTTATTACTGTATGATGTTGTAAATTATACTTTCTTTAAAAAATTCTTTTAGTCAAACAACAGGTTTAAAAAGAGAAATATACCAGGGAACAAAATAAAGAAAAAAGAAAAGAATGTATGTATTTAAAGAAAAACACAATCTTCCTTCCCCTGTCCTGACCATTTTCTACAAGGGGACAAACAAGAACATACAGCATCACAGTCTGGTTTGGAAGCATCACTGCTTCAGACAGGAAGGCGGTGCAGAGAGTGGTGAGGATGGCCGAAAAGATCATTGGCACTTCCCTCCCTCCCATCCGGGACATAGCACAGAAGCGTTGCTTGAGCAGAGTCCGCAAGATTATCTGGGACGCTACTCATCCTCTTCACAACCTGTTTTCCTTGTTACCTTCTGGGAGGAGGGGTCTTTGTGGTATCCGTAGCAGAACATCCAGATTCAGCCATAGTTTCATTCCATACAGCATTAACCTTGTGAACTCTCAAGCTTCCTCCTTCCGTTATATATTCCAGATGGACAGTATTTAATATTTATTTGTTATGTACAGGGCTTTTTTTCTCATAGAACGCTCAGAACGGAGTTCTGGCACCTTTTTTGGATGGAACCTTCTAGGGTAGGCAAGGCGGGTGGTATGACACGTGTGAGTTCCGGCACCTTTTTCTTTTACAAAAAAAGCACTGGTTATGTATATGTAGGGGTATAGGTCTATACATATGTTGTATATAGTATGTTTAGGTGTGTGTCATGTATGTACTTCACTTTGAGAGTAGACAACTAAATTTCATTTTTGATGTGTGCCGTTGTGCCCAGTAAAAAAAATGACAATAAAGGTTATCTTATCTTAGTTGCTCTTCTTTGCACTTTTTTTCAAAGCCTCAACATCTTTTTTGTCATGTGATAACCAAAACTGGATGCAGTATTCCAGGTGTGGTCTTACTAAGGCAGTACTAAAACGGTACTAATACTTCACGTGATTTTGATTCTGTGCCTCTGTTTTATACAACTAAGGACTGTATTAGCTTTTTTGGCTGCTGCCACACACTGTGGGCTCATGTTCAAGTGATTGTCCATTAGGACTTCAAGGTCCCTCTCACAGTTACTGTTTTTGAGCCAGGTTTCGCTTAATCTGTACTTGTACCTTTGGTTTTTCCTGCCTTGGTGTACAAAACCAATACTGTGCCTGCTCAAAAACAAAATTTGAAAAACTGCCCCAAAACACCCACTTCAAAAAGGATGACTTCCAGACATTTGGAACTGCAGTTTTAGTATGTAAACCATGCAGCATGCAAATATGGAAATGTAATGGGCATCTGCTTTTTTGTACATTAAACTTCTGTTGCCTGAGGAAGGACGTCTTAATCTATCGATTAATGTCATTATTCTTTTAAAGAATTTGCTTTGTAAATCATTAAGAATAGGAAACTTATGAAAAAGGATACACAAAAGAAATTCCTGCTATTAGTTCGTTCATGCAAAACACACCGACTATAAACAGTTTTAATATTTTGTTCGAATGAATACAAAAGCGTATGTTCAATTTTTAATAACTTCCATTAATAATGCTATTGTTGAAGAAATGAAGACGGAGGCTGTTGGCATGTGGACCTGCCAATCGGTTGGGGGGAAAAGGCAAAATTGTTAGGAAGGCAGGAGTATGAGAAAATAGGACAGGTGACAGACGAAAAGATTTGGAACACAAAATTGTTCATTCTTCCCACGAATTAACAGATTTTCCCACCACTTTACGAAAGACGTTCGTCTGCCCACACCCAAGAAGCGGATCCTTTCCGCCTTTCAAACTCCCGGTTGATCCCGATTGCAACTTTCTCTCAAAACTCCAGTCCTTTTAACAAAACCGTTCGCTTTGTAAGAGCATCGCCATTATTCTGTTTTGTCCTGGAGGAGGGGCAAACTTCAAATTCGTAATTAAAGAGCTACCAAGGAGATGAGGAGCGAAGGAATCTGGCTCGGGATCAAACCAATCCTGCATTTTATTATTATTGTTCCTTAAATCCTCCAAGGAAAATTTTTCCCCCCCTTCCCTGTTCCTTCACTGGTTACAGCTAAAGCCAATCAGTTCTGTGGGAGAGAGGGAGAGAGAGAGAGAGAGAGAGAGAAGGAGGGAGGGAGGGGGAGAGAGAGAGAGAGAGAGAGAGAGAGAGAGAGAGAGAGAAGGAGGGAGGGAGGGAGGGAGAGAGAGAGAGAGAGAGAGAAGGAGGGAGGGAGGGAGAGAGAGAGAGAGAGAGAGAGAGAAGGAGAGAGAGAGAGAGAGAGAGAGAGAGAGAGAGAGAGAGAGAGAGAGAGAAGGAGGGAGGGAGGGAGGGAGAGAGAGAGAGAGAGAGAGAGAGAGAGAAGGAGGGAGGGAGGGAGAGAGAGAGAGAGAGAGAGAGAGAGAGAGAGAGAGAGAGAGATCCTAATTGCCCCCCCAAGCAACTCCGGCCGTACCATTATTATATAATAATAATAATAATAATAATAATAATAATAATAATAATAATAATAATAATAATAATAATAATAATAATAATTTGTGCCCGCCTCCTTTTGGGCGGGGCTAGCTTCTCGTACACTCGGGAGCGCACGGGGGGGGGGGGGGGGAAGGGATCGCCTGGCTCCCGAGCCCAGCCGAGCGGCTTTCTACTACCATAATCCTCGCCCAAGGACAGGCTGGGCGGCAAGCACGGCTAGCGGTTGCGCGCGATTGTGCATGCGCGCGCTGGACCGACCAGGCAGATGGAATGTGGCGCGGGGTAAGTCCGGGGGTCGGCGATGGGGGAAGAGAGAGAGAGAGAGAGAGAGAGAGAGAGAGAGAGAGAGAGAGAGAGAGAGAAGGGGGCGGAGGGGAGGGGGGAGAGAAAGCCCCGAAACCCATTTTGGGGACAAATTGCGCAGTCCTCTTCGCTAACCGCGATTCCGGGGAGGAAAAGGCGAGGTTTAATTCGAAGCTGCCAGCGTCTCTGCCCCCTCCCTCCCTCCCTCCCCCCCATCTCTTTCGGCGAGTTTGGAATTGCCGAGAGTTGAGACGGTGTTTCATTCTCTTATGTTGGCCCCTCCCTCTCAGAAGGGCAGCGAGGGGGGTGTGTTTGTGTTGTTGTTGTTGTTGGGGGGGGGGAAGTTTCCTTAACTCCCGTTTCCTCCGGCCCTCTCCGCTAATGGAAAAGGCGCCTGGCGTCCCTGGCGAGGGATGAAGCGCTCGTCGGAGCCCCCTTCTTGGCGGGCGTCGAATGAGGAGGGGCTGGCGTCGTCAGTCTTCCCCCTCTCCTCCTGCCCCCCCCCCCCGACCGGGGCTTTGCTGCCGATCTTGTGACCCGCTTCGTAAAGGGCAGGGGTCGGCA
The DNA here is from genome assembly GCF_947247035.1 of Vipera ursinii. Lineage (NCBI taxonomy): Eukaryota > Metazoa > Chordata > Lepidosauria > Squamata > Viperidae > Vipera > Vipera ursinii. Next base: position 22,043,176 of record NC_139514.1, read on the forward strand.
ACCTCGGCTCTTTTATGACTCGTGGACTTCAACTCCCAGAATTCCTGAGCCAGCTACGCTGGCTCAGGAATTCTGGGAGTTGAAGTCCACGAGTCATAAAAGAGCCGAGGTTGCCGACCCCTGGTAAAGGGTGAGTCGCAACTCGTGGAAAGAGAGTTGTGACTCTCCGCGCTTTCGAGACCAAAGTGCGGCGATGGGACCGAAGGGAGTGGCGGGGAACGAGACGGGGAGAGACTCCACCCCACGCCCAGGAGCCTCGCTTTCCCAAGCCTTCAAGGTTCCCCCCACACACACACACTTTCCCGGGCTTTTGTGGCCCGCTATGCGGGGCTGCCTCCCCGTTCTGCAACTGCGTTTCCGAGGAAGGAATGAGCATTTTCTTTATGTATTCTGGATCGAAAGCACGTTGTGGTCGTGAGGCAGCACATTATGCGTTCCCAAACCCCATCCTGGAGCTCTTTTCTACAAAACCTGTTGAGTTAAACCGGGCAAATACTCTCGGCTAAACACCCTCCGGCTTGTAAAATCTCTAGTACTTGGAAGTAGGTAAATCTATACTTGCTTTTTTTAATATGTTTGAGGTGTTAAAAGGCATGCAAGCCTTTTGCTGTGTGGGATTAAAGTTTGAAAGGAAAGTAAATTGTGTCGATAGCTGTGAAGATGGGGAATCTTAAATTCTCCAAACCAGTTTTCACTACCTGTCCTGAACTGTAAAGAAAGCCACGCATACTTTTTTGATTTTTATTGCTCTTTACCGTAACTCCTTGTAATGCTTATTTAATGGATGGGATGATGGTATCTTTAATAGGTAGGTTTAATAGTCACTCCTAAATTGATATTTTGGAGTAGTAGATATTTTGCTTTAACAGAACTCTAGTTATTCCAGAACAAGGTTGTGTATGGTACGGTTTCAGTACTTTTAAGTGCTTTTCACATCCCTGATTATGATTATGCGACTGGACAGTTACAGTGCATTCTTTATACAGTTATTACTGAAAACAATGTTTTATTTTGATTAACCTTTCTGGTTTAATTCAGACACGCCTAATAAGAATGAGGGAACCTTAACCATAGGTATAGTATCAGAACTGATAAACCCTGTTTTGTATAAGTTGGCAGATCACAACTGGAAAGCATAAAGGTGTTTGTAACTTCTCATTTGTACAGATTGGTTTCAGGTGATATCCAAATTAGTAAATCAGAATAATTATTACTGTTTTTCATCCAAAGAATGTAGAAAAGTTGAGAGATCTACAGAGAAAGCTATGAATATGAATGAATACCTAATACCATTTCCCTGAGCAAAGGCTCTCCTCAGGGCTGCGTCCACTGCTGTTCACCCTGTTGACCCATGACTGTTGTGCTAGGTTTGCCACCAACCATATTGTGAAGTTCGCAGATGATACAACAGTAGTGGGCCTTATTCATGATGACAAGGTGGAAGTTTATCGCAAGGAGGTTGAGGGGTTGGTGAACTGGTGTAAAGAAAACAGCCTAGTTTTAAATACTGGTAAAACCAAAGAAATCATTGTCGATTTCAGAAAAGGCAGGCACAGCCACACTTCTCTGTGCATTAATGATTCACCTGTGGAGAGGATTACCAGCATCAAATTCCTGGGTGTGCAGCTAACAAGTAGGCTGGATTGGTCGCTCAACAGTGAGAAACTGGTGAAGCGGGCACAGCAGCGGCTGCAATTTTTTGTGTCGAAAGGGAAAAGCTCATCTTCCTTCCCCTGTTCTGACCTCTTTCCACGGGGGGATGATTGAGAGCATTCTGTCATACAGCATCACAGTCTGGTTTGGAAGCATCACTGCTTCAGACAGGAAGGCCATGCAGAGAGTGGTGAGGATGGCTGAAAAGATCATTGGCACTTCCCTCCCTCCCCATCCAGGACATAGCACAGAAGCGTTGCTTGAGCAGGTTCCGTAAGATTGTCTGGGACATTACACATCCTCTTCATGACCTGTTTTCCTTGTTACCTTCTGGGAGGAGGCTTCGTGGTATCCGAAGCAGAAGATCCACATTCAGCCATAGTTTCATTCCATGCAGCATTAACCTTGTGAACTCTCAGGCTTCCTCCTTCCGTTATATATTCAAGATGGACAGTATTTAATATTTTATTGTTATGTATATGTAGGGGTGTGGGTCTATAGACATATGTTGTATGTAGTATGTTTTAGGTGTGTCATGTATGTGTCTTACTTTGAGAGCGGGCAACTAAATTTCATTTTTGATGTGCGCCATTGTGCCCACAGTAAAAAAATGATAATAAAGATTATCTTATCTTTAATGCAATTGCTCATTGGATAGAAAATGAGAACAAATTGTTTTCACCTTAGTTTGGATTCTGAGCAATGAGTAGCTCAACACATAGTTATGATATTCGAATTGAGCCATTATCTTGCCCTTTCTTCAGTACCGAATCACCAGAATTTCATATTTCCTTCTACTGGTTGCCTCACAGATGTGTCACCATTGTAGGGAGAGAGAGAAAGAGAGACACCCCTCTGATGTTGTTCCTGAGATCTGTTGGGGCCAGTCTTCTGCTTAGGAGTCACAGCCCCGAGTGGTCCTATCACCCCTGGGGACCACTTTACCTTTTACTTTCCACATCCTTTCTAGTTCCTCCTTCAAGCCCTGGTACTTCTCCAACTTCTCATATTCCTTCTTCCTGGTGTTGCTATCATTTGGCATCGCTACATCTAGATATTCCTAAAAGACAACAGTGATAGTATAGTGTATATATGTGTGTGTGTGTGTGTGTATACACACATACACACACCTAAAGTAGCTGCCTGCTTCTACAGTTAAAATACAACTAATGGCATAAATACACCTTTGAGACTGAGCATTCAGTGTAGATTATCCATGTCTTCTGTAGTCAGAATGTTGATGTATTTTTAAATACACCAGCATCAAATTAACATACATAAAAACTACAAAATGGATATGCTTGCTGATTAGAATCAGAAGCATAAATCATACTTGAAAATGACATTAATAGCTGATCTCACAGAATGATGGATGAACCAGCTCATGAGTGCTATAGATGGATGAGTGCATTTTCCAAAGCACTGCTACAGATATGTCAACAATATCTCTAGCAGCTTTATTATAGGAAATTTTTTTCAAAAGATTGTATTGTGATCTCAAAAAAAAAATAGTTTCAAGTTTGGTAAACATATCATGAAGGCTCAAGACATCCAGGCAATGTTACATAGTATTTTTCACCTGAATATCAATACTTTAATTCATAACCAGTTATAAATTTAATAGTTAATCTTGCATAGTTAAACTTAACTAGGTAAATCCAGATCTTTAAAAGAAAATCTGCCCTTTTTCACAAATCTGCCCTTTTTAGAAGAATATTTATCACATTTATAGACCACAATTCCTAAGATTTCTCAGTGGTTACTTTACAAGATAAAATACACTGTAAACCATATACAGTAAAAGTATAGAATTAAAATGTCAAGCCAAAGAAAACATAGAATAAAATTAATAAAACCAAATTACCTAATCCAATCAATTCTTAAAGCATTGTTTAAAGCTTCTGGAAGGCAAGTTAATGATTGGATCTTCACTAGAAGACCCAGCCCCTGAAAAGAACTGAACTGCTAAGCCTCGGTATCCTTCAGCTCTCTAAAGTGAGACACTGCTGGTAGTTTAAGCTGGGAACATTAAACTGGACAGGCTGATTCCAGTATGAGAAACAGTCCCCTTGATCAGTGGTTCTCATCCTTTTCTCCACCATGGTCCCTCTTTTAATACTTTTCGTGGCCACAGACCATGGCCACGGCCCACCAAGCCTTAACTCAAGATTTAAATCATAACATTTCTTCAAGGCTTCCTGGACCCCCTGTGACATCGTGGATCCCCATGATCCACTGACCACAGATTGAGAACTACTGCTCTAGATAACTAAAAACCAAGCTGTGTAGTTTTGAAATGGCTTCAGATTTCTCCTGCCCTATCAGGCTAAGTAGAACCATCTGCTAAGAAGGGAATAGAACCATTGCCACACAGTGCTCCAACTCTTGCAGAACATCCAGAAGGATACCAAAATGAATGATACTAAAGGGGCCTGAGAAGCATATAAAGACTGGGGTGGACATATCAGTCCAGTTCTCAACAAAACCTAATGCAGCCAATGCCATCTCTATTCCCTCTCCAGGCCTGAACATAATGTGATAGCTAATCCATTTCCTCTAAAGTAGGGTCTGTAACCTTCACAGCTTTAAGACTTGTGGACTTCAGCTCCCAGAATTCCTCAGCCAGCTATGCTGGGAGCTGAAGTCCACAAGTCTTAAAGTTGTTAAGGTTGCAGACCCCTACTCCCAACAACCAAAAGTGATGGTAGGAGACTAGCCAGTAATTTCCCAGTGCCTTCAGATCCGGAGAGGCTCTCTTGAAGAGGTCTGACTACCAAAGCTTCCTTTGAGATGTCTGCAGCACCCTATTCCACAGTCAATAATTGATTGTCCTGACTGGGAGGAATCTTAGTGTGGTTTTTTTTTCCAATAGAAAATTGACCATTTGAAACATGGCCACATGAATAACAAGTCACCAAATTAAGAAGCAACCAGTCTTTTCCTCTTATTGCTACAGATTACGCCTGAACACGGGCTCATACTTGTGTTCAGATTGCTTTATTGATCTGCTGACACTCTAGATTAGGGGTGTCAAACTGCCAGCCTGCGGGCTGGATGCGTCACCAGGAAACCGCGCCCACCCCATTGCCGGCAATGGGGAAAAAGCTCCGATATGTCGTGCGACGTCACGTGACGTCGCGAGCTTGACATGTCTGCTCTAGATGCTGTTTCCATTGCTTTATTTCTTGAAGAGTCTAGGTATCCAAGGAACCATCTGGAATTGGCTTACAGTGACAAACCACTCGGGGATGATTTTGTCATGGGCCCAAGTTGCATGTTACCAGCAGCAAGCTAGGCCTTCAACATATTCACCCTCCTATTTATCAGGGAACTCCCCAGATTATACCAAACCTAAGATGGCCAGTGATCTCACATAACAGCTTTTTATGTGTTCTGTCTAATCCAAAATATCAAGAGTATGTTACTTTATATGATTTAAAGCATTGTATTTTTATATTTAGCTGAAGTGGGTAGTAGGTTGGGTCTTAAACCATGAAGAAATTTTGTGAAAAATGTTCTTCATTTTGTGCATGTGTGTTTGTATATTGTTGTTATCAGATAAATAAAATTAACAGGTGCCTTCTCTTCATTTGGAGGAAGCTTCTATTCAGAGCTACTTGGTTAGCGTTTGGTCTTTTACATAACTAATTGAAAAGTACTTGGACAAATTGTTCACACTACTGAATAGCCTTTGTGCATATTTGGCTACATATTAGCTTCACAATTTCTCTTAATCATGGGGTGCATACAGATCAGCCTTTTCAGTATTGCTTTCTGTATGTGTTTGGTTGTCTGTTCTGTTAATATGAATTACACACATCCTGAGTCTGTCGTTAATAGAAGAAAAAGGAACTTGTTTAATTTTCATAAGTTGCCTTCATATTGAACTTAGTCACAGAAATATGCTACTTTAGTTCTAAAAACATTCTTCCTTTAACTCTGGTGTTTTTTCATCATAAAAGAATGAAACCTATATTGTACATTTATAGCCTGCTGACACAAATGTTCTGATGCTTCCTCAGTCATGACTAATAAGTTATCTTAATGTTTGATACTTCAAATGTATCTTGTTATTCCTAAACTGACAGACTTTAATTCTGTATTAATTGCACAGTGTAGTGGTAATTACAGAAATGATTATTTATTTATTATTTAAATTTATATACCGCCCTATTCCTGTAGGACTCAGGGCGGTTTACAGGGAAAATTAAAATACATAACATACAAAATTAAAATCAGTTAAAACTATGATTAAATTACAGTCCCTGAAGTTAAACTAAAACCCAATTAAATTAAATTAGTTAAAACCCCTCAGTCTGGGCCAGACAGCTTGAAAAACCAGGTTTTTAAGTCCCGGCGAAATGAGGAATATGTTGTATAACATACTTGTTACTGTTGTTGGTTTCTGCTTTATTATTTCTCTTTAGTATTAGGAAGCATTGTATTCACAAAAAAGGTCCTCAAGTTTTTATTTGTTTATTAAATTTGTTTTTCACCCATCTTGCCACATGATCCTTGCTTACAGAAAAAATAGACAGAAATTAAAAATACAAAAAAACCTGTGCAGTGCTCAACTCCCCAAACTTGTTAATTTGGTCTATTAGTCTCATCTGAAAACAATCCTAAAGATTTCCCCCATAAATAAATGAGTATATTTTCCAAACTGCATGTATATATGCATGTGTGTGGTTATGTGTGTGTTCCTGGTAGATTGACACATATGCATGCACACACCCTCCAAAGGGCAAGAGAATGACAAAAAATGAAAGTGTATTAATTGAATTAATGATTAAAATTGATTATAAATACATTAATAAAAATAAGTTGTCCATTTACATATATCAAGCATTGTCACAAGCGCAAACCACATTGACACAAAGCATAACCACACAGTCTTTCTAGCATAAACATGAAGAAAGGAGAAAAGAACAGGATGGAGGTGCAGTGAGACAAAAAGATGGTTGCATTAGGACAGGGGTGTCAAGCTGCCGGCCCATGGGCCGGATGCGTCATCCGGAAACCGCGCCCCACCCCATTGCCGGCAATGGCGAAAAGGCTCCGATATATTGTGTGACGTCACGTGGTGTTGCGAGTTTGACATGTCTGCATTAGGAAGAAAAGAGAGACGCTGAGGAAAAGCTGAATCCAAATGAGATATAGGGAAGAGGTGATAGCAGTAGCACTTAGACTTATATACCACTCTGTAGTGCTTTACAGCACTCTCTGAGCGGTTTACAATGTCAGCAGCGTACTGTTCCCAACAATATGGATCCTCATTTTACTGACCTCAGAAAGATGGAAGACTGAGTCAAACCTGAGCCCTCAAGTTTGAACTACAGACTGGGGACAGAGTTAGCCTACAATACTGCATTCTAACCACTGTCCCACCAGGGCATTAGGTAATTGGACAAGAATGGAAAAAGGAATATTATAATTCTAAAACATGGATAGCCTTTCCCGGTAGCCTGATCTGAGAGAGCGAGGGGGGATGGCCAAGCTCTAGAGTATACCACTTTATGGAGCCCCTCTCAAGCCCCAGGAGCTTGGTTGTTTCCTTGTAGTCTAGGTAACATCTCCAGGGCTAAAAGGGAGTGGAGTTTGCCCTCTGTTAAGTAAAGTGGTTTGCCCCATCAATGTTGACGAGGGTGATTTCTCCTTTAAAGTTCCTTGATTAGGCTGTCGTTTCCTACCTGATCATTTGAGTTGGTAGTTCCCTTGATTTACTTCTTGAATGCTTTTTTGGTGTTAATCCTGGTGTTAAAGTATACCACTTTACAGTCTCCATGGGCTTATTTCCCTGTAATACGAGAAAGAAGTTGAACCACTCTAGCAAGGGTCCCCAATCTTTCTGGCTCCGTGGATCAGCGGTGGCGGGGAGAAGGGATGATTTCACACACGCACCCGCCACTTGCACAAATGGAGCTTCATGCACTCCCATCGCTCGAGCAGCCCAGTACTGGGGCTATGGACCGGGGTTTGGGGACCCCTGCACTATAGGACAATGTCTCCAATCTTTAATCCTTGCTGGTAGCCATTAGGAAATTTTATTTTTTTATTTATTTTAATTCCATTTATATCCCGCCCTTCTCCGAAGACTCAGGGCGGCTTACAAGCTTAGCAATAGCCTTCATTCTATGTTATATGCCTGCTTATTAGGGCTTTCACACACACACCCAAGTGGCATTATTACAAAGTCAGCTTAATTGCCCCCAACAGTCTGGGTCCTCATTTTATCTACCTCGGAAGGATGGAAGGCTGAGTCAACCTTGAGCCTGGTGGGATGGGAACCTGCAATAATTGCAGGCAGCTGGTGTTACTTAAGGAGGCATTAGCCCACTGCTCCACCAAGCATGATTGATGATACCGAATGCCACCGAGAAAGGATGTGGGATTCCTAATCAGTTACTATCACGGGTCATCCACATGTGAGTAATACAATTTCTATTCCATACACGAATCTGATTGGAAAGGATCCAAATAATCTGTCTCAGTAAAGAAAGCCTGTGACTAAAGCCCAGTCACTTTTTCAACAACCCTGCCTAAAAATGGTTTGATAATTGTCTGAGAGAGTTACGGTAAGTACAATTTTTCCAAACTGATGAAAATTCAGGATATAGTTTTATACTATAAACAGCCACTTACAAACTCTTTTGTTATCAGTAAAGAGACTCGCCAGTTTGCCAGGTCATAGAGAGGCAGTAATAAAATGAGCAAGACTCCATTGTAATTGTTGTTGAGGATATATGTCAGGAAATATGCCAGTTAATGGAATTCATGTAACCTGAACACTTATTTCTTAATAAATTAATAAATTCTTTCCAGTGAGATTCTGTAAAAACCATAGTTGGGAAAAGAATTGCCGGTATGTGGGTATGTCTTCTCTATAAGCTTGCTACTTACTTTCAGTAAACCAAAATATGCCTTGTTTCTCATGGGAGCTGACAATATTGATTCTGTATCAGGATTTGCAGCTTCAGTGCATTAGCAGTTAGGTTATCTGTTTCACTTGATTGTGGTTATCTCTGCCTCCAAGTCCCATTATTATTCCCCAGTGAAGTTATCTTCTGTAAAAAAAAATACAGTCATGTGGCAAAGTGATTGTCTGTGTGTGAGTTCACTAAAGTTTGTGGCTTGACCCTGTGGCAATGTTAACACTGGCAGAAGTTGTATAGCCAACTTCTATATAAATCAGTGTTATATGTTATTCTTATCAACTGGTACGGTATTTAGGAGTATATTACACTAAAGATCAAACTTCTTTATAGCGAAAGTTACGGTAATAGCTTGGACTCTTGAAACTGTTACTGTACCTGTAAGGAAATAATTTGCACTATTTCCAAAATATTAAAATACAGTAGCCAAATACTTAGCAGTAAATTTCCCAATTACATCTTTATCCAAATGAATTTGATCAATAAAAGAGACAAATAAATGTATTAGCAACTCTTGGTCAATTTCAAATTTAAAAAGAGCGATTATATTTCAGGAATACTAAAAGTTTTAAGAGTCCTCACAAATCTAGACTGATAAATATTATGCCCACTGGAAAGATTTCAGTCTAGATAGATCAGGAGTCCCCAACCCCCGGGGCCACAGCCCATTCAGAACCAGACCGTGCAAGCGGAGGGGGACCCCATGCGCACAGCTCCATTCGTGTGAGAGGTGGGCACTTGTGTGGGTGTGTGAAGCTCCATTTGTGCCCACTGCTCACACAAATGAAGCTTCATGCTTGTGCACCAGTGCCTTCTGCTTGCACAAATTCCCCTCCTCCCCTGCTGCTCTGCAAAGCTGGAAAGGTTGGGGACCACTGGTCTAGATTTCCAAGAGAGATTTTTTGCAATATTTTGTATGAAATGTAATATTTCAGTTGGAAGCAGGAATGTTTACAATTAAGGCCTAAAACCATTCTAATTACTGGTGTAAATTAATCTTAGTGTTCTTCAAGACAGTTTTACTGCTTTATGGTGGAAATCTTTAAAATAGGGTATTAATTGCTGTGGATTTTTACCCAATAACTTTGCTTAGGATAGAGGCAACATGTTTTTTAAACAAAGGAAGAGAGGCCCACTGAATGTCACAAACCTCAGCTTGCCCCTAATGTTGAAAAGCTTCTTATTGGAAGAGAAAATTGCTGTTATTATTATTTATTATTATTTTCTGCCCATCTCATTTCAAAGCAACTCTGGGTGGCTTACAACATAAAAACATTAAAATCATCAAATATAAATATATACCCAATAAACCAATAAAGGAGAATATTTGTAACTTGGATCTGAAATGAGGGGTCCTTGCAGTCATTTTATTACCCAAACTAGGAAACATCTAGCAATGATACTACCTAGTTTGGGGAAATGAAACGTCTGCAAGAAAACAACCAAGCTCAGAGAGCACCAAGGGCCTCTGACACCCAATAAAATCACAGTATAAACTGAATAAAATCATTGACATAAGATGGAGAAAGAGCAGGATTCCAGATACTATTCTATCCAATACCATTTGAAGAGTTTTAGCTTGGCTTGATGTCATGTCCTCAATCTGAAAAATTCCCCACTCAAATAATGTCATCCCTACATGGGATGCAGTTGCGGTCATTGGCATATAGTCTCTTGTATTGCCCCTAGTATGGAGAAATCTGGATTATTCACATAGCTTCAATCCAAACAAAGGGAGCCATGGAGCCTGAAAAAAAGCTGCTTGTACTTTTTTTTGGGGGTGGGTGGGTCTCAGATAAATGACAGAATTGCTACCTCTGTTATCCTTCAAAAGTGCATGTTTTAGATGTCTGCTCTTATGAACTATTTAAATGGGTGATGGGTAGTTTGTTGCTTGTTCTGTATTTACCCATAGTGTTTTTGTTTCTCTTGCATCTCTATAATGTTTTAATGTGCTGTGCTGTTTTTCCCCCCCCATAACTACAATAAAAGTAGATAATCATATCTCATCATTCTCTATTCTAATATGAAATATCATGCAGACTTTTTAAATTTTAGAATAAACAATGTGCAATGTATATGGAGATTCTCAATCATTCAGGTCATGGTTGTCCCAAAGGTGCGTTTTCCGAAGCGAAACTTGATGGGTTTTTTTCTTTGATAACATTTTGTTTCTCATACAGGAAGCTTGTTCAGTTCTAACTGAATTACAAAATTATTTTGTAATAGTGCTCACTACCTAGTATGCTTACCTCCAAGGCTGTGACAGATTTACATTAACTAGGTTATTAGGAGGAAAGCTAAAATCATCTTAACCATTGTTGTGAAAGGACAATAATTCTTTTCTAGTCTCTAACCTAATGTCTAACCCTTATTTCACTATAACAAGTGAAACATAATCATAAGATGGAAAGTGTGGGAGAGCTGCAACAGAATGTTTACTTTCATTTTTCCTCACCTCATGACCTGGCTGTTCCAACAGAATGACCACACTAGCATCCAGAGCTTGGATTGTACCCAGTTTTGTGTGGTGATGGTGGTCACAAACATAGCTAACTTCACATATACTCAAATTTCTGACCTTGGGAGATTTGAATTCAGAATATCAGTTGTGATTACAGCACTTTTTTTTTTACAGAACTCTTGAATTATGAATAGGAGCAATGTTTCCAACTCATTTGCAAATGTTGGCTTTTAGAATTATTAGCACGAGGGTTGCCTGTTTTCAAAGGTGCTGATTACTTTGATCTTGGAGCAGTAAGTCATCAGCCACTAACTTCCGATAGGAAGGAGTCTTACCCATAGCAGTGATTCATACAAGAAGCAGCAGGCATCATCCTCTCAAGAGTTTGTAATTGCTCTACATCTCCCATTACTTATTACAGTACAAATGCTTACAGTTGTGGTAATGGCTAAGAAGTAGCAGAATTACTTGTCATATTATCGTTCCCTGTTGGGTAAGAAGTAATTTTCCTGCAAGGTCAAATGCTGTGATTTATTTTTTTCCCTTCAGGTGGATAGTATTTTGTAGAATTTGATAAGTGGAGTTGAGATAACACTCATAAGGATCTCACAATTGAAAGCCAACACTTGAAATCTTAAAAAGAAGAGGGGAATGATACTCAAAGAACAAATGTGATCAAATGCAATCAGCAAAATTTTGCTACACTTGGCAATAAAGATAATGCATAAAAACCCTAAGGAAAAAAAATCTTGCTAGTAAAGGAATTGAGAGAGAGAGATAAAGAGAATTGTATATAGGTAAGTTGAGTTCCTGTGTTCTTTAAATAATTTATATGAAGATAAGCCAGTATTTTGGCCAATAAATTCTAACTCTCCATTTGTGGCTAATAGGTATTCAGTACAGATACCTTTCACTTCTGTTTCTTGTTCTCAGTTTTATGCTGAAAGGAGAGATTTTTGGTAGAACAGTAGCTAGAAATCCTTAGCTGGACAGAATACAGATAGTCCTTCACTTACAACCATTCATTTAGTGATCATTTGAAGTTATAATGGCACTGAAAAAAGTAACTTATGACAATTTCTCACACTTCCTTCTCTGAGTATCCCCATGGTTTCATGATCAAAATTTGGATGCTTGGAAACTGGTTCATATTTATGACAGCTGCAGTGACCTGGGGTCATGAGATGACCTTTTGAGACCTCTGATAAAGTCAATAAAAGGTGAAGGTTCTCCTGCACATGCGTGCTAGTCGTTTCCGACTCTAGGGGCCGGTGCTCATCTCCGCTTCAAACCCAAAGAGCCAGCACTTGTCCCAGGACGTCTCCGTGGTCATGTGGCCAGCATGACTAGACGTCAAAGGCGCACAGAACGCTGTTACCTTCCCACTGTAGTGGTCCCTATTTTTCTACTTGCACTTTTACGTGCTTTCAAACTGCTAGGTTGGCAGAAGCTGGGACGAGTAACAGACGCTCACTCTGTTACGGCACTCGGGATTCGACCCGCCAAACTGCCGACCATCTGATCAACAAGCTCAGTGTCTTAACCCACTGAGCCACCGCGTCCCTGATAAAGTCAATAGGGAAGCCAAATTCACTTAACTGTGTTACTAACTTAACTGCAGTGATTCACTTAACTGTAGCAAGTAATGTTGTTGTAAAATGTGGCAAAACTCACTTAACAACTGTCTTACTTAGCATCAGAAATTTTGGACTCAATTGTAATAATAAATCATGGACTACCTTATTCTCCATGGTGGTTGAAAGCAGGAAATCAAGTCATAAATGAAGGATTACCTATAATATGTCAAGAGGCAACTTTTATAATTTCATAATAATAAAGTTGGAAGGGGCCTTGGAGGTCATCTAGTCCAACCCCCTGCTCAGGCAGGAAACCTATACCATTTCAGACAAATGGCTGTCCAGTCTCTTCTTAAAAACTTCCAGTGTTGGAGCATTCACAGCTTCTGGAGGCAGGTTGTTCCACTGGTTAATTGTTCTAACTGTCAGGAAGTTTCTCCTTAGTTCTAGGTTGCTTCTCTCCTTGACTGGTTTCCATCCATTGCTTCTTGTCCTGCCTTTGGGCATTTTGGAGAATAGCTTGACTCCCTCTTCTTTGTGGCAAACCCTGAGATATTGGAACACTGCTATCATGTCCCACATAGTCCTTCTCTTCATTAAACTAGACATACCCAATTCCAACAGCCGTTCCTTATAAGTTTTAGCCTCCAGACCTCTAGTTATCTTTTTTGCTCTTCTCTGTACTCTTTGCAGAGTCTCAACATCTTTTTTACATCATGATGACCAAAACTGGATGCAGTATTCCAAGTGTGGCCTTACCAGGGCATTGTAAAGTGGTATTAACACTTCACGTGATGTTGATTCTATCCCTCTGTTAATGCAGCCTAGCACTGTGTTGGCTTTTTTGGCAGCTGCAGCACACTGCTGGCTCATATTTAAGTGATTGTCCACTAGGACTCCGAGATTCCTCTCATAGTTACTACTATTGAGCAAGGTACCCCCTATATTATACCTGTACATTTGTTTTTTCTTGCCTAAATTTAGAACCTTACTTTTTCACCATTGAATTTCATTTTGTTAGATAGTGCCCAGTGTTCAAGTCTGTCCAGATCCTCCTGTATCTTAAGTGTTGGCTATTCCTGCCAGCTTGGTGTCTGCAAATTTGATGAGTTCCCCATCTATCCCCTCGTCTAAATTGTTGATGAAGATGTTGAAGAGCACTGGGCCTAGAACAGAGCCCTGGGGCACCCCACTACACACTTCCCTCCATGTAGATGCAGTTCCATTGAGGACCACATGTTGAGTACAGCCAGTCAGCCAACTATGAATCTATCTGGTGGTGATGCTGTGTAACCCACATTTTTCTATTTTATCAAGTAGTAGTTCGTGATCTACTTTATCAAATATCTTACTGAAGTCCAAGTAAATTATATCCACAGCATTCCTCTGATCCACTAATTTTGTCACTTGGTCAAATAATGCAATAAGATTTGTCTGGCATGATCTGTTTTTGACAAACCCGCGTTGGCTTTTAGTAATGACTTTGTTTGCCTCTAGGTGCTCGCTGACTTGTCGTTTAATTATCTTTTCCAGGAAGTCAGGCTGATAGGTCTGTAATTTCCTGGATCCATTTTTTTCCCTTTTTTGAAAATGGGAACTACATCAGCTCTTTTCCAGTCCTCTGGTAGTTCCCCAGTGCTCCAGGATTTTTGAAAAATATAGGTCAGTGGTTCTGAGATCACATCTGCCAGTTTCTTGAGAACCTTGAGGTGTAATCCATCTGGTCCTGGTGATTTGAACTTGTCTAGGCTGGACAGGTGCTCACTTACCATTTTCTTGCCTATCTTAACTTGCGTTTCTGTTCTGTTTTTTATGGCACTGGTTTTGGTAGGTTGGACTGGTTTTTCCCTTTGTGTAAAGACAGATGCAAAAAACGAGTTAAATACTTCTGCTTTCTCCCTGTTGCTTGTCACCTTCTTGCCACTTTCATCCACTAATGGACCAATCATTTCCTTCACTTTTTTCTTGTTTTTTACATGTTGAAAGAACATGTTATTTTTGACTTTAGTTGCAAGCCTTAATTCATTTTGAACCTTAACTTTCCTCAGTTCGTCTTTGCAGGCTTGGGCTATTTGCTGATATTCTGACTTAGTTATGTGCCCCTCTTTCCACTTTCTATTCTTGTCCTTTTTATCTTTCAATTTATCAGAGAATTCTTTATGCAGCCATGCTGGTTTCTTTTGAGAGCTGTTATTTTTCCTCTTTGTTGGTATTGTGCTAAACTGGGCTAAACTTATCAGAATTATTTTTTTATTGTGAAAACTTTCTGGAATAGTTGTAATTTATTACTATATTCCAAAGATTGTAGTCACTACTAAACTGAAATTAGAATAGAGTAATATAGAAGTATAGTATACACAGAATATAGAGGTATAGTATATATAGATACATGTATGTGTGTGTGTGTGTATGTTTTTTCTGGTACTGATTTCTGTAGCTAAGAATCAAAATATGACAATTACTACTTCATATGCTTCCTTTTTGCTTCATCCCCTCCCTTCCTCCAGGGTCATTTTGAAATAAAGGTATTTGCATGTAAAAATCCTATGAGGCATAAAAATGTCACATAGGCATTTTCTATTGGTGAGGTATGGGGATGATCAAATACCTTGGAGATATTAACTTAGGAACAGAGGTATAACAGCCTATTTTCTCTTATCTTTCTTTGTTTCAACCTTAATGTAAAATTCCCAAGTGATTTTGCTCATGGGAGCTATTCCTTGAAGAGTTTCAAGGTTAACATCTAACTTGTAGCATCCAAATCAAAACCAGTGATAACACAAATCCTTTTATCTTAAAGGGGATTATGTCTGTTGAGCATATTATGCAACCATTTATATTAGCATTATTTATATTTATATCGGAAAACCCAAAGTGAATAATCTTGTGATAAACATGCTGAAATTGTTTTGCTTCCTATAAAAAAAGTTTCTAAATGGTGCAGAAATTTGTGGAAATATATTAAGATTAGATATTTCCAAGAACATAAACTCATAGGACCAGAAGGAATCTTAGAGGTCTTCCAGTCCAAAATTCTGCCCAGGACAGGAATCCTCAGACCAATCCAAACAAATGACTGTCCAGCCTTTATTTGAAACCTCCAGTAATGGAGTTCCATGTTTCCAGAAAAAGGCTGGCTGTTCCATTGCTTAGGAGCTCACAGAGTCAGGATTTCCTCCTTGCTTCAAGTTTGGAGCTCTTTCTAAAGCTTCCACTATTAGTTCTTGTCCTTCTTTCAGGCCCCATGGAGAATAAATCTACAGGTAGTCCCTTGGTTAATGATCACTTTATCAGAGGCTGAAGTTACAGGTGGCGAGTGAGTGATGTTTATGACCAATCCTCAAAGTTCTCACTATCCCAGAGCTTTTGGTGATCACAATTTGGGTGCTTGGTTCACACTAATGACAGTTGCATCATCCTGAGGTCACATGATCATCATTTGCAACTTTCCTGCTGGTTTCCCATAAGGAAAATTAATGGGGATGCTGGCAGAGAAGGTAACAAGTAGCTCTTGTTAAGTCGTTCCCATTCCTGCTGTTTTTTCTCATGAGGAACTAGACTGCCAAGTACAAGATCCTGAAGAGTCATTTCCTGTTCAGCACCAAATGTCAGCTGCTTCTTGTCCTCTTGCTATCTACACTTTCTTCCTACTTACAGCTGTTGGAAAATTAGAAGCAGGTTTGGGCCCTGGTTTTCTAAATCTCTTAAGTAATTTGCTCACAGCGTGGCCTAAACTGTTGAGCCAGACATACATTAGGAAGTTTTAATAATCTTTTTGATGAACACATTTAATTAGTTCTCTTTTCTGAAGGCTTCCTAAAAAATTGTTTTGTTCTGGAATATACTGAATTAAAGACTTGCAAATCCACTAATTATGCAGAGAAAGAATACAGTTAATTCCTCTTCAGTATTAAGGAAGAGACTATAGCAAGTTTCATGAGATCGTTTAATTAAATGCAGTATATGTTTCCTGATATGCAATACACAGTATTAAGAGTACGCTTGAATTCAATAAAATACAAAATTATAACAGTGGTAGTGATGAATTTGCCAGCAATATTTGGGCTCTCAAATGGTAAAGAAGAATAGGAATATTTTTAGTAGATGCCTGAACTAGAGCAAGGTCACTGTGCTTATTTGGAGAGAGA
Source organism: Vipera ursinii (assembly GCF_947247035.1). Lineage (NCBI taxonomy): Eukaryota > Metazoa > Chordata > Lepidosauria > Squamata > Viperidae > Vipera > Vipera ursinii. The sequence continues at coordinate 22,059,950 of NC_139514.1, forward strand.
AGGCATTCCCATAAATGGGTGCCACAACTAAAAAAAAATGCTTTTTATGGATGATCTTCCTGAAATAATTAGCCAAATATGCACTGTCACATTCTCTGTGAGACATGGGCTCATTTCTCACTCTACATTACACTAACTCTTGCTTTCCTGTTGGAGGGGGATGAAAATAATGTTTTGTTCTTTCTTTTTACAGACCTTGAAACATGCCATTAATCAAAAGGAACATTGAACCTCGGCACCTCTGCCAAGGAGTTTTACCCGAAGGAATTACTAGTGAATTGGAATGTGTAACCAATAGTACTCTTGCTGCCATCATACGTCAGCTAAGCAGCTTAAGTAAGTTCCTTGAGTTGTTTTTTAATGCTATTCTTTATTTTTTTCTTCCTATTTTTATATGGAATATTGAGGAACATGGGGCATCTTTCAAGTTTATCTTAAGTTTTGTGACAGAAGCACATGTGCTGTGAAAGGGACACAGTGAAGTGGGATGGATTCTAATCTGCCTAAACTTCATATGTTGGGGTAAAGGTAAAGCACATGTGTGCTAGTCGTTTCCAACTCTAGGGGCCGGTGCTCATCTCCGTTTCAAAGCCGAAGAGCCAGCACTTGTCCGAGGACGTCTCCGTGGTCATGACTAGACGCCAAAGGCGCACGGAATGCTGTTACCTTCCCACCATAGTGGTCCCTATTTTTCTACTTGCATTTTTACGTGCTTTTGAACTGCTAGGTTGGCAGAAGCTGGGACAAGTAACAGGCGCTCACTCTGCTATGCGGCATTTGGGATTCAACCTGCCAAACTGCCGATCTTCTGATCGACAAGCTCAGCGTCCTAACCCACTGAGCCACCGCGTCCCTTTATGTTGGGGTTCCTTACCCTATAATTCCATATTTTAAATGCCTAGTTTTTATAGATGAAACTAAGAACAGCAGGAAAAATGTAAGGATTTTTGGTTGGGTATATCTATTTTTGCTTCATAGCTGTTTGCTTCTTCATATCATTCTGGGGACTTGTAGCTGTCCTGGCCATTCAGAGAGGTTATAAATTGCAATGTTATTTTGGAAGTTCAACTGTATTTTTAAGCAGTAGTCATCAGTCAAGTTGAAAGATACTGGATGATTCTATATAGAATTGCTTACAAAAAGCCCTCAGGATTACAGTAAAAAAATATCTTGAAGAATTTTTATAATATTCTTTAAAAATGTCAGAATGTTACAGGATCTGGTATCATCATTAAATATTTGTAAATAAATAAATAAAAACATGTATTTCTAAGCTGGGGAACATGATCCTATTTTTTCTCTCTAGGCAAACATGCTGAAGATATATTTGGTGAGTTGTTTAACGAAGCCAACAACTTTTACATCAGAGCAAATTCTCTTCAAGACAGAATTGACCGTCTGTCTGTCAAGGTTACTCAACTGGATTCAACTGTGGAAGAAGGTAGGCAGTTTCATGCAGGTATTATGCCAAAAGTACTATGGACAAAAAGACGTAGTTAACTATACAGCAATTATTACTTTTTATGATGTAACTGATCTCTTAAAATAGTATCTGCTTCAGAAAAAGACCCACATTTGTATGTGGGATAGGAGCAGCAAATTAATCAATTTAATAAAATCTCTTAATATTTTTTGACAGATAAATTCTCTCCGTGCCTCTTTTTGCAATGTGCTTGTTATATTGCTTGAGGAGGATCTTTCCAAGTTGGCTTAGCAGTCCTCATATAAAAATACTCTAGAATATGTCTTAATGTTCTTTTAACAAAATTTTAGCATTTAGGCCATTTTGTACAATCCATATTCAGTATTTTGCTAGAATGATTTTACTTTAATGGGAAGAATACTATTCATTGAATGTTAATGAAGTATTGCTATTAAAAAAGTAATGATTAAAGAAAGAAGCTATCCTATTATGACAATTATGACTTCCTATGAAATGCTTTATATATCTATCAAAATCAGTGAGACGAACAAAATTATATTGTTTTTTTCTTTTGTTTTTACAAGAGTTGTCAGAGAAAGGAAAAGAAACAATACTTATAGGAATGTGTGTGTGTGTGTGTGTGTGTGTGTGTGTGTGTTTTCTGAGGTTTTCGCGGGTGTTTGTATGTGGATCTTTGGTCATTCGGGTTTTTTTCCGCGTAGAATTGAAGGTATAGGAGCAACGTTTCGACGGAATCCCATCCGTCATCCTCAGGCTGGTGGCTTCAGCTTCCTTCTTCTGGGAGAAGCATGTGGTAGTGGCTGTTTGTTCCTCTTTTTTAAACTGCCAGACGGGGTGTGTTCTGTGGGTGGAGGTGTGCTCTGATTGGGTGGGGGACTAGGTGTGTTCTGATTGGGTGGGAGTGTGTTTTGAATGGTGGGTGTGTTCTGATTGGGTGGGTGTGTGTTTTGAGTGGATGGGCTGGTCTCAGCTGCCAGCCTTAGACCTGAGCTGGTGAGTTGTGCTGCTTTTGTTCGGCTTCGTGTTTGTGGTGGTGCCATGTTTTTATAGTGGGTGTCAGTTTGCTTATTGTGTGGTTTGGAGGGGTTTAAAGTGGCTGATGTTGCAGCTGTAGTTAGGTTTCTGTTTTGTGGTTGTGCGTCGTTATCATTGTGGGTTCGGATTTGCTTTTTGAATGGTTGTGTGGTGGTGATGTCATGTGATGTTATCATGAGTTTGGGTCTGGTATCATTCTTGGTGGTTGGGACTCGTCTGTCAATCAAGGCGGGTTGCTCCTACACCTTCAATTCTACGCGGGAATATATGAATATGAATATGGAATGTAAACAATAAAAGCGATACATAAAGGCTAATAAGCCACAGATCTGAATAATTCCCTATTTTAATTGTTCACAATTTTGACTCGTGCAGCACACAGTTCATATTGTACATACAAAATGAGATGCATCAGTTGTAATCATTCCTTTTAATTGCTTTTGTTCAGTCATTTCATTTGCATATTGTAAATAGCTACTCTCAGCTACTCTCAGTCTCTGTGTGGCTATCCTTTCTTTTTGCTAACAGTTTCTTTGCAAGATATTAATATGAAGAAAGCATTCAAAAGTTCTACAATACAGGATCAACAGGTTGTTTCAAAGAGCAGCATTCCCAGTCCTGTCGCTGATATTTATAATCAGAGTGACAAACCACCTCCACTGAATATTCTCACGTCATACAGGTATTGTAATTTGAAATGGATAAATCTGACCTAGCTGGGTATGAAGTTTTCTTCTTACGTATTGTATTTTCACAAGAGAAAAAAAATGTTCTACATGTATTCAGTTAACAAATGCATGTAGGAAGCATACCACAGTAGTAATGGGAGACTTCAACTATCCAAATATCAACTGTTGAGACAAACTCTGCAGTGAGCAGGAGATCAAACAGATTCCCAACCAACCTAGCCAACAACTTTGTCACCCAAAAGGTGGAGGAGGCAACTAGTTGTAAAGCTATACTCGACTTAATCCTTACAAATAGATAAGAAGTGGGACCTGACAGATTACATCCCAGAGTTCTGAAAGAGCTTGCAGATGTTATCTCAGAACTGTTGCACCACATCTTTCATAAATCCTGGAGCACCGGGGAGGTACCTGAGGATTGGAAAGGGTGCTGAGGTTCAATGCATTTTCAATAAACGGAAAAAAACGGACCCAGGAAACTACAGACCAATCAGTTTAACATCACTACCTGGGAAGATCCTATAAAATATAATCAAAAAACAGATCTGCGAATAACTAGAAGCAAACAAGGTCATAACTAGTAGCCAGTACAGGTTTGTTAAAAACAGATCATGCCAAACCAATCTTATCTCATTCTTCGATAAAGTGATTAAACTATAGACCAGTGAAACGCAGTGGATGTAGTATACTTAGATTTCAAGAAGGCATTTGACAAAGTAGACCACAACCTACTCCTTGGTAAGCTAGAAAAAGGTGGAATAGACAACACCACCACCAGATGGATCTGTAGCTGGCTGACAAACTGTACTCGCCGAGTAGTTCTCAATGGCACTACATCCACATGGAGAGAAGTAAGTAGTGGGGTACCACAAGGTTCCGTCTTAGGCCTAGTACTCTTCAATATCTGGACAATTACTTAAATATGATCCAGCAGTGTGCTGCAGCTGCCAAAAAAGCCAACATAGTGCTAGGCTGCATTAACAGAGGGATAGAATCAAGATCATGTTGAAGTGTTAATACCACTTTATAATGCCTTGGTAAGGCCACACTTGGAATATTGCATCCGGTTTTGGTCACCACAATGTAAAAAAGATGGTGAGATTCTGGAAAGAGTACAGAGAATAGCAACAAAGATGATTAGAGGACTAAAACATATAAGGAACGGCTGCTGGAATTGGGTATGTCTAATTTAGTGAAAAGAAAGAGTAGGGATGACATGATAGCAGTGTTCCAATATCTCAGGGGTTGCCACGAAGAGGGAATCAAGCTATTCTCCAAAGTGCCTGAAGGCAGCAATGGATGGAAACTAACCAAAGAGAGAAGCAACCTAGAGCTAAGGAGAAATTTCCTGACAGTTAAGAACAATTAATGAATGGAACAACCAGCCTCCGGAAGTTGTGAATACTCCCAACACTGGAAATTTTTAAGAAGAGACTGGACAACCATTTGTCTGAAATGGTATAGGGCAGGGGTCTTCAAACTTGCCCCTTTTATGATTGTGGACTTCAACTCCTAGAATTCCTCAAGCCAGCGTGCCTGGCTGAGGAACTCTGGGAGTTGAAGTCCACAAGTCATAAAAGGGCCAAGTTTGAAGACACCTGGTATAGGGGATCTTGCCTGAGCAGGGGGTTGAACTAGAAGACACCAAGGTCTCTTCCAACTCATTGTTGTTGTTGTTATTTCCATGTGGGGTATTTTTGGCAAAATATAGGCTGGATTACCATTGCTTTCTGCAGTATGAAGATATGCCTTTCCCATTGTCATTGAAGTGATTATCATCTACCTACTTTCCTGCCTGAGCAGGGGGTTGGACTAGATGACCTACAAGGTCCCTTCCAACTTTATTATTGTTTATCTTCTACATAACTGCTACCCAGTATTGGTGCCTGTTTGCTTTAGTTGGGCAACTTAGATGACTTTGGGTGTTTCTGCTGAGGTTAGATACTTTTCACATACATTCCCAGCATTCTTCACTCATTCCTCCCAGTAAAGCCCATCCAGACTACAATCTGATGGAGGCATACGTGGGGATCTCCCATAATTTTATCCCTATAGCAACAACTCTGGGAAATAGGTTGGGCCCAAAGGTCTCCTGTGAGCTCTTTAGGCGAATATGAAGTATGCCCAGTAACTTCTCTTAGGCTATGCCTGGCAGAACTCTCTCCAAAGGTATTCAAGGATCTTTTCCATTGGAAATTTAACTTTTTTTTATGGAGAGGTAATAGTGACCCGTTCCTCTTTCAGAATAAATATTTATCTGCTGCTTTACACGAATTCTGCATTAGCATACTGAGTCGAGCATCAGGAGTGGCCATTTAAAATAGTGTTTTGTTCCACTTTTTTTTACAGAGATGATAAAAAAGATGGCTTAAAATTTTATACTGATCCTTCTTATTTCTTTGACCTCTGGAAAGAAAAAATGTTACAAGATACAGAGCATAAGAGAAAAGAGAAGAGACGACAGAAGGTAAATCAAAACAGTTCTTTAAAAAAAAATAAACATAATTTATCAATCATATTTTAGGATAAATAGCTTATACTGTATTTTAACAATGTTCCTGACATAGGAATGGTTGTGAAAGCCAAAGCTGTTCTGTATTTCAAACTATTCCTTTACCTTTCATTTTAAATGTGTGCTTTCTTATTTGCATTTTGAAAAGAAAAATATTCTGGAGATTTGTTAATGGAGCATTTAGAGAAACTCCCAGTTAGTTTTACAATATAACTAAATTTTGGAAGATATTTTGCATTATTACAAAAATTTCATAAAATCCTTCAGAGTTTCTGTCTAATGCAAACTGAAGAACTTTTCCATTATTTTAAGCTTCAGCTTTGAAGGATTAGCATAGTTCTATTATAACTGTGCTGCATAAATAATGGATTACCGTAATTGAGGAATGAAGTTTGCTGCTTTGAATGTGAATGCATATAAATGAGATCATGAAGGAATGTTACCTGAATTCTCCATTTTCGGATCGTAGAGTTGTAATAAAATTCAGGAATTTGATAGCGTACGTTTTGAAATAAGTGTGTATATGTGCTATGTGAGCAATCCCTGGAGCTCTGAAACTAATTAAGTGACTGAAACTCTCAGGTAATGCGTAAAAAGCAACAGAATTAAAAGAGTAATTCTTGTTTTGTTTTGTTTTTCTTAACTGTGCCACAAAAGACAAGTTAGTGGATCTAGAGGCTCTGTGGAAATAGGAATATCACATTGCAGTGATTGGGTGACCTATATTGTTTTTCTTCTACGAGGAACTTACATTTTGTCAGTATGATGACACAAACAATAAGCACATAGTAAAGGAGATTAATAACTGTGGGAAACAGGGATTTGGTAGGACATTATGGAGAAATGTGGTTGGAAAAACAAATCTAACAGATGCTGCTAGTGTTTTTTATGGTATTCATTTTGTGAATTGCTTCGCTGAGAATTTTCCCCTCTTAACTACATTTACGGAAAGTCCTTGATTTGCAACTGGTCGCTTAATACCCATTGAAAATTACAACGGGCCCAGAATGGGTGCTTAATGGCCCATAAGGCATTTTTGACCATCATGAAATATCTCACATCCGTCCCTGTGGTCATGTGACAGCATTTTAGGTGCTTGGCAACTGACTCACCTATTTGACTAGTTGTAGAATTCTGCGGTCACATGACTGCAATTTGCAATGTTTGTTGCCAGTTTCTAGCAAAAAAAAAATGCCCATTTGGAAAAATAGTTTTGCATTTACATCTGTGAATTTGCTAAACAAGTGTGGGTGATTCACTGAAAATCCATTGCAGAAAATGTCGTAAAATGGGGTCTAATCACATAGGTCCCTCGAGTTACAATCGTAATAATTTAGGATGAAAAATCCAGTCCCAATTGTGAATGTAAGTCAAGGACCCTCTTTATTAAGAACCAGTGAATTTCTCTCAAAGTCAGTTGTTTTATCATGATGATCCATATGATTAAGAACCTGTCATCACGCCTCAGGCAGCACCTGATAGGTTCACCTGGTTCAGTGTCTGTCTATCTACTATGACAGTAATAAGCAGGAAGTAAGCACTTATTCAAAATGATCAGCACTCTGTAAATCTGAAAAGGTAGTTCTCATTTAGTGACCATTCACAGTTACCACAGTGATGAAAAAGTAACTTTACAACTAGTCCCCACATTTACGACCTTTGCAGGTCTGTAAAGTAAATGAAAGCTGCAGTAAAATTGTAAGCACACTCTTGATATCACTTAGTGACTGTTTTCGCTTAACAATTAAGTTGTCAGTTCTAAACAAGGTCTCTGAACATAGACAGCCTATACTAGGGTGTCAAACTGCCAGCCCGCGGGCTGGATGCGTCATGCCGAAACCGCACCCACCCCATTGCTGGCAGTGGAAAAAAAGTCATGATACGTCGCAACACATCACATGATGTTGTGAGTTTCACACCCCTGACCTATACTGTAAGAATTAATTAATTAATTAATTAATTAATTAATTAATTTTATTTGTATACCGCCCTTCTCCCGAAGGACTCAGGGCGGTGAACAGGGCAATACATGTTAAAAAACAGAATACAAAAATTAAAAAAAGATTAAACAAGTGCCCAGAACTCTTAGATAGATTAAAACGCATTTAAAAGTAATAAAAACCCAACCCCCTTCCATCAGGCCAGGCCAGCTTATTCAAAAAGATACGTCTTTAGATCGCGCCGGAAGGAGCGAAGGTCGGGCGCCATCCGGAGCTCAACCGGAAGATGGTTCCATAAATCCGGCGCGCCCACAGAGAACGCCCTCCCCCTGGGGACCACCAGTCGGCATTCTTTGACCGGTGGCACCCTGAGGAGACCCTCTCTGTGGGAGCGTATTGGGCGGAGGGAAGTTGATGCCGGCCGCAGGTGCTCCCCAAGGTATTCCGGACCCATGCCATGTAGGGCTTTGTATGTCAATACCAGCACCTTGAACCTCACCCGGAAGACAACTGGGAGCCAATGCAGCTCGCGGAGCAGAGGTGTAACATGGGAGTATCGGGAGACTCCCAACACAACTCTCGCGGCTGCATTCTGTACCAGTTGGAGCCTCCGAGTGGTCTTCAAGGGCAGCCCCATGTAGAGAGCGTTGCAGTAGTCTAAACGAGAGGTCACGAGCGCATAAGTGACCGTACGCAGGGCATCCCGGTCTAGATAGGGCCGCGACTGGTGCACCAGGCGAACCTGGGCAAAGGCCCCCCTCGTCACGGCCACTATATGATCTTCCAAAGTAAGCCGTGAATCTAGGAGGACTCCCAATTTGCGAGCCCTATCTACAGGGGGTAATAGCTCACCCCCCATAGAAAGAGATGGGATATTCTGAAGCTATTTGAAAGTTATATGCATCCAAACCTTGAAAACACTGTTTGATTTGGCTTTAAAAAATTGTCCAAATTCCTAAGCTATTGAACAAGTATCTAATCAGTTAACATGAGAAATGCTTGAGAGAAACAAAATCAAACTGCTTGGCTCAGTCTTAGGAAATGTGGAAATCAGCTTGTTTCAGAATAAATACATGCTTCATTTGAGGAACAAAATTAAAAGTTGAATAGGCTTAATTTGCAGCTGGAAGACAAATTCAACAAAAGGCTATTTGTACCGACTCACATTTAATGAGAAAATATTTTCAAGATACTTAATGTGATGTATTGAAAAACTATTGATTTGTTAGTCCAATTGCTTTGACTAGATCGTATAGAGGAAGTTTTGCAAACTATAACATTAGAATCCTTTCACCGGAACAAAAAAAGTGAATATGTGACCATGAGATGTCCATATGCTATAAATGCTATAAACATAGCTGATATTTTGTTATATAAATAACCAAGGGAATCTAATATATGCTTTGATTATGCTTGGCTCACCTGCACATCTTATTTCCATATTCTTAACAGCATTAAACTTGCTCTTTCCTTGTTTCTCTCTTTTGCATGCTTTATTGCTTTTTTATATTATATCAGGATCAAAAACGTATAGATGGCACAACTCGTGAGGTGAAAAAGGTTAGAAAAGCAAGGAACAGGCGCCAGGAGTGGAATATGATGGCCTATGACAAAGAACTTAGACCAGAAAACCGGTTGTCTCAGAATGTTTACCCTGGAGCGTCTTCTGAAGGGGGTCTCTGCTCTGAAACTAGGTCTGTGGATAATAAGATTTATATATTCAGTGGTGCTTAGTATCCTTCGTGTGTGCGGATTTATAACTTCCACTTGTATAAGATAGATTTATCTTTCTTTTTTAGATTGGATGATTTGGGGAATTTGGTGTCTGCATTCTCCTGAATTAGGTTAACCACGAAGACTTATTTTTAAAAGATTTTTGTTTTTTGCAGCAGCCTGTTGCAGCAAAAAGTAATGTAGAAACCTGGGACAGAAAATGGCCCCTTTCTGTGTCAGGCAGTGTGCTTAAAGCAAAGGTGTTAAAAAAAACCTCATGAGATATCTGTATTGTTGTCCTTGAGCTTAGCCCAGGCATGTCAAACGTCGCGCGACGTATCGGAACTTTTTCCCATTGCCGAAAATGGGATGGGCGCAGTTTCTCCGTGACGCTCTGTCCCGCGGGCCAGCAGTTTGACACCCCTGGCTTAGCCAGAGGCCTCTATGTTCAAGTACAGTGTTTAAATTAGATTGGTCAGGCATTATTTCATTTTTGTGGTGCTACTTGGTTTGAAGAATGGAACACATACAACAAATAGTGCAGCCCAAGAACTTCACTGTTCCATTAACATCTGTTGTGGTTTGCCTATGTCATGTTGTATTCATTTTAAAGCTTGGGCATACAAAAGCTTTGTAACTAACTATTGCATAATCAAGTTTTAAAACAATTTTTTTATTTCTAGAATTTCTAGCCAATAGAAATTGTCTGCATTAAGAAGATATTTTCCAGTTTATAATATTTTGTGTGATATTTTAATAACAAGTTCTGATCTCTCCATCTGAAAGAGTCACCTCTTTCTACCTCTCTTTTGTAATCCTACTGATTCTGTTATCTTAGTTAATTCACATCTTTCAAGCCTTTTGGTCTACTGTCTTTTTCTGCCTGTCTTTATTTATTTGTGACTTAGCAAAATAAAAACCTTGCTTTGCTTTGCTTTGTTGTAAACAGATTGTAATAAGCAACAATTCCATTAAAATAAGCACACCTAGGTTCAAAACTGTTTTTTGTATCTTGCATAGAAAACATATATAACATTGTTCTATGTAACATATGCCTGTCCTAATGCAACTCTTGGCACATGAAATTCTCGTGTTTCCATCCTGTACATAATCCTTTTTGTTGTATTTGATTTGTATTGTGCCCATTATGATTCAGAGAATTCACAAGCTGAATTCAAGCCGGCATCAGCAAGTTAATGTGAGAAAAGTAAGGTCCAGAAGAGAAGAGTGGAAGAGAAGGAAAATGGGCACTGGGTTCATAAGTGACATAAAGAAACAAGAGCAGGCAGGAGGCATAAAAGAGTCCCAGATGCCCAGAGGGATTGTCTTTCTTTTTATTGAAAGCTCTAGTGCTTTGTTAACTTCCTGGCTTTCCATCTGAATAAGATGATAAGCATCTGTTTCACTTATTTTTAACCATGTGACAATATGGCATAATTTGTTTTACTAATTCAGCTTCTCTGCAGCATAGGGATGCAAGGACAGTGTTGCTTGGTTTTAACTGCTAAGTACTAAGCTGTTTTCTAAGCTTTGTGACCAGCTAACAGTTCTCTCTCTCTCTCTCTCTCTCTCTCTCTCTCTCTCTCTCTCTCTCTCTCTCTCTCTCTCTCTCTCTCTCTCTCTCTCTCTCTCTTCAGATAAAATTAATTTTATGCAAAAAAAAATCCCAGGAAAAAGTTCCACATTAAAAAACAGTTAAATTTTAGGGTGCATATTTTAAGACAGGCATTGCTGAGAGTTTGGAAGAAGTATAGACATAAGTTGAGTTGCAAGATACCATTGTGGGCAATTCCAAAACACGCAATAGAAAATATACATGCTGGCTTCAAACATGATGTGACTACATACAAGGAGATCCTAAGTTTGGAAAGAAATGTCTGGTGTTTGAAGTCATATAGCCTCTTGCGAGAAGAGAAGGTTGTTCAAAACTGGTTTCAATATACTCAGCTACGGGCCAGGTGGAAAGAAGACCAGAAAAATGGTTTTACAATGACTGATGAAAATTTGATAAAGCAAGTTAGAAATCAGGGACCAGCACATATCAAACGGATATATCTTGCATTGATAGAGATTGACTCAGAAACAGAGCTTGTTAAGGATTGTATGATAAAATGGGCCCAAAACATCCAGGAAGTTATCACAATGGACACGTGGGAAAAGATTTGGGTGAGGAACGTAAAATTTACACAAGCTCAAAATCTAAGAGAGAATTTTTACAAAATGTTTTATAGATGGCATTTAGATCCTAAAAAGCTTGCAAGTATGTATCCGAATTATCAGCCTAAATGTTGGAGGTGCGGTGATGAAGATGCAACATATTTTCACATATGGTGGACATGTAAGAAGGTTAAGGCTTTTTGGATAAAAGTCTGGTGGAATATGCAGAAGATTTTTAAACAGAGGATAAAGTTTTGTCCGCAACTTGTTTTGTTGGGAATAATTACAGACGCTACAGTTGTGGACACCAAGTTGATGTTAAACTTAATTACGGCAGCAAGACTTTTGATAGGTCAATATTGGAAGAAAGAGGAACTGCCGACCATAGAAGAGTGGACTTTAAAGGTTTCCGACCTGGCAGAGATGGCGAAGATTTCGGCCTATTTGAAAGATCATTCGCAAGAACGCTATATTATGGAATGGAGAAAATGGATTGAGTTTATCCAGAACAAGTATAGGGTTAAGAAGTTTTATGTAGCATTTGAATAAGTCTTTCGTTTTTGTTTTTTTTTCTTTTCTTATTTTAGTTTCTTTTTATACATATTTAATATTACTAAGGCTTGTTTTATCCTATATAAGCTAGAGAGTGATGGATTTTAGAGTTTATAGTTGTTAGTATATGATTGTTTATGATTGCTTTTTATATATATACCTTGTATTTAGCTCTGGGAAGTCGGGGGGGGAGGGGGAGGGGGGAGGGGGGGAGGTAGGGGGGGGAGGAGGGAGGGGGAAGGGGGGATTTTTAAAGGAAAATTGTATGTTAAAACTTTTCAATAAAAAAAAATAAAAAACAGTTAAATTTTTGTAATGGGTTTGATTTTGATAAAACGTAATAATCTGCCTTTATCTGTAATTTTACTTTCATCTTCTGATTTTTCTTGCTGATGTTCCTTGTCTGCCTTGATATATTTTGGAATATATATCCTATAATTTGAAAATTAGAGAAAAGTTGTTTTTTGTGAATGTGGCTTACATTTTAAGTTGCTTTAACTTTTAATGTTGCATTAATAACTCATCTACTAACAAGCTGTAAAATGTTAAATAAATGATCATTTAAATTGAGTGAGCCTACTATGTTTTGTTCATGGTTCCTCTTATTCTTGTTTTTAATTTCAGATCCCATGCTTCAGATGTTACCAGTTATTCATATCCTGCTACTCCAAATCATTCAGTCCACCATCAGTTTTGCCATGTGCCTTCATGTGGAACAGGAGATGGATCTCAGTTTATGCTTGCAAAACAGGGCCTTGAACATGAATATAGGTCATCTTCTACAACAATGCAACATGCTACTTTGAATAGGCCTCAAGAACCACCCCCACCCCCACCGCAAATCTTAGATGGTGCTCTGGGCACCGTTGCATTGATACCAGCAGATTATGGGTAAATAGATAGTTTGGTCCTCATGTTAAACCAGAGTTCCCCAACATTTCCAGTTTTGCTGATTGGTAGAGAGAGGGGAGAAAGGGAATGGTTCCACAAGCAGTGGTCAAGCGAATGTGTGCAGCTCCATTTGCATGAGCAATGGGCACACGCGCCCACCGCTCACTCAAATGGAGCGCACACACTCACCCACTGCTTGGCAGGTGGGGATGTGTGTGTGTGCACTCACCCCCTGCTTCATGTGGCCTGGTTCTGAACAGCTCACTGCCCGATAAAGGGCTGTGGCCTGGGGTTGGAGTTAAACAGTGATCAGCAAATGTAAGTAAACATATGATGCAACTGGATGATTGACTAGAAAATTTTCTTTGTCAGTTTGGAAAAAAATAGAACAGGAAGACAATGAATCAGATGGTTAAATGGGACTGCAATAGTTTTAGAATTGCTGTGTTTAATACCTGGAGGGCAGGCTGAGATGGCAAGCATCTGTAGAATCATAAGTGGCTGTATCTGACTTGATGGAGCCTAACTATTTAAAACGCTTTTCTCCTGCTCTTCAAGAGTGCCATAGTAATAGCTTCTGGATCATGAAGAACAAACAAGATAGGGGCAAGGTTTGCTCATTATGAATGTTCAAAGTATCAGTGGTGTGTGGATTGTATGCTGAACTGCATGTTGTTAACCATACTCAGAGATTTATTTTCTTAAATAAAATATCTAAGCAAAAAAAGTTACTACTTCCCAGAGATACTTTGAAGCTGTTGAGCTAAAATTTTAATATGGGGAAAATTATGTTGAGACTGGAAAATAGTGTGTAATTTGTTCCTAATCATTTGTGCCTTAGAAATTGTAGAGAATACTTATAGCTTGGATTGAAGATTTAAGCAGAGATTTGTCCTCCAAGCTTGCTGCTTGGCTCCCGGATGTTTCATTTCCAAACTTAGTAACATCTTCAGCAGGGTTTTGGAGGGAAGTTTAGTTTATAGTTTAGTAATGAAACATCTGGTAGCTAAGCAATAAGCTCGGAGGACAAACCTCTGCCTAAATCATGTATGCCTTCCTGATTAAATAAGAGCCAACTTGGAAAATATTGATGCTGTAAATAAATGTTCTAGTTATACTGGGGAAAAATGTAAGTGAAGTGAATATTTTTAAAGCTCAAATCAAATAGAACATTAATAGATTCTAACTTTGCAGATCTACTTGATAACTTCAACCAACAAGTATTTTATTCTGTTTTATGTATAGGATGATTGCAGCTCAGATGGCGGATTATTACAATCCTTCAGGAGGACCACCCTTTGCGTCACCACTTACGATTCCTTCTGCCCAGACTGCTTTTGTTAGTCCTCTCCAAATCCCTGTGCTACCTACCCATTCTGGACTAGTGGCTGGTACTCTGTACTCTGCTACTCTTCATCTTCCTTCTACTGGGCATATTGTTACAGCTCCTTCTCCTCCTGGCCCACCTCCTCTTCCTCCAGGTCCCCCTGCTGCAGGATCTTCTCTTTCATCCTCTCCATTGCATACTCCTGCAGTAGCTGAGGTTAAAAGCCAGGAGTCTATCCAGTCACCCAGCAGCGGTGCTCGAAGTGATCTTCTTGCTGCTATTCGGATGGGTAAGACTTCCAAATTCTGACCTGGGCTTTTAAATATGATGGGCTTTGGGTCTTCAGCGCTTGCATAATGTAACTAGAGATCTCTGTTCCACACTGTGTTTTAGGCTGAAAGCAGTATCTCAGCTTTCTTGTTTTCTGTTGCATTTATAGTTTTCTTTTGAGGAACAATCATCGGCCACAGAAGCACAGTGTGGTTGTTCTCGAACTGCTTTTAAATGCTTGCCCAATCTTTCTCAACATGTACCTTCTGGGTGTAATTTGTCCATCATGTACCATACCATTTGGACAGCCTGCCTGGTAAATGATGAATGTGGTAGGTCAATATATGTAGGAACTTAGGAGAGTCATTTGTCTGAGGCAGAAGGGAAACTTGCTTCTTCCTCCCCTGCAGCTCTTTCCTAGCCGCAGCTCTCTTGTTATACCCTCCAGCCACAGGTCTCCATCTTGGTTCTTTCTTAGAGGGATCTTTTTCCTTCTGGAGAGCCAGTCTTTCTGTTTTGCTGCCATCTTGCAAAAATGCAGTGATGTTAACTTGCTTCTTAGCAAGGAAAGAGAGAGAGATGATGGTTTCTTTTCTCTCCCAGTGAGGAGAAAAAGTGGTCCCTGCAGCACAAAATACATGGTGGGTATAAGTGAAGGAAGTTGTAGGTGCATGCACACCCACGGATACTATAAGTAGCCAATTGCCTTGGATAGACCAACTTTTGAGCTTGTAATTATGCATTTAACTACATCTGAAAGTATCAAAAAGCATATGAACCATATAGATTTTATGTAAATAGGTATTGGGAACTATTTTAAATCCTAAGTTATTACTATTGTTAACTTGAATAGATAATTACCCTATCCACATAGAATAATATTCAGATGAATGTTGAGCTGTTTATACCACATATGGTTATAGGAAAAATACTCTAAAAATATAGACGTTGAAGATTTTAATATACTTAAATAAGTCATTGGCTTATTTAAGACATCAATAGGGACATTTGGCTTTTTTATAATTTTCATGCTTGGTAAGCATAAATGATTACTAATTATGTTAATTCTGGCACATTTTCACAAATGCTTGAGTCCTGTGTATTTGTAAGGTTTTTAAGGGAAAAAATGAGCACGAAAACTTGTGTTTCTTTGCTTGTCTCAGGAATCCAGCTGAAAAAGGTACAAGAGCAACGTGAACAGGAGGCCAAGCGTGAGCCAGTTGGAAATGATGTGGCCACAATTCTTTCTCGACGGATTGCAGTGGAATACAGCGATTCGGATGATGAGTCAGAATGTGATGAAAATGACTGGTCAGACTGAAAATGAAGATCCGGTACCAAAGCATTCAATGTGAAGTGACCTAGGAAATCATTTATAGTCTACCCCGGCAGTACTGGTATATACCAGTAGTAGAACAAACAGGCTTACTTGGTGATGTTCAGGTTGATATAATTCAGTTACTTTAGATCAGTGTTTCTCAACTTGGGGAATTTGTCTGGACTTCAGTGCCCAGAATTTCCCAGACAGTGTGCTAGCTGGGATATTCTGAGAATTGAAGTCCTGACATCTTAAAGTTGCCAAGGTTAAGAAACACTGCTTTAGTGTTTCTGCAGATGAAAAAAAAATGAACTCTTTATTTTCAGTTTTTGCTGCATCAATTGCAGCAAAGCAGGGTTTTTTGTACGTATAATTATTTTAATATTTTAATATTACAAGCAATTACTTTATCATGGCAAAGCAATATTTTTAAGCAATGAAATGTCATTGATTCTTCCACTTTGACTCATCTTCATTAACATGCAAAAATTGCTAGCAGCTAGTTATCTCTTCTTTATTAAAAAAAAATCAACCACCCTGTAACTGCAAGAATCTCATGAATGAGTTTCTGTTCACCATAATTATATTTCCAAATACTCTGGATCTGGATCTATTCAAATAGCATATATGGAGAAGAAGGTTGACAGCATAAAAACTACGGCTGTGTAAAAACCATCTGGAAGGGTGATACAGAATGAATCTGAATGATTTTGCACAATCCTGTGGAATGCCAAATGCCTTTCCTCCTTGCTAATTTGGTTCAGCTTTCATAATCTGTTTTTTAAATTCATCCAGTTTATGTTGAGCGCATTGACCTTATGGTTCAGTGAATAATATAATTGAATTTATAGATATATTTATGAATAGTTGGGCTCCAAAGATAAGATCGATTAACTACCCAGGCTCCTCTTACACCATTATTATGGGTTAATGGCCTCATTTACGATTGGTTTCCTCATACAAATACAACCTTAATTATTGAAATGTGTGTTCCAGATTGATTAATATAATTTTCTTACTTCTCATTTATTATTTAAAGAGCTGCTTATATTACATATAAGGTAGACTCATAATGCCTTTGGCCAGCCTATAAAAATGAACTGGAGTCATCATTTTTAAAAAATGGCAGTTTCTATTTACACTTTATGTCTACCTTAATTTACTTTATACTTTTCAATTACTTTGAAATTACTCAGGGTTGAAAACAGAATGGGATGCCTCTATTCAAGGTACTGTTTTTGTATTATTATTTTTATTTAGATTTTTTAATCCCACCTTTATTATTTTCATAAATAACTCAGAGGTGAACGTTCCTAATACCCCCTACTCCTCCTATTTCCCCCCAGCAACAACCTCTGAGGTCCGTTGGGCTGAGAGAGAGTGTCTGGCCCAAAGTCATGCAGCCAGATTTTGTGACTATGGCAGGACTAGAATTCACAGTTTCATTGTTGTTTTCAAATATCTGATTCTATAAGACATTGTTACAGTGTTTTGAGGGAACAGAGTTAGCACTGCCCAGAAAATGCCCTTTCCTACTTTTCCTATTGTTTTATTCTAGCTGGCAGAACAAAGGAACATCCTCTCCTCAAATCTTGCAAGATAGAACAGGCTGCTAAATCTCCTTTGTAGTGGGTAAACTGCCACCAGTTTTCACTTACTAAATCTCAGGCTAAACATGTAAGAATCCAGAGTTAAGGGACTGGACATTAAAAGTACGATTGGTCTGTTTTATTTTTTTTAGAGTTTCAGCCAGTCGTTAATTCTCTTGCTCCTATTATTACTTGCCTATAGAAAGCAAGACACGGTATATATGACAAGCATTAAATGCCAGGTCAGTTAATAAAAAGGCTCTCTTTATCTATGGCCTCATTGGAGAAGAGCAGGCTGACCGGGTATTCATCATCAAAACCTGGCTGACTCCAGAAGGGGGAGTTCCCCTCTTAGACATATGTCCAACTGGCCTTAGGGCTTTGCACTAGTCAAGACCCAGGGTAGACAAGGTGGAGCAACAATAGTCATCCGAGAATCTCTTTGGGCCTTTAGGTGCCCTGCTCCACAAATTTCCACTTTTAAAACCCTCTCTTGAAACTGGGATCATGGGATTGTTGCTACTGTACCAATCTCCCTGCTGCGTAATAACCTCCCTGCCTGTGCTGTTGCAGGCCATCACAATGGCATGGTATTGTGCTGGTTCAGCTCCTTTCTCCAAGGTCGATCTCAATCAATATTGCTAGGGAGTGAGAAGTCCAGCTAACATCTTTTCCCTTTGTGGAGTGGCTCAGGGCTTGGTACTCTGTTGTATACCAGTTGTACCCTTTCCTGGATTATGAAGCCCTGCACTCAGCCTTGGACTACTGCAATGTGCTCTACATGGAGCTACCATTGAAGAATATTTGGAAGCTTCAGCTGGCACAAAATGCAGCAGCACAGTTTTAGGGGCTCCTACAGGTGCTCATGTTGCACAAGCTGCACTGGTTGCCATTTTGCTTCCAGATGTATTTATTTATTTATTTAAGAAACGTACTTGGCATCTGTTCCTGTCTGCCCTCTTAACTTTAGCTCCCCCTCCCCCCTCCAGATTATTCCTTTAAATAGGAGATGTTATGTCATTAATGTTTTCAACATTGTGCGTCTGGTAGATCTCATTAGTGAGATACAGTTCACTTTTCATTTTACCCAATGCTGCATAAACAACTTGACCAAATAAAGATAGTTCTCACTTAATGAATTGCTTGTTTAATGGCTGTTCAAAATTATAGTTGTGCTGAAAAAGGAGTTATAACTGGTCCTCAAAATTCTGGCCGTCACAACATCGTTACAATTATGCGATTGCAATCTGGGTTCATGGCAACTATATAATAGTCACTGCATCCCACGGTCATGTGATACAGTTGTCTTCTGACAAGCAAAGTCAGTATGGAAGCTGGCAAGAAGTTGCAAGTTGTAGCCACATGTCATTGCATTTAACAACTATGAATGATTTGCTAACAACTTCACCTGGAATTGCCATTGTACATTGGGCACAATCATGTTATTTTTTAAATCTATTTATTAATTACAGTTATGTGGCTGCCCACCTCACAAGAAGCAACTCGATTTTTCACTTTGTGATTGTATCTCTTAGTGGCAGAATTGCTCATCTCCTTTTTCCTCTATAAGTGAGCATTAGCTATAAATTTGGTATCATAAATAAATAAAAAATAGTACCTTAAATACTTCAACTAATTCTCATTAAAACTCCGAACTTCTCCATATTGAATAGAATGAGCAAAGAGTACAGTCACTTTTTTAAAAAAAAAATCTTATAACACTTAGATCTTTAATGAAGATTTAAATTTGAAATATGGGAATAATCAGCTCTTATCCTTGCATGTGGAAATAAACAGAATTGTACAAAAAAGATGTGAGCATTGTTGATCTTGAGGATGGTCTGTTTGGTAGTGAATTCTTTGGTGTCCCAGAATTCCAGACTCCTGAATTTTAGAAAGCAAAGATGTACATTCTCATCTATGAATATAATTAACATGTTCTCTGCTTCTACATAATATGCTGAATCCTGAAACATAATTTTGGTTTGCTAGGGGTTACTTCTGCTTCCCCTAATATTTTGGTACTCTGATATTTAGAATAATGATGGCTTTATCACCAATGCATTTATTGGATTCTGGTGTATCAGATGCATCATATGTATTATGTATCCTGCAACATTAGTAATGGTCAGGAGAAAACATGTTCCTTTAGTTGAAGAAAGGTAGGTATGCAAGATGGACATGGGACTATTTTTCCTTTTTTGATGTCAAGTAATGAAATTGTTAAAGAAAATGATTCTGGTACTAAAGTTTCTTCTATTATAGATTTATTACAGTATATTTTAGAAGCAAATTAGCTGTATTTTGAATTATTTCTAAACTATCGAGTACTTATTTCTAAACTTCTAAGTAAATTATTTGTAGTTAAAATACTTCGTATTTAGGTGATTCACTTGTTTGCTTTTAACCTGAAAATATTTTTTCATCTCTTTTCAGTATTTGATCAATAAAATGTAAATTAACATGACTGATCTAAGTTTACAATTTAGACATTTTGTCTTTGTATAACTGTCTTGGGTTGTATAAAAATATTAATAAAGTTTACATTTAAACTTTTCTTTTTAAATTCTAAAGGTACTTAAAATTTCATTTGATTTCAGCTAATAGAATATGGTGTATGAGCTGTTATGTAGTAATTAATTTCTTGTTAATATTAGTTAATGTTGCTCTTCATTTTCTTTTCAGATAGATATCTGAAACTGTAATCTTCATTAAACTATTTTAACCACCTAATTAGGCATTTCAAAATGTGTAAAACCAAAGGGTAATATGCAATCATACTAAAACATTCTATTATTTCAGTGGGAGTTAGACATATGCCTCATTCTCCTGGTGAAATAAATGGATCATGCCAATTTAATTAAGTTGAACTTCATTCATACTTAGGCAAAAGTGTACTAAATTGGTAATTGCAACACACAAAATGCAAAACAAATGACCATAAAACATAAATTAACATATTGTAAGACCTGAATCATTTTTTCCCAGAAAAATGCATACTTATTAATTAATGTAAGCTAACCATTCTTTGCTTAGTTTTGTGATCAAGTAGAGCTTGTTTTGCTTGGTCATATTTTGACTTTGGTTAGAACTATTACAGAGATAGTTTGGTGTAGTGGTTAAAGGCATGGAATTTTAATCCAAAGGCACAAAAGCCTACTGGCTGACAATGAGCCAGTTACTCCCTCCTAGTTCTAGGATGAAGAATGAGAAGGAACAAAATACTCCTGAAAACAATGCCAAGAAACTACAAGGATCTGTCTATATGGTTGTTAGGAGTTAAAAGTGACTCAAAGGCATAAGGAAAACATGAAATGTTATTCAACTATGCAAAATATTAGCTTGAGGACTCCAGTATTTTAAATGGGCTAAATAATTTACATTGTTATCCACTTTCCTGTAGAAAGATATTGACCTCTGGTGGCCAGATGTTACTATTGTCACTCAGAAGTGTTTAAAGCGGGTCAGGCAAACTTCTCGGGCACTGGAGTCTATTCATAACACTGAGGGAGATGCAGAATGAGTGAAGAAATGATGGAGATTGGTGCTTGCAACAGTTCAAGGTTTTGTCAAGCTTATTTAAATAATTGGAAACAGGTAGGAGCCCTAAAGACTGAACCGCTCAGTCTCACATTAATGATGCATGTAAAGAAAGGGTTTAAGCACTATGTCACAGTGTGTGTGTGTGTGCGCACGCACATATCTGCATCCTTCCCTGCCTACCTTCTCACCTTTATGGGTGATACGTGTCTTCCTCAAGCTCAGTTTCTCTACCAGAGGCATGGGAGTTTGACAGTTGGGTGCAGTATCTTAGCTGTTCTTAGCACTGCACTCTTCTGAACGAAGAGCTCTGGTGTTATTCCTGGGATCTGTTGAAGCCACTCTCCAAGCTTAGGAGTCATAGCCTTGAGTGCTCCCACCACTACTAAGACTATTTTGGCCTCTACTTTCCACAACCTTTTTAGTTCCTCCTTCAGGCTCAGGTACTTCTCCAGCTCCTCATAGTCCTTCCTGATGTTGCTGTCACTTGGCATCACTGCATCTATCACCACTGTTGTCTTTTGGTCCTTGTCTACTACTCCAGTGTCTGGTTGGTTTACCAGTACCTTCCTATCCATATGGGTTTGGAAGTCCCACAGACTCTCAGCCCGCTTATTCTCCAAGACTTTCTGTGGAATTTCCCAAGTGAACTTGAGAAGGTCTAGCTCAGGTAGGCAACCCTGGCTCTTTTATGACTCGTGGACTCCAGCTGGCTCAGGAATTCTGGGAGTTGAAGTCCACGAGTCATAAAAGAGCCAAGGTTGCCTACCCCTGGTCTAGCTCATATTCTGTGCAGATGTTCCTGTACACTGCCAACCAGCTGGTTATGCCATTCAGTGTATGTGTACACACATACATAGCTTTAATATTTTAACAAATTTGGATTGCCCCATCACCTCCCTCTTCCTGAAATGGAGGACAGCATTGCCAATGCCAGAGGCAACAGAATATTATGCTGTTTTCATCTCTTGTATTCTGCTGTGAAACACATTCTTTCTTTTCTGCTTGCCCATCTGCTGACACTTAAAAAGAAAGTGCTTTTAGCTGAGAATGAAAGAAGATGGTCTCTCATTTCAGCCAGCTGGTGTGGAAAAGGATGCATCAGCTCTGCAAATTCATTTAAAAATGTGATTTAAGGCTTCCTTCTATGCTTTTTATGAACTTCTAATTAGATATGATCTTGGTTTTTCCTGATTTTACTGTACAGTTCCTAACTCTCCTAAACATTTGTTTGCTGGGTGGAGCTAATGCAGTCACACAAAATATCTGAAGATGATCAGGTTGGGGAAGATTTTAATCATCAAGGGGCTGGAGTAGAAGACCTCTAAGGTCCTGCTCAACCCTATGACTCTATGAAGTATAGAGAACTCCAGTGCTTAGCCCAAAAATGTGTTTTCAAGGCACAAAATATTGCTATTAAATTTCCATGCAGTGCTTGAAAAAAATGATAATGTATTCCCTCCATTAATGATCTTGGTTAACCTCCAGCAGTTGATTTTATTATTAGATAAGTGTGCCACCTTCAAACTAGTTCTTTATTTCAAATAGTTCTTTGATATTCTTTATTAAAAATAAGGAACTTGTGATTCCCTATTGGATGTAATACAACTGGTACCACCCTTCGCCATTGGCCATGCTGATTAGTATTACTATAGGTAAAGGTCCCCCCGCACATGCGTGCTAGTCATTTCCAACACTACAGGCCGGTGCTCATCTCCATTTCAAAGCCTGAGGACGTCTCCGTGGTCATGTGGCCAGCATGACTAGATGCCAAAGGCGCACGGAACGCTGTTACCTTCCCACCGTAGTGGTCCCTATTTTTCTACTTGCATTTTTACTTGCTTTCGAACTGCTAGGTTGGCAGAAGCTGGGACGAGTAACAGGCGCTCACTCTGTTACACGGCACTCGGGATTTGACCCGCCAAACTGCCAACCTTCTGATCGACAAGCTCAGCATCCTAACCCACTGAGCCACCGCATCCCTTTACTATACTGTACAAATAAATATCATTGAGGACACTAGGATTTTTTATGAAGCAAATATGCATCAAATTGCAACCTGAGTCTGGTGCAATTCAAGTTCTTGAAATTTAAGAGTGATGAAGCCTATCCTTATGGAACTAATTATTCAAATTAGTTTCTCAGTATGTAGAAATGTTTTAAATATACATTTTAAAATGTATATGTTTAATATATTTCCCCCAAACACCTATATTGTTACCAAAATAACAAGAACACAAAATATAAGTATAAAACATAGAAGTATAACTACCTGTCAAAGCCCAGGTTCATATGTTACTGTATTCTTAATTTTTTTTTACAGTTTTATTTCATCACAACCTGCTCCAACTTCTTTATCAATCCATTCAAATATAATCAGCCATGTGCTGGCAGGTGTTGTATAAGGTTACTACGTAAAATGATAGTGATCTGCAACAAAAGCTTGTTGCAAAGCTTGGTGGACAATAGTCTGAGATACAGCAGAAACGGCTTTTCTTTATTTTGCAGCTTACATTCTCTGTCACGGAAAGGGACACAATCTTAGCATGGTCCTCCTGAAACCAGCATGCATTGCAGACTCTTCAGTAGCTTAATGAGATGTTAATACCACGAAGTCTGCGAGTTCTTAAAGCAATGAATTACTGAAGATGCTGGTCTTACTACATCTCCTGAGTGCAATAGAATAGACACTTGTGGAGAATAATCCAGAGGCAACATTGAAAAACATTGAATAATCCAATGCAACTAAAGTCTTTAGGGGTAGAAGGTATGCAGAAGAGACTCATGGCTAATTCCATATACTGGAGCATACGCTTTCTGAATATTTCAGTTGCTTATCGAAAATGGAAAAAATGGATTTATCCCCAAAAGGCACATTACTAGGCAAGAGGAAGAACTTTCCTACATAAATCTCTTCTTGTTCAGATTTATTCATGGCCATCTGAGAAGCAAAAGGGCAATATAATAGCTCGATTTGAGGTTCTTTGGTCCATGGAGAATTGCCATATCTGGTTTTCGATGGGATGGCACTGCCCAAATAGTCCCAGTACATAATCTGGGGATTCTCCTCGACTCGTGATTCCTGCCCGAGCGATAGGCAGCAGCATGGTCAGGACAGCCTTTGCACAACTGTGGTTTGTGTGCCAGTTACTCCCTTTCCTGGAGCAACAACCCTTGCTCACAGTTACTCATTCCCCAGCCATTTCCTCTTTTGACTATTGCAGCACACTGTACATGGGGCTGCCCTTGAAAACTATCTGGAAACTTCCAATTGATTCAAAATCTGGTGGCCTGCATCATTTTGTGCAGGCCTAGATGTCCTCATATATCATCTGTCCTGAGGGAGCGACATTTTGTTTCTGGATCCAATTCAAGGTGCTGGTTGTCACCTTCAAAGCCCTACATGACTTAGAACCAGATACCATGTTTCCACGAAAATAAGACCTACACTGAAAATAAGCCCTAGCTTGATTTTTACATGTACGCCCAATCTAAGCCCTAGCCCCAAAATAAGCCCTACTTAAGACTCCGCCTATTCCATTGCACCTGGTTGCACGAGGTGGGCAAGGCACACGAGTAAGAATCAAGCTAGGGTGGGGATGGAGGGTGGAGCTGCCCCATGTGTCCCGTACCCACTTACCTTAGGACAGTTGCAGCCAGGGCCCCGACACCTGCCTCACTGGCCCACTTCTGTGGCACCCCACCCCCCGGCCTCTGTTTCACTGTTAGAAGCCTCCTTAAGCAGCCAAATCTTTTCCCAGCATTGCATGGCAATTGAAGAGGGAAAACTGTGTGATCTTAAGGAAAGATATAGCTTATTTAAAAATTTGGATAAGTACAGTTGGAGCTTCCATATGCTGTAAAATATCTTTCTGAAATTTAATATTAAGCTATATACAGGGGTATCCTTAGAAAATAAAAATAGTGGTTCCTGAAGTCCTGTACCTTGCGCAGGTAGTCCTCAACTTATGACTAATTGAGGGTGGAATGAGGGTTGTAAATCATTTAGTTGTTAAGCAGATCGCTTGATTTTATTACCTGATTTGTGGTGCTCATTAAGTGAATCCATTTTATTCCATAGAGCACTTTTTGCTGGATACTATAAGTAAATGCCAGACACCATTAAAAGAAACATCGAAATTTTTGGTCACATGTCCTAGGATGCTGCAACTAGCTATAAAGATGAGCTAGTTGCCAAGCACCTAAAAATGTAACCATGTGACTGCATATATGTGTGTGCAGCCTAATTCAAAGTCCTAACTTTGAAATCAGGCCATTAGTAGCTTTTTGGAGAGAGGTGGTCCATCTTAACTTTAAACAGTCACTAAGCAACCAGTCATAAGTCAAGGACAATATGTAAGGCCTTCCATATGCCCAGCCTTTCAGCCAAGGTTTAGGTTATATATTAAATGCATAATTGTTGATAGGAGATCTTGAAGAATGAACATGTTAAAATGCGAATCAAAATTGAGTTTCAATATTTAAACTGTTCTGGGCACCATAATCCCCTGTAACATGGTCCATTGGAGTGGACATCTAATAAAATAATAACAATAGTTGACAAAATTTCCATCTGTAATTTCCATTAGGCCACATTGCTTGGATTCCATATGGATATATTACCACAGGAACCTGATCTGTATGAAGGCCAACAGCAGTTTCAGAACTAGCAGCTGTGATTTCACATCTTTGTGTGAATAATAATAATAATGGTCTATTTCAGAAAAAAAAATGCAAAGGTATATGTGACAGTTCTTTGGAGAAAAAAGAATTTCTTTGATACTGCAGCACAACAGTTTTATTCCCAGAGGACAAGAAAATAGGTTACATGCAACTATGAACAATTTGCTAAACTATAGGGACATTGTGTTCAATATACGGCAGCAGTTACATGTGGATAGATTCTCATACTCTGCTGGAGTGCCTCCATTTAGAGTCATAGTTGTGTGTGGGGGTTTTCCTGCTACATTAATAAGTGAGCAACTGAAGGATTATACGCGATCAATGGGATTCATTGCATCTATTCTTGCTGGAAACTTCAGTAGGAACTCTCTACTTCCTTTTCCAGCTGCCTTTTTATAGCAGTTTGCTTTGATACAGTGTTGGAGGAATAGAGATGGTTTTTGCTGAAATAAAACACTTCCATCATGTAAGCACAGTCTTCCAAGAACCTGTCACAACACAAAACACAGTTAAAACTGAACATCCACCCACAGAATTCATTTGAACTTCACACTGATTCATGACTAAAGAATAGGTATTATTCTTTTGCATTTGATTATTGAACACAGTTAAATTTGCTCATATTAAAGATGAAGGGGCATAGTAGAAGAACAGTTTTTCAAGAATTTTAAGCCTATAAGGAAATTACAAAAATAGGTGTGGATAGCAGTAATGAAACCATGGGAGGACACTACTCTTTGTGTACACTCCTTCAACTTTTTTTTTAAATGGCGAGCATCTGTCCACTCTGCAATTTAAATTTATTTTATTTTTTATTTTAATTCCATTTATATCCCGCCCTTCTCCGAAGACGCAGGGTGGCTTACAAGCTTAGCAGTAGCCTTCATTCTATGTATATGCCTGCTTATTAGGGCTTTCACACACACACACCAAGCGGCATTATTACAAAGTCAGCTTAATTGCCCCCAACAATCTGGGTCCTCATTTTACCTACCTTGGAAGGATGGAAGGCTGAGTCAACCTTGAGCCTGGTGGGATGCGAACCTGCACTAATTGCAGGCAGCTGGTGTTACTTAAGGAGGCATTAGCCCACTGCTCCACCAAGGCTCTTAATAGATGTGGGAAGGCCATTTTTTGTATTCCTCTTGATATCATGGGCACCATGTAAAGCTGTTCAATCTGCTCTGTTCCACAGTGTGCTTGTTAAGCACTAATGTGTTTAGCCAGATATGGGGTGGCTTCTTTGGTGGTGGTGGTGATGGGGTAGACAGATTTTAACTTCTCAAGATACAAGATAGTAAGATTTGAATGCATAATTTCTCCCCCAAAAATGCTATATCAAGGAAAGGATTTTCCTCCCCAAGTGCTATTTTAAATGAACATTTTTATTGTTCATACTATAACCAAGTATATGTTTATCAACTACTATGCAAATAAAATTACATAGGCCTTTCCTTTGTTAATTTAGAAAATGTCTGAGCATCTGCTCTGTTTTCAACCCAATGCTCTAACATTACTATATTTGGGTATGTTGCCATGAGGAAAATAGGAAAACTCAACATATTTATTCAGCAAGGTTAAGTTCTTCTAACATACTATATCTTGAGAGTGATCTTTCTATAGTTGAGAGAAAAGAGGCTTGAATGAATTCATACTGGAATTCTATCAAGACTGAGCTTAGGAAACCTTTATTATCCCAAGCATGGCCTTTGTGTGGAATTTTTTTTAATAATTACTTCTTTCAAATAGCAAAAATCAGTAAAACCATTAGCTATATTTAGAGATTATAGGATGGCCTCAGGGGTATCCCTAAGGTCTGGCCAAAAAAGTCAAGACAGGGCCTTTAATGGTACAAATGGAAGTTCCACCTATTTTTTATGTGCATCTATTGCATCACTATGATTACCATTGTGGGTTTTTTTAACTGCACTCTGAGGACACTTTTGGATGGGATTCTTCCTTTTTGGCCCTCTGCACAATAACCTAAACAGAACTGGAAAAGTTAGGATAGATAGATAACATTTATTGTCATTTTTTTACTTTGGGCACAAGGGCACACATTAAAAATGAAATTTAGTTGCTTGCTCTGAAAGTGTACACATACATAACACACATTTAAACATATTATGTACAACATATGTATAGACCAGGGGTAGGCAACCTCGGCTCTTTTATGACTCATGGACTTCAGCTCCCAGAATTCCGGAGCCAGCCAAGCTGGCTCAGGAATTCTGGGAGTTGAAGTCCATGAGTCATAAAAGAGTCGAGGTTGCCTACCCCTGGTATAGACCTACACCCTTACATATAAGTAACATATAAATATTAATCACAATTAAGAATTAGGCCATTGTATCCAGTCCTCTGTTTAGTGCAGGAACTTAAACTGAAACACATAGTAATTGCCAAACCATCTATCCAGTCTTTTCTTGACTAGAAAGGAATCCAGTAATTAGACCTTTTTTAGGACTGTTCCTGCCATTATGACACTTTTCCTATATATATATTTTCTTCCTTAGCCATCTTTTCCTTCCACTTCTCCTTTTGCCCCTTCTTTCAGTTCAGATAGTCCTTGACTTAACGACCACAGCTGGGACCAGAATTTCCATTGCAAAGCAAGGCAGTTCTTATACCCGATTTTACAACCTGTTTCGCCATGATTGTTAAGTGAATCCCTGGAGTTTTTAGATGAATCTTGTGTTTGTTAAGCAAATTTGGCTTTCCCCACTAACTCAAAAATTGCAATGATATTTCCCCTCCCGGGGAGCTGCAACTGTAATACAGGCCGGTTACCAAGTGCCCAAATTTTGCTCACGCGAGCGTGGCAATGCTGCAATGGTTGTAAGTGCAAGGACCAATTGTAAGTCACTTTTTCAGCAATGTAACTTTTGATAAATGAAGGATTGTAAGTTGCAGACTATCTGTACTTAACTGTTGGTGTTACTTTTCTTTGCAGCTGTTCCACCTGATTTAAGCCCTACTTTTAAGTGGGTCGCCAAAACCTGGGCAAAGAATTCAAGCTGTGGTCTGACTGTTGTAGAAGAGGGCAACTACTATTTCTCTCAATTTGGAAACTATCATAGGGAGAATTTTGGATAACTTCCTGATGTCAGGGGACTATCTGAGTTGGACTGTCCTCTGTAAGAGGGGGCCTCTCTGTTCCTGGGGTGGGGTGGGGTGGGGAAGATGAAAAATTCTATGGTTGCTGGGACTCCATGCTGAGATCCATACAGTTACTCAGCCCGCATCCTTTTTGAACTGCTGTGATAGCCTCCTCCAGGTTTCTACCAATTATTGAAAATTGGCAGTGCAGTTTTCATCATGCTGAAGTAGGAGATGTGAACATTTCTGTTGCAGCCCTAAACTTAGGACAGGTTTTAAAAATAAAGAAACAACCCCCCTAACCCCCCCATTTCTCCTTCCCCCCCCCCCGACTGGCTATTTCTGTGACAAGCTCCTCCCATTCTGCAATGCTGCTGTGTTTACTGGAGCCTTTAACTCCACAATTTGTTAGGACCCCCTCCCACCAGCCACCAAAATCAACCCCCTCCCCAATCTATTTTATTATAATAGTGTGAATTGCTGTATGTTCCAAATGTTTGCTCTATGTATTATTTTTAATGGCTAAGACAAATAAAATGAATGGGGTTTTTTTGACAGGAAAGAAACTATACACCATCATGATCATTTAACTTGAGTAGGAAGCAATGAAGCATTTACAGTAATGTGTGTGACAAAAACAGCAGCGGCAATTACACACACAGGCTTAGCAAACTGCACTTTGGTAGATTATATCTCCAGCACAGCTCACAGGAGAGTGATCTGGCAGCAAAACATGAAGATTGTAGAAATAACCAACGGGCCTTTATGACTTTTAGTAAAATTGTATGGACAAGTAGATTTCTAAATTGCTTGATGTTCTGAAAGATCTCCAGCTTGTGCATATTATTTTCAATATTGTATGCATATACAGATACTAGTATCTATGAACTATATAAATACATTTCCATCTGACAAAGGAGCAAAACAGCTAGCATAGCATTATGGAATTGCATGAAGGGACATGATCTGACGTACCCTTTGTAATGTAGTGGGTCCGACGCAAGGAAGAGACTCCAGCCGGAGTATGGGTTCAGCTCTTTATTGGGGGGGCGGTACCGTACTGGCGAACAAGGGCTACCTGGCCTCCTTATATTCCCGGCCAGGTAGGTAGCTAGCCAATGGGATTGGCCCTAGGTTTCCCGCCGAAACTAGGTTTTCCTGCCAAACCATCCAGCCCAACACCCCCTAGTAGCCGCTGTTATGCAGGTGACCTGCACCTGGATACATAACACCCCTCCCCCCTTAGAGAAGAGCCTCCCTCACAACTATGCAACATAACAACTATCTACAATGTTTAACTATATACATATACAGCGAGGTTGATGGGTCACTTGCACACATAGTCCGCTAGGTATGCTGGTGTCCTGTGGGGCCTGGTGGATCGTCTGAGTGGGGCTTCGCCTTGGGCCTAGTCGTCTGGCTCACGGTGCTCCTGAGCTGGGTTGGGTCCGGCCACCGGATCCCCGCCGCCGCCGATTGCCTGATGCTGCCGCAGGGCCGGCTGAAGGAGGCCATCCTCCACTTGTTCGGGGTCCATGCGGTTTCCAGTTGGTCTGGTCTCTTCTGGGGTGTGGTTATCAGGTTGGTTGAGGGTGGTGCACTCAGGGGCCCTTCCTCTGAGCTGGTCAATGTGTCGCCTGATGTGTCGATCCCCCTCCACCCCCACGATGTAGGAGAGAGGCCCAGTTTTCTCAACCACTGTCCCTGGAATCCATGGGTGTCCTGCCCCATAGTTCCTTACCCAAACCAGGTCCCCCACGTTGAGCACCCTAGGTGCCGAGGGCTTCTCGGTCTCTGCCGTCACTCCATCAGGGTGCAGCCGGTCAAGCTTGGTGATGAGGCCCCGCCCCCATCGTAGTTCTGCTGGGCTCTTCCCTGTGGCTACACACAGAGTGGTGTGCTGGGCGAGCAAAAATTTTGCCAGTCGGTGATGCCAGTCCCCGCTGATGATGCGCCGGAGTGCATCCTTGGTCGTCCTTACCATCCGTTCAGCTTGCCCGTTAGTCGATGGGTGGAAGGGCACGGAGGTGGCGTGTCTAATCCAGTTCGCCTTCAAAAATGCCTGGAAATCATTAGCGGTAAACTGAGGCCCGTTATCAGACACAATT
The DNA here is from genome assembly GCF_947247035.1 of Vipera ursinii. Lineage (NCBI taxonomy): Eukaryota > Metazoa > Chordata > Lepidosauria > Squamata > Viperidae > Vipera > Vipera ursinii. Next base: position 22,090,814 of record NC_139514.1, read on the forward strand.
AAATCGGGGAGGCCGTGTGTGGCAAAGAAGGCCCTGAGCACCTGGATTGTCCTTGCTGAGGTCATGTTGGGGACAGGGACTACCTCCAGCCACTTAGAGTGGCTGTCTACTACTACTAGGAACAGTTGACCCTGGAAAGGCCCCGCATAGTCAATGTGAACACGGGACCAGGGTGTGTGTGTTGCCTCCCACCTGTGCACAGGGGCGTGGGGCATCTCTGGCCTGGATCTCTGGCATGTGTAACAACCCTTGACCTGTTCCTCAATGTCCTTGTCCAGCCCTGGCCACCAGAGGTAACTCCTGGCCAGTGCTTTCATCCTAACCACCCCCAGATGTCCCTCGTGTAGGGACTCCAACACTCTACCCTGGAACGCTGTGGGAATGTTGACCCTGCTTCCCCACAGGAGGCAACCCCGGTGTGTGGAGAGTTCGTGCCACCTGGTGAAGTACACCTGGAATTCAGGCCCCAGGGACTTGTCCTGCCAGTCTGTGCAAACCCACGAATGTACCCTACTCAGGATGTTGTCAGAGGCTGTCTTGGCTGCAATGTCCCTGGCATGTACTGGGCATTCTGGTAGTTCCTGCAGAGCTAGGACCTGTATTGTTGGGGCCGGGTCTGGTTCTGCGGTGTCTATGGGTAGCCTACTTAGGCCGTCTGCATGGCCCATCTCCTTCCCTGGCTTGTGCACCAGCTTGCAATTGTAAGCTGCAAGGAAGATGGACCACCGGAGCATTCTGGGTGATAGTATTTGGGGGGTCTGCTTGTCTTTTGTGAACAGGCCGAGCAGTGGTTTGTGGTCTGTGTAATTTGTGAACTCCCTGCCTTATAGATAATCATGGAACTTTTTTACCCCTGCCATTATTGCCAGGGCTTCTTTATCAATTTGGGCATAGTTCCTCTCTGCTCCAGACAGCGTTCTTGAGTAGTAAGCGATTGGGATTTGGGCCCCATTAGGCTCAAGGTGACTTAGTACAGCGCCCACACTGTAAGGGGATGCATCGCACGCAATGTATATGGGTTTTGATTCTATAAAGTGTGTCACTGTGGACTTGTCAGACAGTAGTGCCTTTAAGGCTCTGAAGCTTTGGTCGTGGACAGGAGTCCAGGCCCATGCTGCCTTCTTGTTCAATAGCCTGTGTAATGGTTCTGCGATTTCTGCCTTGTGAGGAAGGAAGGTGTGGTAGAAATTGAGCAGGCCCAGGAATGCCTGCAGCTCTGCCTTGTTTCTTGTTGTGGGTGCCAGTTTGATAGCCCTTACCTTTGCCTCTGTGGGGTGGATTCCCTTGGCATCTATCCTGAACCCCAGGAATTCTGTGGAAGGAACTCCAATGGTGCACTTTTCCCTCTTCAGCTTGAGGCCAGCAGCACGCAGCCTGGCTAGAACCTCCCTCAGCCTACCTGCCAGTTCCTCAGCTGATGCTCCTGCAATCAGGACGTCATCAAAATAAGGGCAGACTCCTGGGATGCCCTTGAGGGTTTTTTCCATGATTTCCTGGAATATGCCAGGAGCTACGCTGATTCCAAACTGCAGCCTGTTCACCCTGAAGGCTCACCTGTGTGTTACTATAGTCTGAGTGTCAGCTGTTGCCCTGGTAACCGTGAGCTGCTGGTACACCTGCACGAGATCCAGCTTTGCAAAGATGGCGCCGCCTTGGAGGGAAGCGAGAACGTGGCTGACCGGGGGGACCGGGTAAGCGTGCGAGTTTAGGGCACGGTTCACCGAGCGCTTGTAGTCGGCGCAGATCCTCACCTCACCATTGGATTTAAGTGGGGTGACTATTGGGGTCTCCCACTCCCCCCCATCTATGGGCTCTAAGATTCCCTGGCCTACCAGCTTGTCCAGTTCGCTCTCGATTTTGTGCTTGAGCGTGAACAGGACTTGCCACGGCCTGACTCTAATGGGGGGAATGCTCAGGTTCAACTTGAATGAGATGGGGGCCCCTGTGTACTTTCCAAGCTTCCCATCGAAGACGTCTGCAAACTCCTTGCAGACGGCCTCGAGGGATTCTCCCTGGATCCAGTGGATCCCTGTGACTGCGATTCCCAGGGCCTCAAACCAGTCTAGGCCAACTAGACTGGCCCTCCAGCCCTCTACCACTACTACCTCCAGGTGCTCCTCGCGACTCTTAAGTCCCACGGAAAGGGTGGCCTCCCCCCTTACCTTGACCGGCGTGTTTTGGAAGTCGGTCAGGGCTAAATTTGAGGGCCGCTGCTTGCTCCGGCTGTTAATGTATTTAAGGGTCTCATCCGCTGCTTGCTCCGGCTGTTAATGTATTTAAGGGTCTCGTCAGAAATGACAGAGACCGCCGAGCCAGATCAAGCTCCATGTTGCAGGGGACGCCCTGCAAGCAGATTGTCAATTTAATTTTGGGTTTGAGCAGCCGGTGGCTACCAGTGTGGTGGATGCCTAGCCGGCTCTCAGAATATCCAATTCGTAATTGGGTCGGGGCCCCAGTACCTCTCAACGGCAACTCTTCCGGGCACAGCTCGTGGATCTCTTCTCAGAGGTGGCAGCTATGGCAGACCGTGGCTATGTGGCCTGTCTTCTTGCAGGCCCGACATGTGGCTGACTGGAACTTGCAGAGAGTGCGCACGTGGTTTCCGCCGCAACCTGCACACTTCTGTGAGCTGTTGGTCGGCTTGGGCTTGTCCGGGCGTCTGTCTCATTGGTCAGGGGTCGCCTTCTGCCGGAGGAGGTCAATGCTTTGTTCGTCCTCCTCGTCCTCCGCCGTGGTGACCTGCTGGTGAATGCTGCCCATCTGGCTGCCAGTTCTGGCTTCCTGGACAGCCTGGACAGCCCCGCAGGCCGCTTTGTGGGCCAGGATGGCGTCCTGGGCTTCCTGGAGCGAGACCTCGGCCTTCGCGAACAGGCGCTCCTGCAGCCTCGTGTCCTGTAGGCCGCAAACCAGCCTGTCGTGTAGCCATTCCTCCAGATTCGAGAATTTGCAGGGAATGGCAGCTTCCCGCAGGGCGGCAATGTAGTCGGCCCCAGAGTCATCGGTTTGCTGGTCCCTCTTCTCAAACTGCGACCTCCAGGCCAGCGCGGACATGCGGGGCTGGAAGTTTGCGTTCAGCTTGGCAACGAGGTCCCGGTAGGAGACGGTTTCGATGGGCTCTGGGGAGAATAGGTTCGCAGCGACCTCGAGCAGTGCGGGGCCGCCGATACAGAGCAGGGCCACCGCCTTTGAGCTGTCCTCTGAGATCTGATTAAATCTCATGTACAGCTCAGCATGCGACAGGTATCGGGCCCATCTCTCCGGGTGACAGGTGTCGAATTCGCGGGATTGTCCTGTTCTTGCCATCGATCCCTGCTGGCTGCTGCGGTGGCTGGTCTCGAATCGTGGTTGCCGGAGCCGGTTGCAGGTCGCTTGTGGTGACCAGGTCGCGGTGCTGGCGGTCGCGTTGAGGGGGGAGGAAGGATGCCTCTTTCCTCCAGCATGTGGTGTGTTTCCCTAGTGACTTCTGTCGGCAGTATCCCACCTTCGTCACCACTGTAATGTAGTGGGTCCGACGCAACGAAGAGACGCCAGCCGGAGTACGGGTTCAGCTCTTTATTGGGGGGGTACCGTACTGGGCAAACAAGGGCTACCTGGCTTCCTTATATACCCGGCCAGGTAGGTAGCTAGCCAATGGGGTTGGCCCTAGGTTTCCTGCCGAAACTAGGTTTTCCCGCCAAACCGTCCAGGCCAATGCCCCCTAGTGGCCGCTGTTATGCAGGTGACCTGCACCTGGATACATAACACCCTTGCTTGCTGATGGTTGCTGGTCTAATTATGCAGTTGAATTGTGTACTAAAATTTTTCTATTGGAGAACAGATGGGCAGATGTTATACCTATGAGACCTATTTTGATTGCCACCAATAATCCCCTGGAAAATGCCTTGAACACAGGATTTTGGTTTGAATGAAAGAATGGAGTTCTGAGACCCCCACTACAAATAACCCTAAACTGTTTCATTTCAGCAGGATGGTACTGAGAGGAGGAAAGACATTAGAAAAGCTAAACACTGTTTTGCAGTCAGAGACTTCTGCTGACACATCACCTCGAAATCTAGCTCACTGAATGTCAACTAGCGTGACTCACATACAGCAGAACACCACAATAAGTATTTTACATATCAAGGAAGTAATATTTTTACTGCTTAGTTCAGACTGCCAGGTGAAGTTACAGTATTCTCATTCTTAATTGTAACCTTACACCAAGATCTTATCCAAGTCTTCTCTAGCCTGATGTTTCCAGATGTCTTGCATTATCTCTAATTGGCATTGCCAATGGGAATCTTCTACATTGTACACCAACACAGTTGCAAAAAACAAAGTAGAGAAAGCAGAGTTAGTGCATGGGAACCACTAGATTTGCATTTGTAACATTCATTTAGGTGTAGTTCTTAATGACAGTTGTTCTCAGTCTTAACAGTACCCCAGATCCTCCTCAAAAGGAATGACATTGATTGGAATTGGTTTTGGATTTTCAACGTTCAAAGCAGGAAGAGACACAAGAATATCACTCTCAGGAAGTTTTAAAGTTATATATTTGATATCCAACATATTCAACTGTTTCTTTTAATGGTAAAAATCAGTTTGCCATGAGGCTGGTTCTTAAATCCATTGGGCAAAAATGAAGCAGACCCATTTATTAAGTAAAACAGCTTATGCATAAGCAGTTAAAAAACATGATCCTGGAACAGATTTGATGCTTAGTTTAAAAGTTCATCAGAAGTAGTATTGAGGATTGCATGTGAAAGGAATGTACACAGCTTTTAATATATAACTATCCTACCAGAAAAGTCAGTGGAGACTCAATCCACAGAGCTGCAAGGAAAGGAAAAACTAATATTGATATCAAGGACATGAATGCTCAGGCCTACACCTTAAATGGAGTAAGCCCTGTGGAATGCAAAGTAAGTTTGTAAATTGATTGTGGCAACATTGCAGGAAGTCCTTGACTTACCACCACAACTGAGCCCATTATTGTTGCTAAGCAAGATAGTTCTTAAGTGGGTTTTGCTCTATTTTATGACCTTTCTTACCATAGATGTTAAGTGAATCGCTGCAGTTAAGGTAGTAACAGGGTTGTAAAGTGAATCTGGCTTCCCCATTGACTTTGCTTGTCAGAAGGTCGCAAAAGGTGAATCACATAACCCCAGGATACAGCAACCGTCATAAATATGAGTCAGTTGCCAAGTGTCTGAATTTTGATCACGCGACCATGAGGATGCTGCAATAGCCATAAGTGTGAAAAATGGTCATAAGTCACTTTTTCCAGTGCCATTTTAAGTTCAGCGGTCCCCAAATGAACTGTTGTAACTTGAGGATTACCTGTAATGGAGAGGCAATAGAAATCATCTAGTCTCCTTGTTTTAATGGAAAATGAGTCACTATATACGTTCAAGGATGTCTTAGTTCTCTCCCTAGCCTTACCTTTAACCTTGCACAAAGGTTTACTTTGGTTCTGACACTGGTTACAATGGAGCCCTTGGTGCTCTCTGAACTTAGTTATTTGCTTGCAAAAGGGATTGGACAGCCATTTGTCTGAAACAGTATAAGGGTCTTCTGCTTCAGGAGGGGGTTGAGTTAGAACAGGGCTTTTCAACTTTTTCACCCATTGTACCACTTTTAGGATAAGGAAATGTCCAAGTACCACCAGTCGCCCAGCAAGGTGTCAAAAATTTGACCAAAAAACAAAGGAAAAAAATGATAAAGTACAGGTAGTCCTCGACTTACAAAAATTTGTTTAGTGACTGCTCGAAGTTACGATGGCACTGAAAAAAGTGACTTATGACCATTTTTCACACTTATGACCATTTCAGCATCCCCAGGGTCATGTGATTTACATTCGGGTGCTTGGCAACCGATTCATATTTATGATGGCCACATTGTTCCAGGGTCATGTGATCACCTTTTGCAATTTTTTGACAAGCAAAGTTAGTGGGGAAACAGATTCACTTAACAACCATGTCACTAATTTAATTTATCTCTCTCCCTCTCTCTCCCCCTCTCTCTTTCTCTCTCTCCCTCCCTCTTTCTCTCTTTCTTTCTCTCCCTCTTTCTCTCTCTTCCCTCCCTCTCTCCCTCTTTCTCTCCCTCTATTTCTCTCCCTTTCTCTCCCTCTTTTTCTCTCCCTTTCTCTCCCTCTTTTTCTCTCCCTTTCTCCCTCCTTCTCTCCCTCTCCCTCTCTCTCCATTTCTCTCTCTCCCTGCCTCCCATTCTTTCTCTCTCCTTCTCTCTCTCTCCCTCCCTCTCTCCCTTTCTCTCCCTCTCTCCCTCCCTCCGTCTCTCCCATTGTCCCTTCCTTCTTTCCTTCCTTTCTTCCTTCCCTCCCTATTGTCATTTCCTTCCTTCCTTCCTTCCTTCCTTCCTTCCTTCCTTCCTTCCTTCCTTCCTTCCTTCCTTCCTTCCTTCCTTCCTTCCTTCCTTCTCTATTTTTACCAAGAAACCTGGTGCCCACTCAACTCTTTATGAAGCACCGGAGGAAAGTTGGGGAAGATCTATCAATGATACTTGGAGGTTGCCAGCTAATTTAATAAGCTTTATTCCAGCAACAGAAAGACCTCGCATTCGCTCAGAGTCGATCCACACGTGCCAACAATGCTGCTGTAGACCACGGGGCAGGAAGGCACCCTTCACACGGGAGGAATGGAAGATGTGCCAAAGCACCCTTCGCCCTGCTCGCCTTCTGCAGACACGGCTGGAGTCCCAGGTGGGGGGAGATCTGGGGCTGAGATGCACTGCTCTTGGGGAACGGGGGCACAAAGCCGGCCAGACAGGGCTGAGTGGTTGTCCATCCCAGACCACAGCTGCACTTCCACCTTTCCCAGGGTGGCCCCCGCAAACAGAGTGCAGCGCAGGGCACCAGCATGGCCCACTGCCACAGAAGCAGCCCACCAGAGCAGCCCCGACTCCTTCACCCCCAAAAGGCCCTTGTCCCGGAGCCTTCCGCTGCTGGAAACCTGCGGCAGGCGGTGGCAGCATAGTGAGGCTTGCGAAAAGAGGGGCAGCCAGCAGCGGCTGTTCCTGGCGCCAGCCAAGGGCAAGCAGCGAGGTTTCGGCAGCCAGCAAGGCGCTCATGCAGGGCTGAACGGGGACTGGCCTCCCCCTCCCCACGCTAGAGTGGCACCCGCGGAGGCAGCCTTGTGGCCCAGCTTTCTCTTGCAGAAAGCAAGCTGAAACCAAGCAAGGGAGAATGCAGGAGCGCAAGATCGGCATTTCTCAGCATGTGCCGATTTGCGCTCCTGGCAATCTCCCTTGCTCGATTTCAGCTTGCTTTCTTTTGCAGAAAACAAGCTGAAACAAAGTGAGGAAGATTGCAGGAGCGTGAGATTAGCGTTTCTCAGTATGCACTGATTTGCACTCCTAGCAATCTCCCTCACTTTCTACCTGTATAGGTCAGGGCTGGCCGTACGGATTCGCCAGAGCTCCGGGTGGGTCGGCACGATGCCATGCACCCGGGAGGCTGCATACGGGGCCGCTGATCAGCTGATGACTCCGTACGGCTGGCCCCGACCTCCGCCAATGGGCTCCCATCAGCAGAGGTCAGGGCCAGCTGTACGGAGTCGCCAACAGTGGTGGGGGAAGGAAAAGAAGATGGACACCTACCTGCCGAGGGAGTGGATGTCTCTGTGCCCTTCAGGCTCGTGCTTGCTTCTGGGGGGAAGGATGACACGGTTGCTGCACAATGAGTCCCAGGGGAGGGTGGGGCCTCAGTCTGCACCTGCGCTCTTCACGTGCCCTTGTAGGTTCCTGCAGGCTACCAGCAAGCAGCAAGTTTTCTGGCAGCAAGTGCGCTTGAAAGGAGTCGGGGGGGAGTCGGGGGGGGAGGAAGGCAATGCTGTGTACCACCAGCCAGGTGCTCACATACCACCAGTGGTACGCGTACCACCAGTTGAAAAGCCCTGGATTAGAAGACCTCCAAGGTCCCTTCCAACTCTGTTATTCTGTTATTTCATTACCAAACTAAGTAACATCTTCAGTGTTCGCTGATGTCAGCACAGGCACCGATAATGTTACCTAGTAGGATAATAGCAATAGCAATAGCACTTAGACTTATATACCACTTCATAGTCCTTTACAGTTCTTTCTAAGTGGTTTACAGAGTAAGCATGTTCTTCCCCCCCCCCCCCCCCAACCATCTGGGCCCTCATTTTACCAACTTCGGAAGGATGGAATTCTGAGTCAACCCTGAGCTGTTCAGAATCGAACTGGAGTGAGCAGTGAGTTAGCCTGCAGTACACTGCGTCACCATGGCTCTTTGCAAACAAACATCCAAGTTTACAGAACACCAAGGACTCCACAGATCAAAACTAAGCTTCATATATTCTCTTCTGTTAGAACTGGTTATGATTTTAGGTAACAAAACTTCTGGAGACTATCATTCTACACAGGAAAAAAAGTTAGGTTTAAGGGTAGTCCTCTACTTACTTATATATTTATTTTATTAAATTTATAGGTCACCAATCTTGTGACTCTGAGCGACTTATGACTACAATTGGAAGGAGAATTTCTGTTGCTAAGCAGGGCAGCTGTTAAGTGAGTCCATCCGAATTTTACAACTTATTTTGCCACAGTTGCTAAGCTAATCACTACAGTTCTTAAACATGTGATTATTAAGCAAATCCAAAATCACTTTACTTGTGCCAGTTGCCAAGTGCCCCAACGATCCTGGGGACGTTGCAACAGTTGTAAGGGTGATGACCAGTCATTAAGTCACTTTTTTCAGCAGCACTGCAACTTTGAACAGTCACCAAATAAATGGTTGTAACTAGAGGACAATATGCAACTAACATTGATTAAAAAAAACTCCTATAAAATGGGCATCCAACTTCCAAGATTTTCTATTTCCTGCGGAGTGTGTGGTCCATTTAGTAATCTTCCTTAACATTTTACTTAAATGTGTTTTTCCCACTATTTTAATCCTTTGTGTTACTTTGAATCCTGTCCCTGGAAGCAGCAGAATTTAAATGAGTTCCATCATCTATCTGACAGCCTTTCAAATAATTGAAGATAGCGTCAGCAGCTCTAACAGGAAAATACAATGTTTTATAGGATACATAAAAATAAAAGTTAAAGCCCATTTATTTTAAGATAAAATATACCGTGAGAACCTATGATAAATACACATGTCTGATTCAACAAGTATTTGCAATGTGCTTTTATGCAGATTCTTATCTACTGGGCTGGTACATTCTTCTTCAAACAATTTCACCTGAATTCTGCTAGATAACGGTGCAAGATGTTTTCTGTTTACATTGCCCTAGTTTCTTACTCACTGGGTTTTGAATGGCAAAGCATCTTTTTCAGAATAATTTGGATTACCCTAGTTAGGTTCCACTCACTGCATGTGGCTCCAGTGCTTAGAGTAGCTCGGATGTTCTTATATTTTCATGATGTAATATTGGCCTAATTGCAGCTCCACTCTCTTATTCTCCAAGGGGTGTGACCCACTGAACCCCCTTCCATTTGGAATACTCCATTTGGCAACCTTGTCAACTGCCTCCTCTTCCTCTTTCAGACCTACTTCCTATCACTTTTTTCAGAGGATGCCACAGATCCTTTTGGAAAGAAGTGAAATTGAGACAAAATTGAGACAAAAACTCTCCTCTAGTTACATCAGAAACTTTCCATAGATGGAGACTCGATGATTAAAAAATGTTCCATTTTTTAAAAAATTATAATTTTGTTATCTTGCTATTTTACTTGGAAAGCAATGAGAAGTTAGCTATAGGATACATATTTCAAGAATTAAATTGGTATGTCAAATGTCATTGGATAATGTTTGTTCAGCTACTTTGCTTTTATCATTTTTAAAGGCACACAACCTATTCAATGTAATCATTTTAGGTTTGCCATATTCCTTTCATAATCCAAACTGTGTGTGTGAGAGAGAGAGAGGGGAGGGGGGCAGAGAGAGATCTTGGTGCTTGAAAATTAAGATATGAGTCATGGCTTTGAACATCTGGGAATGCATAGTGCTCAAAAGCTTAGTCACTCACAGCAGGCTGAAAGATTCAGTTAAGAAAAGGGAGTTGCCAATGCCAAGCATGCAAGTGCTCTTGTCTTAGAAATGAGTACATGTAAAACATATAACATTCATATCAAATGCATTTAGAAGCAGTTCACACAGCTGGGCAAGAAGAGCACATATGTGAAATATTCCTAGGTAGCATATTTAATGTAATTTAATGTAAAGTGAAACTACAACTATTCTTTTTGCCAGTTCCCATTTTGACTCCCATTTGGGATGACTGGGGAGAATACACATATTCCCCATTCATTTCCATTGTCTTGCTTAGGTGTAAAACACGTTCTGAAAAGGCATAGGTCCACATTAAAAGTGGTCCACAGATAACAGATAAGAATAGAGATATTCAAAACCTACTGTGCGATAGTGATAATTATATTTTTAGTTTACTCAATAACAGACCATCATTATTTATGCAGGTATTCTGTAAACATTTTTTCTAAATTTCAATATGGCAGCATTTGCATCAGTAAATAGTCAGTTTTACACACAAACACACACACGAACTTCCAGTTTTTCTCTCATTAGAAGAATGGCCTGCTATTGCTGTGCAATTATGTTAGCAGGAGAGGCAGAAGAATTGCATACATGAGCATGAACTACAGGTCATGAAAGCTGATGACTGATGAGTACACTGTCCAAGCTCAGGCAAAAGTGCTGCGGCAGTGTCTGAATAGGTTCCCTTTCAAATTATGTACACAAGTGGATTATTAGGAAACCACAGGCAGGGAGAGTTAATTTCCCCTCTTCCAGTTTGCAACTCTAAATTTGGAATACCAAAGCTCCATTTGCAAATGGAGTAACTTTCCAATGTGGATCAACCTTCTCCAATTGAGTAATTTATTGGTAAGTCAAATTAAGAATTAAGTTTGTGACTCCAATCCAACAGCTTGAGAGGCTAAAGAAACGATACATTACCTACTTATACATATTACAGAAGCTGAAATCAAGTTCTCTCCACTAGAAATGTACTTTATACTATATACTTTCTTCTTGAAGGGACGTGATGGCTCAGTGGGTTAGGACGCTGAGCTTGTCGATCAGAAGGTCGGCAGTTTGGCGGGTCGAATCCCGAGTGCTGTGTAACAGAGTGAGCATGTAACAGAGTGAGCTAGCTTCTGCCAACCTAGCAGTTTGAAAGCACGTAAAAATGCAAGTAGAAAAATAGGGACCACTACGGTGGGAAGGTAACAGCGTTCCGTGCGCCTTTGGCGTCTAGTCATGCCGGCCACATGACCACGGAAACGTCCTCGGACAAGCGCTGGCTCTTCGGCTTTGAAACGGAGATGAGCACCGGCCCCTAGAGTTGGAAACAACTAGTGCGCATGTGCGGGGAAACCTTTACCTTTACTTTCTTCTTGTTGGTAGGTATTTATTTCATGCAACTTTAAATCCACCCCATCCCGTCTTTAGGCTTGCAGTAAATCATAAAATGTTGTTTTGGTTTTAGCTTAATAAATTGAGTGAACCCAGTCAATTATGGTTTATTTAATAAAGCAGAGCTAAATAAACCATGTTTCAGTCTGATAACAATAGCACTTAAGACTTATATACCCCTTCACAGTGCTTTACAGCCCTCTCTAACTGGTTTACAGAGTCAGCACATTGCCTCCAACAATCTGGATCCTCATTTTACTGCCCCTTGGAAGGATGGAAGGCTGAATCAACCACTTAAGCCTGTGAGAAGTATGAACTGACTGATGTATGAATGTAGCCAAAGAGTTCTTGAGAAGATGAGTTTTCTTTTAATGAGTGCACATCCAGATTGGAATTTACAATTAATTGAGTCAGTCTTGCAATTAAATTGCAAGAAACCATTACCAATAGGTAAATAAATACCCAGAAAAAAATTATTTGATAAGTATTTGTGAGACACACATACACAGACACACGCACACATATATATAGTATTATGATGGTGGTATATGAATGAGCATCAAGCTTACATACTCTTTTTTTTCTCCCTAGCTTCTTCTGAATTTTTGACATTATGGAATGAAATGCTGATTATGGTGAAGTGTGTTAATCAGGCTCATTCATTTGGTAACGAACCAGATTTTATCCCAGAATTAGGAAACCTATGACACTTTCAGGTTTTGCAGCACAACTCTTCACGTTTGCTCCTAGAGCTGCAGGGAACTAAATATTCTATAGTGAACTACCTGGAAGACTATAGGTCCCTCATCTGTCTTTGATTACTACTTTATCTGGACCAAACTATAGTTTGAAGAAAAAGAGTGTACAATACCTTTTTACTATATCTTTTTGCCCTGATTTAGCATTATGCAGTTGTTATTCATGTCTAGTAGTTTTTGCTATTCATTTCCTTGGCAAGGCATAGATAATACAATACATCCAATTCTTGGACACATAAGGAAGAGAGAGACAAAAGATTTTTGTATAACATTTTAACAGAGTGTTTCCTTCTCTTACCAGGGTAATACAAACTCAAATCAATTGACTTTTTAATTTAGTAAACAAGTTAACATATAATTGTTATACATCATAAATTTGGTACACTTTGTATAAAAATCAAGAGCATTCCTTCTAGATTGCATTATGCCAAATGTCTTTGTTCCTAGAGTAAAACCAGAAATGATCAGAACTTCCATATAGTACAAATGTACACCCAGAAACACATTACAATTTTGAGATGTGGATTCTTGATCTAATCATCTGTGAGTAAATGACAAGGTCAGTACATTCACTTGGATAAGTCCTTACAATGTTCAAGATGAAAAAAGCAAACAAAGTAGAGTTTAATTTGGCATAAAATCTAGATTATTGCAGTACAAATCGCTATGGGCATTTCCCCAGACTGTTGCCTCCCAGATATGTTACTGGGCATGCTGCTTGGGCTTTATGAAAATGGAAATCCCAAAATATCTAGAGGGTACCATGCTGGGGAAAATTGCATTACGGTCTCAAAACGAGGCCATTTCACACCTATAAGAATTGGTTCTGTGTAGACCTTGTAAACTCTTAACACCATAGAAACTTGCCACAAAAGACATGTCTATCAGCATAACCACATCAAAAGACAAAGATTAAGAACCAATTCCAACATGTTTCCTTAAGAAAGTGCACTCCTGGACCTCCTCAACCTTCAGTTGAAGGTAGGAGAGAAGTCGCCCTGTGAAAAGCAGTGCTGTACACAATAGAGTGCGCTCCAGGCAGGACACAAATTAGGAACAAGGCTTTTCACCTAAAAATGGAAAAATAGTTCCTGCTGCACTAGAAGAATGTTCTACCACAACCTCACTCGACTGAATCAGCCCTTGAGTTAATAAAATTAGTGTCAGCAATATAGCATCTTCTTCCATCTATATTATACCAGTATCTTTTTAAATATAACTTTCAGTTTTTGTTCTATTACAATTAAAATTTAAACAATTTATACAGAAAGATACCACCGCAACAATATAGCATATCTTTAACATTCAGAAGATGTGTAAACTCATATTAATGCATAGCAATCATATTCTTGGACAGACATCATTCTTGGATTGACATTTGGGGTCTTCGGACATTTCTACTGCCCTCCTCAATTCACAGACTTTTGCTCCAAGTATTAATTCCTGAATCTTAAGTCAGCCCTTTTCTTCTGCTGCATGAAAGGAGTGCCACCTTTTCCCTGACAGAGCTTCAATGTTTTTGAGCAGCTTCTCCACGGGCCAAAATTCAACAGATGCTGCTTTATATAGCATGGAGACATAGAGATGTGAGAAGCTGCCCCCTTGCTGATGTGCAGGGAGCAAAGATTGAGTTCAAAGGCATAAACCTTCCAGTAGCACAGCAGGCATTACTGGTGGATCCTCCTCCTCCTCCTCCTCCTCCTCCTCCTCCTCCTCCTCCTCCTCCTCCAATTCCTCCAATTCCTCACGGTTCCCAAATTTTATGGCAGACTTGGGATATGTGCAAAAGGCTGCATTAGGAGAAATACTGTTGGATTTGGCCCATGGAGAGTCTCAATTAGAAATAAAAGCCAGTTAATTCAACTGGAAAGATACTCAGATCTTTTCCCCACACTGCTCCAGATTGGTTTCTCTGTTCTGCTTACTAAATATATAAGGAAAGAGCCTATAGTTGGGAGGTCTCCTTGATGCAGACACCAGAAATCGTCCGTCCTGGTTCAGACGGCAATACATGTGTTTATCTTTCATAAAAATAAGTCACATTTACTTTAGTGAATGTGCATGACAGTGGCTTTGAAATGTTATATTTTATAGAATACAATTTTAAATCCCTTTTTTTCCTGCTCTATGCCCCAAAAGGTTCTTGTCTACAGAAATAAACCATCTTGCCTTGCATCATTGAACCCTCTGTCATGACAATATGCTCCATCACAAAAAAAAGCTAATATCCTGGAAGGAAATGGAATAATATGCATTCAGTATTTTGCTTGATATGAAGGATATGTAGCTTTTAAACTAGAAAACATGTTTTATGCACATTTCATTATGTGGGATGGGGGGGGCGGATTGGCGGTCAGATGTGCTCCCACTTGAAAATGTCAAGCTTTGGAGCCAGAACAAAGAAAATGTCATGAAACACACACACACAATTCAGCGCATATTTTACAGAGCAATTACATATTGATGATGGAGATAAAATGTTGAATTTAAGTAGCTTATGTCATTAAATTGTTCTTGGAGCCTTAAAAATGAGTTTTTAGAAAAATAACCAGCTGCCCCTATATAAAAAATGTTCAACAATCTGTTTGCATGCCCTTGTTTATTTAACAGTGAATAAGATAGTTTAAGTAGTAGGTTTGTCAAGTCAAACATTCAAAAGTAATGGTTTGTCCCCAGATATGTGGGCAACATTACCTCAAAAACTGAATCTGTCTGGAATTCTGAATATTTGGACCTCAAACACGGCGTAACAGTCATATTTATTGCAAAATGAGTTGTTCAGGATTTATAATCATAAGCATCTGCCCAGGTTATTAAATTTTCACTGTATTTACAGTCTAGTTTTATATTAATAAAGTTATGGTTTTTGCATTTTTAAAAAATAAAGGGGGAAAAGAATGCTTCTTTTAGCAAAAAAAATTAAGTAACATAATTTATTCTTAGTTGAGTAAACAATTTGGAAAGAGGCTGTTCTTTTGTTTTCCTTTTTTTTGCTTGTTAGATAAATTATGGGAATTGTTCTCCGGCATAATGTATATTTATTGTTGTTGGACTTTACTTCCATAAACCCCATGGGAATGATGGAAATTGTTACCCAGAACTGTCTGAAGGACCACAGTTTCCCTATTGTAGATATAAAGGGTCCACTGTTTTTTGTTTGTTTTAAGCAAACTCCTTTGAGTGGCAGGATCAGGAGGTATTAGATAGAAATAGAAATCAAATGCAGGGTCATTCCTACAAGTCATCCCAAATCAGAGGGACTTGCACTGAAAATATACTATTCCATATAAGCCCATCTGAGATAAACTATGCAGATGAGACTGTTTCCATTCATCCTGCAATTCAGATGGGAACACAGATGCCAGTATGAAGTCATGGGTTACTGGTGAAATATTCAGTGACTGTCACTTGCTCAGAAGCCATACTAAATGTCAGAACTTCCAAGAAAGCCCATATCCAACCAAACTCATAACAGGATGAATGTCAGGAAGGATGCGGTTCTTGCCATTTCTTTTTTCAACATTTGTTGTCTCCTCTGCAGGCATTTGGGATGGAAATTATTTAGGCTAGCTGATCTAATTATTTTTCCCAGGTTGCAACACAATGAAAGGCTAGAAAAGGTTTCTGAAATTACAGATCCCAAACTTGCCTTATTCCACCCTTGCTTCTGCTTTGCTTCCTAATTGTGAAGTTATAATGTTAAAAAGGGAAAGACTACATATATTTCTGGATTGCACTGGATGGAGAGGAAACTCTAATCAAATCAATAGGAACCACAGCACTGCAGATTGAAACATCACTTGTGTGCTATAATATGGATCTTAACATGTCTCTACAATGCATCAGAAGCATATTTACTCAATGTAACGACTGTGCTGTTGAAATCCATGGAACTCTTTTAAGCAAGTTACTTAAACTGGAGTGTGTGTATGCTCATACATGCTGCTGGATCTCACCTCTATTCACCTGAGAATATGGCTCTTATAGTGGCCATCCCAGATGCTACATGAAAATCCATGAGCAGGACACAAGTCTCTTGCCATCTCCTACGTTTGTTCCATAGAATCTGATATAAGAGGCCTTCTGCCTCTGTTACCATTCATCTGACACACACAACTCTATTCATTCAAACACAGAAAGCAAATCTACCAATCCATTTCTTATGATCCACAGAGCTCACTCCTCTTTGGATCTTGGAAGAAACTAAAGGACAAAATTTAAGCAACACTTAAGCTTTGACAGAAAAAAAATATTGCAACTTCCAGAATTGTTCCTGGGCTTTCACAACATGGTTTATTTTGGTCAACAGGCTTTTTTTTTTAAAAAAAAAATGTAAATACTCCCCACAGACTGACTGTGAATCTATTAAGTACAATGTATTTGAGAGCAGCAGTGCTCACACATCACAATGCTAAATAAACAATGGTCCTCTGCACCATTAATCAAACATCACTGGGTGATCTGGCCCTTGCAGAAATGTTTGAAGGTATGCAGCCACAGCAAATGAGCCAAAGTGCCTTTTGTATTTCTTGATTCCGGAAAGCATATATAACAGGGTTGATGATGGAATTATAGGTGGCTGGAAGCAAGGTAGCGTAGGTGTAGATAGAGGGATATGTGTAGTCAGCTATTAAGGAATAGAGTGTGAAAGGCATCCAGCAAGCAGCAAAGGTTCCCAGGATAATGGCTAAAGTTGATACTCCTTTTCGGGTGGTCACATAGTGGGAAGTTGCTAGGAAGTGATGCTGCAAGGCAATCTGGTGAGCATGGCGCATCACAATTTTGCAGATCTGAATGTACAGCTGTAACATGAGAGCGAACATAAGCAAGAAAGACACGGAGAGGATGGCCGCATTATTTTTAGTGAGGGGCCTGATAACGCTGCAGGTGGACTCATCCTTGAGGCAATTCCATCCCATGACTGGCAGAACTCCCACACAGATCGAAGCACCCCAAAGCAGAATAAGCATAATGTAGGTAAAAGTCACCGTCCTCTCGGAATTGTAGGTCAAAGCATAATAAAGGGAGAGGTACCGGTCCACAGTGATGGCCAACAGACTGCAGATAGAAGCAGAAAAAGAGGCGACGATCAAACCAACTGTGACCAGCTTGGTAGAGTCCGACTGGAGAAGATAAGCAAAAAGAAAATTGATGATCAATCCAATTCCTGCTAAAAGATCTGCCAAGGCCAAGCTGCCTATCAGGAGGAACATTGGGGCACGAAGACTGGGATTATGGAAGATGATAAGGACCACAACCGCATTTTCACAGGAGATCAGTGTTCCTGAAGTACATAAGACAACATCCCAAGGGTTTACTATAAATCCCGGTTCGGGGTCACTGGAAGGAATGAGAGAGGTGACTGCAGCTGAGATGTTCTCTGGTGGTGGGCTGGTTTCTAAGTGATCCTGAGGCAGCCATGATAAATTAACCGTCGGGTCTTCGTTCATATTTAAACCCGTCCTCTTCAATGAAAAGACATTTTTTTAAAACACACAGACAAACTTAGCGCCTTGTTAGCAGCAATATTAAGGAGCATGCAATAGACTTTAGGTTTCTAAATACACCAGCAGATGCCTCTTCCATCAACATGACTGCAAAAAGGAGGATGAGAACAGACAGCAGATTTAAAGCTGCCCATGGGGAGAAAAAAAAAACAAAGGAAAGAAATAACACCATACGCCTTCATATAAAACGTGAAGGGAAGTGCCGAGACAGAATATACGGTCCTTTCCTCAAGAATAAAATGCCACAAATCAGCTAAAACTGGGGGAAAGAAGATCCTAACAGAACAACCTTACACATAGAAGCACCCAAGATTAAAGGCTCCTCATCCACCATTTCTGAGCCAAGATGATGAATTAAGTGACAAATCAGACACAGGCAGAAGCACTTGGGAACATTTCCTTTTTACCTTGATTAATCGAGGGAAAGAAAAAAAAATACGGAGACTCTCCCGGTATCGTGGCAGCAGCTCCTCTGCACCCACAACTCCATCCGAGCCTTTTCTTAAGGAGGGTGGGGGGAAGGTGCGGAAAACCCTCCGTGCAACTCGTTTAGTGTCGGTGTGGACGATGGGGGAGCGGAGAAGTTAACAAGGGAAATGTCATGCAGGGTGACGGAGGGATGGGGGGGACGGTTATCTGCATAACCTCCCCCGTTCAGAACATGAGGAAATGGATGGACAGACACAAGTGATACGACCACAACAGCCAGCACAACGGGACGAGCCCCCGGAACGTTGGTCACCTTGGCTTCCCCTCTACAGGAGGAGGAGGAGGAGGCGTCCCCGCTTCCTTTTTATGCAGCAAGCTTTGGCGTTGCTGTTGCTGCGGCGGCGGCGGCTGTCGCCTCTTGCAAGCCCATTGTTCGCCCAGCGCAAGCCCAGGACAAGGGCAGCCGTCGCGGTGCCAGCTCCAGGTTGGCGCCAGAGGAGCGCAGGTGGAAAAGCCCCTGGCCGTGCACGCGGCGCCTCAGGCATCCGAGGGTGTCGCCAGCGCGCGCGCAACGCAGAGCGGGCTCAGGAAGGAAGGAAGGAAGGCGCGCCTCGCCTCGCCTCGCCTCGCCCCGCCTCGCGGGCTGCCGCCGCGCTTGCGACCACGTAAGCCGGCTGGTTGAAAAGGTAGGGGAGCGTGATCGGCGCTCGCAGGGCTGCCGCGCGAGGGGGCGCAGAGTCACGAACGCCGTGAGGCCGGATGGCATTGGAGGAGGGTCGAAGGTGGGGGGGGAGGGGAAGGAGAGAGAGAGAGGGGGGGGCGAGGGCGAGGGAGACACCTGCTGCTTCGCAATGCGCAAGCGTTGCCGCGGCTGGGGAATTCAATACTACCCTTTTCGAAGCCGTCCGACGAGGCTCCTCGTTGCCTCCGAAAGCAGAAAAGTCAGCGTTTATTATTATTATTATTATTATTATTATTATTATTATTATTATTATTATTATTATTATTATTATTATTATTATTATAGTTGGAAGGGACCTTGGAGGTCATCTAGTCCAACCCCCTGCTCAGGCAGGAAACCCTGTACCATTTCAGGCAAATGGCTGTCCAGTCTCCTCTTAAAAACTTCCAGTGTTGGAGCATTCACCACCTCTGGAGGCAGGTTGTTCCACTGGTTAATTGCTTTAACTGTCAGGAACTTTCTCCTTCGTTCTAGTTCTCTCTTTGGTTAGTTTCCATCCATGGCTTCTTGTCCTGCCTTCAGGTGCTTTGGAGAATAGCTTGACTCCCTCTTCTTTGTGGCAGCCCCTGAGATATTGGAACACTCCTATCATGTCACCCCTCGTCCTTCTCTTCATTAAACTACACATACCCAATTCCAGCAACCGTTCCCTATATGTTTTAGCGCTTCGTCCGCTTCCTTGTGGCTTAGGATCGCATCGGCCTGCCGGGCGTCTGGACTTCAACATTATGGTTTGGTGAATTATGTGAACCCAATCGGCTTCATTCACAGGATGCTGAATATATTAAAGTTTGGCAATTAAGGTGCAGAGATGACATTCTAAACGAGCACCTCATTTTCTGCTCCTTGGACATCAGGCTCACCTATAGCCATCCTGCATACTTGAAAAAGGATACAGCTCTGCTGCAGCTGTTTAATCTACTTTTTTGTGCCTCTTGCTGGATATCTGGGCCAACACAATAAAGAGGCTTTGAATATTCAGCCTAGACGTTAACCTGAGTTCAGAGTTGTCTTCTTAATGCATACTGCACGTCAACAGTATGGAACAAATAATCCGTAGCTCCAACACTTATTATAGGACCAGATTTCTTTTGGGATTAGTCTTGATCAGAAATGCTCCTTCCACCACCCAGGGGGAAGGCAGCTGACCAGATGCTGAAGGGTGGAAAGAGCCAGAGCTATAGGTGCTGATGGGTCCTATAGCTTCCAGGTCAGGGGAGAAGGATGTTCCGTCACAGAAACTGTTCAGCTTTTGTACATGGTTCTTTGCTACAGACATCAAAACCTCCTTTGCTTCAATGATGATAGCAATCTAGGTTGGTAATACTGGGTGCCCGGCTCTTACAGTTTCAGATTCGGAGGTGGAGAGGAACCCCCTCAAAAAATCAGTGGCTCCTGGTTTTATCTTACAATTTTGCTCAGATCGCTGCTTGGCAATCAATGCAGTCAAGTGATGAGTGGAAATTCTGTGAGAAAAAGTTGGGAAAGCTGGATGGGTTCAAATGAGAAAAGTGACAGTCCATAGATGGTGTGGCTACCCTCAGATACGTTACACGGATTATTATTTTTCTTTGTTCAATCATGTCTGATTTTCACAGACTGCTCGGACAAGTCCCTGAAGCTTTCTTGGCAAGGATTTACAGAAGTGGTCCGCCATTTCCTCCTTCCTAGGGCTGAGCAAGAGTGACTGTCCCAAGGCCACCCAGCTGGCTTTTTTTGTTTAAGGTGCAATTAGAGTCCCAGTTTCCCAATGCCTAGCCTGATGCCTTAATCACTAAACCAAACTGGTTCTACCACACTGGTCATAGGGGGGATGTATTATCAATGGCTGCAGATGTCAGGCCCTAAGCCAATGACTTCCAACTGCAAGAAACTGGTTAGTTCAGAAATCACATAGAACATCCTGATGTCCAAACTATCAGCAAATTCTCTTTCATGGGGGTGTACTTTTCTGCATTGACAAAAGGTTGGTTTAGATATTCTTTCAGGACCCTTTTAACTCTGATCCTTCAGGAGCTGCATACTGTGTATATAACACAATCCTGCTTTCCTGTGTCCAACGTTGTGTTTGTCTTCCAGAATGAAAAGAAAGCAATTATGAAAAGTTATCGGATAGTGTACTTCATTAAGGTAGCAGGCTACAGCTGGGGTGAGCAGGGTTCAAATTGACCCTCAGTTGGGGAAGTTTGTTGGCCAACTTTGAATCAGTCATGCTTTCTCAGCCCATCCTAGGAGGAGTCTTGTGCATGCTGACTTGAGCAGTTACAAGAAAGGTGGACCATAAATCGAACAAATGAACATGTATACTGGTGACACCACAGAGTTCTGGAAGTGAGGCAGAGTAGGTAACAAGGATTGTTATCTGGAAAATGCTAATTATTTGGGAATTATTGAAATCTGGTCTCTCTATCTCTATTTCAGCTATATCCGCTACTTACTACCAATATAAATTCCCTTTCTTTAAAAGGCATAAATGCATTTGTTTAACCAAGAGTTCAGATAACATTTTCCTGAGATGTGGTTGACTCTGTAACATCTCTGTGAAATCCTTCAGAATTTCTAAAATGGTTTATTTATTGCTTGAGGTGGTTGGTGCAGGGGCGGGGGCCAATGGAGGCAGTTCAATAATTTATCAGATCACACACAGCAGCAGCGAGATCTATGCCTGGAATGCTGGTAGAGGTCTCATCTGTTCCATGTGCTGCTCATATCGACTTATTTGGCTGATAGAAAAGTGCTCATCAGGGAAATCAGAACAGCTATAAAAAATATACCTGGGGATTTAAAAAAGCACTAAAAGGACTCATTGATATGGCAAGAACTGAGTCAAAAAGACACGCACACACAGAGAGACAGACAGACAGAGACAGAACAAAGAAATAGAAAATGGCAGTCATGGGAAATCTTCAGTGGAATGACCAGTTTGCTTTCGTTTAAAATCCATACACTCCTCCCCACAAGCTGCTTATGGATTTTGTGCCTTGCCATATAATGCAGCAAGGGGCATCTGCTCTGAGTCTGCTTTTTATGTTTTTCCAAGCATATTAACTAGTGCTAGGTAGAGAATCTTGTTTGCTTTTGCCCCTTTATTAGTTCTCATTCAGTTTGATGAAAGTGTAGACAGCTTTTTTCAAAACTGGAATGTTGTGTTCTTGCATTTACTGAGTCACACAGTGGTCAAGAGGTTTGTCTTGTATTTCACCATTCAATTGTCCCTCCATCAGCCTGCAATCATGACACTTCAGTGTGTCCCAGGGGACATTATCAGGAGAGGACTTCTCTCCCTAGACTTCCTCCAGCCAAGTCCAGTCTTTGAGAAATTGCTGGAGATTTCTTTTTCTCCTGCAGAAATTCAACAAAAATTGTCTCATCAATTTCTCCGCAGAGAATTTTGAATCATGGATTTATGCCTATCCCTACTTTTTACAGCATTGTGGGGTTTATTGTTTTTGATTCTTAATTTGAGATAAGAATGTCTATTATAAATGCTGCATTCCAAGTATAATCAATAATATAATCTTATGCACACTGTAGGGACGCGGTGGCTCAGTGGGTTAAGATGCTGAGCTTGTCGATCAGAAGGTTGGCAGTTTGGCGGGTCAAATCCCGAGTGCTGCGTAACAGTGAGCGCCTGTTACTCGTCCCAGCTTCTGCCAACCTAGCAGTTCGAAAGCACGTAAAAATGCAAGTAGAAAAATAGGGACTGCTACGGTGGGAAGGTAACAGCGCTCCATGCGCCTTTGACATCTAGTCATGCTGGCCACATGACCACGGAGACGTCCTCGGACAAGCGCTGGCTCTTCAGCTTTGAAACAGTGATGAGCACCGGCCCCTAGAGTTGGAAACTAGCATGGATGTGCGGGGGAACCTTTACCTTTACCTTATGTACACTGTGTAGTAAATCTGATTGTGTTACTCTAGTAAATAAATTTAGGATTACAGCAATTCTACGGTGAAATGGTAATTGGTAGGATTTAAGTTGTTATTATATATTCAGAAACTCCTATTCAACCCAATAAGATTTACTTCTGAGTTGGTATGTATAAGGTTTCATTGTTCATTTTTATCTATGTACAGTATGCCCTCAATTCATCCTTAAGTTAGCAACTATATTGGCATGAAATTTGCCATGTCTGTTGCTGAGCCCCTGCTGGGCCCCTGCTTGTTCTATTGCTTCTCTTCAGGTAGTGCTGACCTCTCTTCAAGGTAATGAGTGTCAAAGCCTATTTGACAAAAACATTGAGAGGATTTCAATGTTTTGTTCTCCTGGAATGCTTGCTCCTTCTCTTTCTTCGTCTTACCTAATTCAAAGGGTTGCCATCAGTGTCAATACAAAACACAATTCTGTATATCAGCCTTCTTGAACCTCTGGTTGGGTTAGGAAAACATAGCTAAGAATTCTAGAAATTGTAGCCCAACAAATCTTCCTGATGCTAAGGTTAGGAAAGGCAGTTATACCAATGTACTCAACCTAAAGTTGCACTCCTATATTTTTAACCTAAGAATAAACACAAGCTAAAACATATAAGGAATGGTTGCTGGAATTGGGTATGTCTAGAAGGACGAGGGGGGACATGATAGCAGTGTTCCAATATCTCAGGGGTTGCCACCAAGAAGCGGGAGTCAAGCTATTCTCCAAAGCGCCCGAAGACAGGACAAGAAGCAATGGATGGAAACTAACCAAAGAGAGAAGCAACCTAGAACTAAGGAGAAATTTCCTGACAGTTAGAACAATTAATGAATGGAACAACTTGCCTCCAGGAGTTGTGAATTCTCCAACACTGAAAGTTTTTAAGACTGGACAACCATTTGTCTGAAATGGTATAGGTATGGTAGTATTATTATTACTGTTGTTGTTGTTGTATGATCAACACAGTCAGCACTGGCTGCACTTGTGTATAATCTGGGGGGGCAGGGCTCAGGACTGCATTGCATTGCATCTGTCCTGAGCTTCTTATATCTCTTGTTGGTTTCCATTCATCATATTTTCCTCCTGGACTCTTTTCTATCTGGCTGGTTTCAGTTGATGTTGGGGGCACAGTGAGCAAGATGCAAATGGGGAGGATCTGGGGTCTTAGTCCATTAACCATCCTACACGTTGGAGTCCCAGGCCATTTGGCAGAGGCAGGCTTCAGGCTCTTTTGGAAGGCCAAAGGGATGGATGTGGATCTCATGTCAGGGGCATGATGTTCCAGAAAGCTTTCTTCTTCTGGACCTTGCCAGCCATAATTCCTTGAGTGATGGGGTCCACAGCATGCCCCTTCTGCCAGTGTGGTTGGAGTGAGCTAATCCCATTGGGATAAATGGGTTCCTCAGATAACCTGGACCAATGCCATGAAGGGCTTTAAAGGTAAGAACTAACACCTTGTATTGGATCTAGAAGCAAACTAGTAACCAGTGCAGCTTGTGGAAGAGTGGTGTAACTTAGGCTACCCTAGGGACCCAAGAACTGTCTGCCTTCTGCACCAGCTGTAGCTTCCAAATATTCTTCAAGGGTAGCCCCATGTGCAATACAATGTAATAGTCCTGTGAGATGATCAGACTTGTATCACTGTATGCAGGGACTCCCAATCCAGAAAAGGGCACAAATGGTGTTCAAAAGTTGTGCAAAGGTTCTGCTAGCCATGACTGCCACCTTTTTGAGCAGTAGTCACAAGTCCAGGACAACCCTTGGGTCTGTCTGGGGCAGGGCAGGGCAGGGCAGCCCCATACAAAACTCAAGACATTAAAGACCTGGACCCCGAAACTCCATGCATCTAAAGCCACATGGTCTTATTAGGGTTCAGCTGAAGCCCATTGTCCCCTCTCCAGACCTCCATAGTCTCCAGGCAGCACAAGAGGGCAGTGACAGCATAACTTTGGTAACTGGGGGTGGAGACATAAAGTTGAATATCAATAGCACATTATTGTTATTTTTATATTCTGTGAAGCCCCCAAGAGTTGCCTGGAAAGGGACAGCCAAGAAATTTGAGAGAATAGATGTGAGTGAGAGAGAGAGAAGTGATAACAAATTATGTGCTATCGGGATATAAAATATATAATACATTATAGAAGTAAATGTATTTGCTTGTATGGCTGAAGAATTAGTTATTTATGTTCAGGCCATCATCATCAAATCCATTAGAATAAGTCAGAGTGAAGAGTTTTAATTAAAGAGTTAACAGCAAGAAGAATGAACAAATGGACTTCATGTGTCATATCAGTTTTAATGAAATTGTCATAAAGTTTGAATGCTAGACTATTTACTGCAAATAAGAAGATGAAGTTTAGTGTCCCAAAGTTAAATGCTATGCCAATATAAGAGTACTTCTAATAGCCAAAATGGATGTGATAACACAGTAAAAAAAATGCATCTCTCTTTAAGTTTTTCATTCAGCAACAATGTAGAGAGAGGAGATCTCAGCCTGAAATCTAACTTGGATGATGAGGAATTTAATATGCCAGCCTTTGGATAGGAATATTTTCATAATGAATATTGTGGAATTACCTTGTATAGGTGGCTATTATTTTTAAAATACTGTATCTAGTATAGCCCTCCACTAAATTCAATGAGATTTTGAACAAATTTAGAATTCTGAAAAAGTGTGGTGAATTCTATCACAAAATGGTTTCTCTGAGGATAAAACTTCCATCCGCACAACACCATATTGTCGTGCAAATGGCCAAAGCTATCACAGGCTAAGGGGGCTAATAGGCAAGCTAACTTGCCCGAGAAAGAAATATAAAATGGAGCTGGCATCTGAGCCCTAGATACAAATACTCCTCCCCTCCCCCGCTCTAAATAGCAGACAATTTTGAGAAGGATTGGTGGAAGTAGATAAAATAGTAGGGCAGATGTATTGGTTGATGATATCTATAGTTCCAGATTAAAGTTCTCCAGCACTGGAGTTGAAAAAAGGAAAGCAGCTATATGAGAAGTGCTTTATTCATCTCTTTTCCCCATTCCTTAGTAAATATCTCCCTTGAGAAATGCAGTTATTCTCTCTAGGTTGTACAAGGTTGTTGGTACGGTACTCCGGAGATTAGAGAGAACTGCTTTTATGAATTCACACTTCACTGGGGCAAACGGTCCCCTCAGCATTGTTTTCTTCATCGCATTCAAATTCTGATAATATTTAAGAAGAGAGAATTTCATTATTTAATTTATTGACTGGATGCTCTGGTTGTCCCTCCAAAGGAAGCTTTACAAACGGGCAGTATTGATTAATCTTGGTTTATAATAATTCTCAGATAAACAGGAAGGGATGTCCAGTTGCTTAGAGGTGCCTGTCTGGAAAGCTGCTAGGCTGTCTATTCCACACCCCACTTTTACATTAAAAAGGTAAAATTAGGAAATTAAACTATTACAAAGTGACATGCCAGCATCCAGATAATCTTTGGTTGCAAGAATACCTCTGGACTTCATAAAACCATGATGGCTGCAACCCAGTGTTTTGTTCAAAGATCCTTTTTCTCTTGCCCTCATTAAAAAAGCCAGACAAAATGTAATAAAGTAGGAATATTCTACAGGAGGTTATGTAACTGGTTATGTTTCCCCTCCCCTCCCCTCCCCTCCCCTCCTCTCCTCTTGTAAATGGGTCGATCCACCCAGCCCATTTATAGAAGTAGCCATAACATGTTTCCCAAATTCCAGTCTGAAAAGATTAGGGTGCCCTGATGTAGAAAACAGATATAATTCTGATCCCCAAAGGTTTTCTGAACCCATTCCCATTACTGATTAGTCTGTTGAGAACTGGGATCTGTGGCTTCTTTAACTGGAATAAGCTACAATTGACAGCTCTCATTTGATTGCTCTGCAGCTTTTCCTAAAGTGGAAGAGAGCAGTCTAGCCAAATCTAAAACACATATAAGGATCAGTTTCGCTTTGGGGGGTCTTATACAAAGTGTCCTCATTTAGTGACTGTCTCATTAGCGACCATACATAGTTATGATAGTGATGAAAAATTATCTTTATGACTAGTCCTCAGATTTATGACCTTTGCAGATCTGTAAAGCAAAGGAAAACTGAAATAAGATAATAATAATAATAATAATAATAATAATAATAATAATAATAATAATAATAATAATAATAATAATAATAATTTTATTTGTATACCACCCTTCTCCCAAAAGACTCAGGGCGGTGAACAGGGCAAACATATAAAAATACAAGAGTACAAACATTAAAAGAGATTAAACAAGTGCCCAGAAACTAACAACAATGAATTAAAATACATTAAAACAATATTAAAATCTAAGCATAGTTGCAGTTTCACTTAGTGATCCCTTTGCTTAATGACAGAATTGCTGGTCCTCATTGTGATTGCTAAACAAGGACTACTGGTGGAGAGAATCATTAAGAAATCAGGGGATTTGAAGGGACAACTTTACTTCTCTTCCAACATCTTCTGGTTTGCCAAGGATTGATTGATTGATTGACTGACAGATGGGGCTTATTGGTCCAATCTGAAATTCATTTATTTCTCAGTCAAGATTCAGTTCCTCACTCCTGGAGTAGTACATGCAGAATATTATAGATCTTATAATTTGATTGTATTATATCACTGTTCTTTATTATGGCATTTAATGAAGCCCTTCCCCTACTGCAGGGGTCCCCACCCATGAGCCTATTCGGAACTGGGCCACTCAAGTGGTGGGCCAGGGGGCATGCACACACAGCTCAACTTGTGCAAGTGGTGGGTTGGCACACATACATACACATGAACAATCTGTGCAAGCCAAACTGCACATGCATGTGCATGCACACCAGCCCGCTACTCATACAAGTTGAGTTGCACGAGCACATGCGATGGCCTGCCATTCGCGTGGCCAGGTTTCCCTCTCCCCACCCCCCAGCCAAGCCACCAAGCCACAGAGGTTGGGGACCGTTGCCCTACTGCATTATAAAAGTTGGGGAAAATATACTTGAGAGTCAATTTGTGTATACACACACTCACACAGACACAAACTCACACCTGCAGATTAATCATCTAATAAAATTTTGCTCTGTGTTCCGCTTAGCATCAATCATGCTCAAACTGCTCAGAGCATATTTAAATACATTTATTTGCTTCTTTGTCACCATCAGCCATCTACAGCCAGATTTCTGCATTTGCCCAACAGTTATGAATATGGATGAGGCCATTAATTAATGTCCACCTTTTGAACTAAGAAGTCAAGTGAGCTGTCAAATAATTATAGTCAAGTGAAAGCTGACATATTGAAGATAAACTCTTCTTCTCATGGCATATTGCCTGTTGATTCAGAGAGCATTTATACATGCTTATTCAATCTTTTACTCTGACCCCTGACCCCATGCAAATCTCTGCAGACCAGCTGAGACAAAGATCATGTATCTACTAGGTATCCTTTGCTCACAGAAATCCACAGGGCTTCCTCTGTTTGGTGAGCTTTCTGATTTTGCAGGTCATGAATTATGATAAAGATACCCAATAAAGTGACTATCCTTTCCCAAATGTCATTATGGACAGAAGATAATGGAGGTATTGAAATAATTACTAGGGCTGAAAAAAATAACTCCTGTCTAGAAAGGTTCCAAATACCATTCATTTATTCATTCAGGGTTATTTTGATTATGTGCCATCAAGTTCTCGACTTTTAGTAACCACATGAATTGTTTTCCTCAATCATTCATGAATTAAAGTGCTTTTAATTTAGAAAATGTGTTATTAATTTAGTAGACACTGGGCATGTCATTTGTTCATTGGCACTGAGCCTTATTATAATGAAAAGCACTGAGATCAGCCTGGAGGGTTCCCTTTCAAATCCTTCAAGATATATTGCTGGACTTTTTTGGATAGATACTAAATAGTGTGGACAAGTGGAACTTGGAACAAAATGTTGCAGTATGAAATGCTCCTATCAATTAGCATGTGTCTTTGAGAATCCATCATTTAATTTTCCTTTCCTTTCCTTTCCTTTCCTTTCCTTTCCTTTCCTTTCCTTTCCTTTCCTTTCCTTTCCTTTCCTTTCCTTTCCTTTCCTTTCCTTTCCTTTCCTTTCCTTTCCTTTCCTTTCCTTTCCTTTCCTTTCCTTTCCTTTATCTTGTCTCAACCACTACTCATTGATTTTCCAATTAACTGCAAGTTCAACATTCATTATTAAGACTCATTCATTACTAAATGAGTTGAAGGGGTGTTCCTCCTTTGCTTCTTCTTTTTGCTGTCAATATGCTGTTACTTTTTCAAATGTCAGTTTCCAATTGCCTGCTAGTACCTCTCCAATGTTCACAGGCAGTGCCATTTTGGCTACAGTATAACTGGTATTGTTGAAAGAAAATTCTTCATCAGGACTCAGTCCAAACTGGGAATAATCAAAATGGAGACTGCTTTAGAAAGAAAGTTGTAGTTTATTGAAAAGGAGAGCCAGACAGAAAGATGGCTCTGGGAAAAACTGACCATGTATAGTAGGGTTTTTATACCTTCTTGAGCTTTTTTTTTGGAGTTGTTCCTGTGGCGTGAACTTTGACCTGAGTCTGAGTATGCCTTTCTGGTATTCTGATTTTGGTGGGTTAATCCTATTATGTCTCCAAGGTCATATACTGCTTACCTGGAGCTGTGGCTGATGACTATGTCTTGTGTTAGTTGTTTTTGGTGTGAGGAATTGTTGATTCTAGGGATCTTTGTCTTTCTAATCCCAGCTTCCTGGCTCCAATCTTTCTGACAAGATTATCCCATCTGCATTTCTGAAGACCTGGTTTCTGTTTGGGGCAGAGAGACTTGTGGGGGGGGGCTGGTTTCTGCCTTTAAGATCCTTTGGGGAAATATTATATTCTGCCTTTTAATATTCCCAAAAATATTTCTTTTTCAGGGGTGGGGAGGCTGACTTCCCACAGAATGGAATAGCTGAGATGGCTTTTAGTTTGTGTGACTGTGGAACTGCAGTAGCTCAGCTCATGCTATATATTTAGCCAGGCCAGGCTTGGCACAGAATATTAGGGAGGTAGCAAAATTGAGGAAGTAGAGGAGCAAGAAGCCTTCCTTGGATGGTGTTGTCCAGCTTTTGGCCATATTGAGTCATCAGGTACAGGGAAAGTTGCAATATTAATTGGAAGGGAGTAATTTTCTCTTGGTAACAAAGCACTCCAGATTGGGAATAAAAGAGAGAGAAGAATGAAGTGAAAGGCTTAGTAGAAAATAATAAAGTGCTTGTGAGTAGCAGCCCATTGATAAAGAAAGCAACACAGGACTGAAATGGAAAAGACCATCTTCTTCAAGTTTAACCTTTATTCAATCATTTTGGAGAAAAATGAATAAGACACATCCTACGGGCTACGGGCTATGATCACCCTCTTCCATGATATTCCCTGCAGCTGTCACTGATAACAGTGCTGTGATTGGTGGCTAGTTGGCTAGACTGTGAGTTCGGCCATCTCTCAAAACTCTGGGCTTTCTTTCCAACTTTGCCTATATAAGCCTGTAGGACATGCCTTGATAAGTTGTGGGCTTGTGTTGGCAAAGCAGGAACAAAATTTTGCAGTGCTCATATTTTGCCTGCGAAAGAGCAGTAAGCTTTAAAACATTTTTGTGATCCCATTTTAATTTGCATGGGAAACCCTCCACCACAGAAGCCATGACTTCCAGTTTGAGAAACTTTACCCTAGTGTGTAGGATCATTGTCAAACACTATCAAAAAGTATGCACTTGACTGTCATTCTTACTTCATTACATTTTGCCCTTGCAAATTTAAATTATAGCCCCACACTAAGCAAAATATTTTTAATTGCTTAATATATCAAATTTATTAGTGTGTTTATGTATTTATGCTGACAGAGAGGATGGGGGGAAAGCTGAACTTGCTTGGTCTGTCTCCTCCATGGCTTCACATTTGAAGGGCAGCCGTTCCTGACCTTGGCAACAAGAGAGCTGATATCTGAGCCTTGATGGGAATGAAGCAGGAAGTTATTGGGCAGGACTAAGAATTACCCACCCCATACAAAGGAATAAAGTTCCTCTCCCACCATATAATTTTGCCCCATTTGAAAATACTGCAGCAAACTACAAAATAACAGTTCCATTCTCTGTGTATCAAGTAATCAAATTTCTCTATTTTTTTGTCATACTACATTCTAACCATTTATTGCTTATTGTCTAGCCCTCAAATAGGTAAAGGACTTAGATCAGCGGAGGGAGGGAGGGAGGGAGGGAGGGAGGGAGGGAGGGAGGGAGGGAGGGAGGGAGGAAGGAAGGAAGGAAGGAAGGAAGGAAGGAAGGAAGGAAGGAAGGAAGAAAGGAAGGAAGGAAGAAAGATCTGGCAAGGATGGGATGAAAGCCTGAAAACGTTCTCAGGCCTCTCATTTTACAGCTGATAAGGATTAGAAATTGTTGGGGCAGTCCAGAATTGTTCTGTCTATTTATCTTAACTCTGTATTTATGTCAGGTAGAAAATTAGATCATTTTGAGCTATACAGTATTTGACTGGCGAATGTATTTGGGATTTTGAGCATGCTTTCCAAGTTGTTAGTTTTGGGATCCTTCTCCTTCCTTTTCCCCACCAAACAGCTGCCACAGTGAGCATGGACAGTCACAAAACCCCTGTGTACAAGAAAGCAAACTTTTGCCATCTCATTGCTCCTTTGTGCATTCCCTTTTACCAACCCCCCTTTCTTTTTTCTCTCTTCTGTGCAGAAGAGCACAAATCTCCCAACATGTACAGGAGTGAAAATATGCACTGTTTGCTACCTTCACTTATCAGAGAGTAGAGATGTTCACAGAAAAGTGTGAAAAAAAAGTCAGAATGGTGGTGGTGATTGTGCAATTGAAGCCTCCCTTGGTTTTAACATGCAAAGTGATGTGGCAATGTAAGAGGGGATGGAGCTTTGATTGTGTGATTGTGGCTACCATTTTTTTTTCTTTTTTGACATCTCCTCCCTCCCCCTGACAGATTCCAGTGGGGTTGGGGTGGGTGAGTAGCCTTCTTGTAAGTAAAGTTGACAGCAGATTCTGATGCTTTTGATTTGTAACATGCAAACCTTTCATTTCTTTTTAATTAAGAAAAGCTCTAAATAACAATAAAGGGACAAGAGACTGGGCTATATAATATTTATATACAGTACTGAAGAATCTGATTAGAAATGAATCAATATCAGCTATAGAAGTGTAACTTTTTTTCTCTTTTCCCCTGACAGTTTCGCTTTTGTAGCTTTATCAAGAGGCTACATTTCTCAAGAGACAGTGTTGAAATAACATGTAACAATATGCCATATATTTTCAGAGATCCCTACAATGGTGTATTAAGAACCAGATCACTTTTTTCAAGCTGCAACGCAATTTAGATTGATCAGAATCTCAGCAGTAGGCTTCCAAAGCATATAATTTTTACCATAACCTCCCCAGTTATGATTATGGGCTAGCAATTAATATTCTTGCCCTATTATGGTTTTAAATTTAGATTTAAAGAGCCAATAGTTGTCTTCTGCTCTGTGAATGACAATTAATTATATTGCTCAGCCATACATAATTTGCTGGGATATCTAAAATGCCTTGCTTCATCAACATAACTCAACAAATGCCAATATCACAAGGGCTGTTGGCATGATAAACACTCTGTGTTTAATATAAACTTAGCCACTGAAATCTATTGCAGGCTGAATTATTTTTCCAGAAGGGGCTTTGGCTATGAATATTTTTGCATGCTCAAGTGCTTTGAGTTCTTTCTTTTACAACCACGTTGACTCATTTGTGGCATTTGATGGAGTCTTCTAGAAATTCTTCTAGACTAATTTGTTAGTTTCCTGTTTTTCCCCCCTCTTCTTTGTCTTTATTAAAAAAAACTTAGGAGAAGATTCTGAATTTTGTTGAACAGATATATTTTAATGCTTTGTGCCAATCTGCAGGTTTTAATTTATCCAAATCCCAGGTCAAACAGTTAGAAAAAAGTGGTAGGAAAAGAAAGATGGGGGTGGTGGTGGTGGAGGGGAAATGTAGCCTCTGCTCTATAGAATTATGTCTCCCACATATTTATTATTATAGATGGAGTCCATTAGGAAGCATTCTGTGTGAGAGCGCCCTGTCAAGAATAAATGTCAAGGATTTTACATTTAAGAAAAAAGATACAGAACAGGAACTGTAATATTAAAAAGGGATGAGTCTCTTACAAATCAGGATGAGCTCCTTGTGACTATATAAATAGACCCAGTCATATATTTTGTCAGACAAAATACAGAAGTGGTTTATCATTGTCTTCTGGATATTTTTCACACCTTTCTAGTCTAACCTTCATGTTGGAGTGATCTTGCAGTCTCCATATATTAAACAAATTAATCATCGTTCTTTTGAGATCAGTCAAAGTTGATTAATAGGTACAGTCCAGTTACATATCCATATCCTCTGTCAAATCAAAGGATCTTTGGACCTTGAAGATGCCCATTTACTGTTGCCCATTTGGTCAATATACAAGGAATGCACAAGTCATAATAATCTTGACCATAAGCTTCTCCCCAGTGATGAGACGTCATGTTGCTGTTTAAGCAGGAACAATCATTTTTACATTTGCCACTTTAGATACAATTTTGCATTCATACTGGTGTCCTTTTTATCCATGATGTATGAAACGGTTTATGGTTCTTTTTTTATTTTAATCCCATTTATATCCCGCCCTTCTCAGGGCGGCTTACAATCTAAGCACAAATCAATGTACTTAGCAGTAGCCTTCATTCTATGTATATGCCTGCTTATTAGGGCTTTCACACACACCCCAAGCGGCATTATTACAAAGTCAGCTTAATTGCCCCCAACAATCTGGGTCCTCATTTTACCTACCTCGGAAGGATGGAAGGCTGAGTCAACCTTGAGCCTGGTGGGACGCGAACCTGCACTAAACATTCAGGTTTATCATTCATAAACCTGAATGATTTCCAGCCCACAGCAGTGGCTTCCTTCAAGGAACCCTGACCATTTGTTTGCCTGGTAAGAATTTGTGTATTATGTCTTACATCTTGTCTTTCCTACCAATAGTTTATGGTAATCTCTACATATATACTCTCATTATACACTCATAATCATTTTGTAAGTAGATTAATCAATTGTTAATTATAATTATTAATTATAATTATATCCTGCCTTTCTCCATGAATTCAAGATCCTGAATACAGCACTCCTCCAATTTGTTTCATGAGCAATAATCTAGTGTGGTAGGTTGGGCTGAGGAATAACGATTGACCCAAAATTACTGAAGGAATTTGACTGGCTGAGGTAAATTTGAACCTGGATTTCCAAGTGTCTGGTCCACTATATCAATCATGACACTGCATTGGCTCTCTGATACATTGTGAAGTAGAAAATTGGAGCACCACCAACTCCCCTGAACTTGGTGGTCAAGGGGGAATTTAAACGTATTTACTCCCTGTATGCTCAGTAAAAGTGAAACTTTTTATACTCCATTGACTGCTTGAATTTCATTTCTAAGCAATCCTTTGGGGTTAAGCTGGGAAATATTAAATCCATATTACAATAATCAGTTTTATTAATTATACCTTATTTAAAAATAACACCACCACCACAGGGGTCTTTGGCCATGTTAGTTAAGATAAAGGTTGATTAAGGCTGATCTAATTTCACATCCTATTTCTCTTAGTGTAATTAATTTTTGAGATTAAATATACATAAAATTGTAGAGTCCTTGGTGCTCTTTGAGCTTGGTTGTTTGCTTCCAGATGTTTCATTATCTAACTAAGTAACATCATCAGTGCTTAAAGGTAAATGTAAAGGTTCCCCTGCACATGCGTGCTAGTCGTTTCCGACTCGAGGGGCCGGTGCTCATCTCCATTTCAAAGCCAAAGAGCCAGCGCTTG
Source organism: Vipera ursinii (assembly GCF_947247035.1). Taxonomy (NCBI): domain Eukaryota; kingdom Metazoa; phylum Chordata; class Lepidosauria; order Squamata; family Viperidae; genus Vipera; species Vipera ursinii. Next base: position 22,125,438 of record NC_139514.1, read on the forward strand.
TCCGAGAACATCTCTGTGGTCATGTGGCCGGCATGACTAGACGCCAAAGGCGCACGGAACGCTGTTCCCACCGGAGTGGTCCCTATTTTTCTACTTGCATTTTTACGTGCTTTCGAACTGCTAGGTTGGCAGAAGCTGGGACGAATAACAGGCGCTCACTCTGTTACGCGGCACTCGGGATTCGACCCGCCAAACTGCCGGCCATCTGATCGACAATCAGCGTCCTAACCCACTGAGTTGTAAATTCCAAATTCACTAGCACTGATGATGTTACTTAGTTAGATAATGAAACATTTTCATGCAAACAACCAAGCTCAGAGAACACCAAGGACTCCACAGTTCAACCCTAATCTAGATATATTCTGTTCTACTGAATAACAGAAACTGCTTCCCTTTTTTGAGTTTCAACATTATATTTTCACAGGCATACACAGTTGTTACTATGACAAGTAGCCATTTTCTTCCTGGAATTGGTCTAATCCCATTTTGAAGCCATTTAATCTAGTGGCTATCCCCATATTTCATGACAGTGGTTGAAAATTGCATTTTCATTGTGGGTTTGGGCATTATGTGCACATACAATTGTAATGCCCTATTTGTTTACAAAGTTATCTTTGTTCCAAGCCATAATGTTAGGAATCTAGAGTACAGTAATTTGCCAATTTACCATGTGTTACCAACTCATTAGCATTTGTTTCTTCTTTCCTACCTCATCCTTGCTGTGATGCTGCCGCCTAGGATGCCATCTGGAACTGAATTATTTGAGCATAGATAATTAGGAGGAAACGGACACACAATTACATACATACAGCAGTGATAATCACTAAAGTCACTAAATACAGTAGAAAGTATGTCAATAAACTTACCTTGATTGCAAATATTAGATAGATAGATAGATAGATAGATAGATAGATAGATAGATAGACAGACAGACAGACAGACAGACAGACAGACAGACAGACAGACAGATATAATTTTAATATGTGTGGATGTACGATGGATTGGATCATAAACATTGACTATTCTAATAAAAATGTAAAATAGACTTGAATATCAGTTCTGGCAGTCTTGATGCCTTCCAATTTATACATCTCCCCAGAATTCTGAGCAATGACCATGCATGCAGGGAATTCTGGGAACTGAAATCCAGTCCCCTGCAATTCATTGAGTCAACCTATTTACCTATCTTCCTTCTTGTTGGAATTTTACTCTTTCCCTTATTAAAGTCCCTCTGGTACTACATAAAAATGACAAAAACTGAATATTTAAATGAAATATTTAAAATACATAAACAGACATTTTATTTAATTAAAATAATTTAATGTAGTTTTAAATGATAGATAAAATATGGAGATTTACGTTAAAATAGAATAATCATTTTAGCAATGCGGTTAAACATTTTCAAATGAACAGTGAAATATTTTAGACTAGTTGAAAGGGAGGTGGCTTTATATCGTTGTTAAAGGCCACTGTGGATGACAGCCGCCATCTTGTCTTGGAAAACAGTTTCCATAGATGCTGGACCATCCAAGAGAAGGCTCAGCCTAAGTAACAATATGGTGGGCTGGAGATCAGTAGCAGTCAGCCTTCAAGGGAAATGGCGGGGTAGGAGGGGTAAAATAACAAACATCTGAAAGAGCAGAACTTTGTCATTTTGGCACCATCATGCTTAGGAAAAAAGGATGTTAACTTCTACTTAAATATATTTTGGAGGTCATGAGGTTCTTTGGCCCTCAAAAGCTGTTTTTAGGGCTTTATAAAAAGAATAAATAATATTTTTTGTTGTGCCCAGAAATAAACTGGGAAAAATGAAATGTGAAGATTTCAAAATACAGTTGCATATGTGGCATGAATATGGTCTTCCACATCCTCTTAAGAAGCTGAAAATGCCTGATCGCATGATCCACAAGTAGCAAAGTGCTTGCTGAAAACAAAGCAACTTGTTTTCTGTAGTAGCAGAGGGAGGACCTTATGTGTCTAAAGAGTTTTTCACCCATCGAGACACCATTTTGCTGAGGCATATATTTTGGATGATTCTATTCTGCTGTGGTTTAGTTAATTAGCATTTCAGACTGTTCTTGGGATTTTATTTTTTTTGCAAGTTATCTCGAGGTCTCAGCCAACACTGAAAGGTGTATAAATGTTTATTGGGTATGTGAAATTACATTCCGTTCCTCTTTAATTGAACATCTGGAAATTGAAGACATTTTTTAATGCAACATTTCCTCCTACTAATAAAAATGAAAAATAGGGGAAAAGGAAAGGGGCATTTAGTTCTCTTTCTGTATATAAGGAATGAAATACTATATTTTGCTGTGCAGAGTCAGCCATCCAATTCAGAGCTAAATTGCAAAGGCCAACATAGTAATAAATGGTATCCAATACTATTTTTTCATTCAGTTGACTGAAATAAACAGCTACTAAGAGATTGATGAATAGGTCCGTCAGTTACGTTTATTTAATTAGATATTTTAGCTTATAGTTGCTAAAATCTGCTGAATTTGTTTCTCAATCATTCCTTTGAAATATCATCTCCATTCCAGATTAATTTTAAGGCGAGAAAATGAAAATTCAGCTATATATATATATATAGTTAGAGCCTTCACAGACGATGTTTGTATTGTGCAAAGTAAGAATTGGTACAGATCACATTGTGTCCAATAAAAGACAGGAATTTACCATCTGCTGGGGAGAACATAACAGTTACAAAGAAATGTTCTGACAGATCCTTCCTTCCTACTCTTTATTTTTTATGCACACGAGGATTTATGGAAAGAGTAGCCAAAGCAGACAAATCCTTGGCTAACTCCTTAAAATCTTCTCTCTTAACCACGACACAAGCTTGCCCTGAAAGTGTTTGTGCTTTTGCCCTGTTCCCATGACATGTTTTCCTCTAATCTGTAAGTAAAACAGGGTTAGGTTATCTTAGCTAAGCAAGTGTTGCAGAAGTGTGTTTCCATGAAGCTGACAGCATTCGACAACAGCTGCAAGGTGTGCACCAATCTGTTATGCTTCACCACCCATTACACTGGAGGCAAAATCAGTTGACCAGAAGTGGGGTGAGTCTTGTCTGAGGTAAATATTCACTGTCGGGTTTTTCCTCAAAGAGCTGGCCATAAGTTGAAAGGTACAAACATGAAACATGAAAAAACACAATTTTATGTTGTAAGCTGTCCAGAGTCATTGGATACGAGATGGGCAGCAATTAAATGTCATAATAAATCAATAAATCTTTAAATGTTAGTGTAAGGATGAAATGACGTAACAGTGAAAAGTAGAACAGCCTGAAACAGTATAGTATTAAAATCACACACACACACACAGACGTTGCTCCAAAACAGAACATGAAGGAAGGTGCATGTTGGCATTTGTGGCCTATGTAAAGAAAGGGGCGGGGGGGGGAATGGAAGAGAAAGTTTCTAAGTAAAATATTGCTTGTGACTCAGTAGCTTCATGATTCGTCTGTTTTGATGACGGACAGAGCCTTGCACCCTAACCTACTTATTCCTGCTGCAGCACCGAAATTGGCGTGCTTTTTCCTGCCAGATGTTTGTGGATGGTGGAAGAGGGAGAATAATAAAGCCAGAGCAATCATATCCTTATCAAGCACTACAAACAAAAATTCAGGACAGCATTATACGCTAGAGAGAGCAGGTCCACATTCGCTGCTTGGCCTATCACAGTCCATTGCCATTGTCTCCTGCACCAGGGGGAGGTCCTTCTCTGTGGGCGCCCCGGATTTATGGAATCGTTTGCCGGTTGAGCTCCGGATGGCGCCCGACCTTCGCTCCTTCCGACGCGATCTGAAGACTGATTTGTTCGAACAAGCCGGCCTGGCCTGATGGGGGATGGGTTTGGATTTTATTGTTGTTTTAAATGTATTTTAACCTATTGTTGTAACTTGGGCATCTCGTTTAATTCTTTCTTAATTTTTGTACTTTTATATGTTTGCCCTGTTCACCGCCCTGAGTCCTTCGGGAGAAGGGCGGTATACAAATAAAATTATTATTATTATCTTTTGCAGCTTTGACTCAAAATGGCTGACTTCTGATAAAATCTGTCTTATTCTCTTCAGAGAGGATGGTGTCCAGCACTTCATTCTGATCTAATGGCTCCCTGACTCTCATAGGCTGCAATGCCTGGCCTTCCCCTTCAATGGCTGGCCCTACCCTAGACAGCCCGTGGGCCTTTGGGAAATTTAATTTTAATTTAATTTAATTTAATAACACTTATATACCGCCCTTCTCCCTGAGGACTCAGGGCGGTTCACAGGGCAGAATAAAATAGCGAATACAAACATTAAAACAGGATTAAACAATAGCCCTAGTTAAGAACAATATAAATACAACGCTAAAAACCCCCAAAAAATTAAAAAGCGAGAGATAAAACAACCCCAATACTCCCCCTCAGGCTAGGCCGGCTTGTACAAACAGAAATGTCTTAAGATCGCGACGAAAGGAGCGAAGATCGGGCGCCGTCCGGAGCTCTACCGGTAGCTGATTCCACAGCTCCGGAGCGCCCACAGAGAAGGATCTCCCCCTGGGGGCCACCAATCGACATTCTCTGATCGGTGGCACCCTGAGGAGGCCCTCTCTGTGGGAACGCACAGGGCGCAGGGAGCTTGATGCCGGCAGCAGATGTTCCCTGAGGTACTCCGGCCCCATGCCATGGAGTGCTTTGAATACCGTTACCAGTACCTTGAATCTCACCCGGAAGGCAACTGGCAACCAATGCAGCTCACGGAGCAGAGGTGTAACGTGGGAGTATCGGGAGACTCCCAACACCACTCTCGCGGCTGCATTCTGTACCAGTTGGAGCTTCCGAGTGGTCCTCAAGGGCAACCCCATGTAGAGAGCGTTGCAGTAGTCCAGACGAGAGGACACGAGCGCATGAGTGACTGTGCATAGATCATCCCGGCTAAGATAGGGCCGCAACTGACGCACCAGGCGAACCTGTGCGAAGGCCCCCCTAGTCACGGCTCCTATATGATCTTCCAAGGTGAGCCGTGAATCTAGGAGGACCCCCAAGTTGCGAGCCCTATCTACGGGGGGTAATGATTCACCCCCCATAGCTAGAGATGGAATGTCCGAGTAAACCCGGGATGAAGGTATGCAAAGCCACTCAGTCTTGTCGGGGTTGAGCTGGAGTCTGTTCCTCCCCATCCAGACCCGAACCGCCTCCAGGCAACGGGACATCACGTTGAGGGCATCACTGGGGTGGTTTGGGGTCGAAAAGAAAAGTTGGGTATCATCAGCATACTGATGATACCCAACTCCAAAGCCACGAATGATCTCACCCAGCGGCTTCATGTAGATGTTGAACAGGAGAGGCGAGAGGACCGACCCCTGAGGAACTCCACAAATGAGAGACCTCGCGGTCGACCTCTGCCCCCCTGCCAACACCGACTGCGAACGTCCCAAGAGATAGGAGGAGAACCACTGTAAAACTGTGCCTCCCACTCCCAGTCCCCTGAGACGCCGCAGCAAGATACCATGGTCGATGGTATCGAAAGCCGCCGAGAGGTCTAATAGGACTAAGACAGAGGAATGCCCCCTGTCTCGAGCCCTCCAGAGATCATTCACCAGCGCGACCAATGCCGTCTCCGTGCTGTGCCCGGGCCTGAAACCCGATTGGTACGGGTCTAGATAATCCGCTTCATCCAGGACCAGAGGGAGCTGATGCGCCACCACACTCTCAACAACCTTCGCAAGAAAGCGAAGGTTGGAGACAGGACGAAAGTTGTTCAATACAGCTGGGTCCAAGGCAGGCTTCTTGAGGAGAGGCCTCACCACCGCCTCCTTCAAGACGGCGGGGAAGATACCCTCACTCAAAGAAGCCGATATAACTGCCTGGAACCAGCTGCGTGTCCTCTCCCGGGCTGCATAAACCAGCCAGGAAGGGCACGGGTCCAGTAAACATGTGGTGGTGCTCAGCCTCCCCATGATCCTGTCCACTTCCTCCGGAGTCACAGAATCAAACTCCTCCCAGATGATATCGACAAGACCACCCGTGTCCTGATCGTCAGACTCTGCCCAGTCAGAATCCAAACCGGTCCGAATCCGAGCGATTTTGTCCGACAGATGTTGGTTAAACTCCTCGGCACGTCCCTGCAAGGGATCCTCCCTCACCTCCTGATTTAGGAGGGAGCGAGTCACCCTAAACAGGGCAGCCGGGCGATTATCTGCGGACGCAATAAGGGTGGCGAAGTGGTTGGACCTCGCCTCCCTAATTGCAGCGAGATAAGACCTAATATAGGCTCTTAGTCGCAATCGGTCGGGTTCGGATCGGCTGGCCCTCCAACCGCTCTCTAGGCCCCGTCTCCGACGCTTCATCTCCCGGAGCTCCGCAGAAAACCATGGAGCCCGACGGGATCTGCACCGGGTCAGGGGCCGCAAGGGTACAACTCGGTCAAGGGCCTCAGTGGCCGTCCTTTCCCAGGCTTCCACTAAGGCCTCGGCCGAGCTGTGAGCGAGGGAGGCAGGTGGGGACCCCAGCGCCGCCTGGAACCTCTGAGGATCCATTAAGCGTCTGGGGCGGTACCATTTGAGTGGTTCCAAACCCCCACGGCGGGGGGTGGCAAAACGGAAGACCAGCCGCAGGAGATGATGATCGGTCCATGACAGGGGCATAATAATTGGAGAGCCCCCACCAAGATCATCTAACCACCGTCCAGACAAGAAAACAAGGTCAAGGGTGTGGCCTCCTTCATGAGTCGGTCCCGTAATTACTTGCGTCAGGTCCATGGCCGTCATGGAAGCCATGAACTCCCGAGCCAACTCAGATGATCCTCCCAGCGATGGTAGGTTGAAGTCCCCCAAAACTATAAGTTTCGGGAACTCAACCACCAGCCCAGAGAGGACATCAAGCAGCTCAGGCAGGGCTGCTGCTGCGTGACTAGGCGAAAGGCACACCAGCAGCAAGCCCAACTGCGCACCAGGGCCGCATCTCAAAAAGAGAGACTCACACCCGACTGTCTGGGGAACGGTGGCCTCCCGCGGACACAAGGTCTCCCTCACAACAACAGCCACTCCCCCACCCCTACCCTGAGCCCGAGGCCGGTGCAGCACCCGGAAACCTGGTGGGCAAAGATCAACCAGAGGTACACCGCCCTCTGGGCCCAACCAGGTCTCCGTGATGCAAGCCAGGTCAGCCTGCTCACCCTCGACCAAGTCTCGAACGAGAGGAGCCTTATTAATGACCGACCTGGCATTCAAATACACCAGCCGGAGCTCAGGAGGCTGCTCATCCTCACTCCCGGGACCTCGGGGCGGAACCAGAGGGTCGGAGTGCCTCACCGCTTGTAAACAGCGGAGAGGCCTTCCCTGAGACCGATACGGCCCTCTGTTCCTACACCTGCTGCCATTCCCTATCGTCGTGGGAATGGACAATCCCACGACTGGCCCTGGAGCCCCAGAAGCAGCCGACCCCCGCTCCTCCCCTCCGCGATCAGCCTCAGCACTAGCCTGAACAAAGGTAGTTGGACTGCCCCCCTCGTCCAAACCACCAAAAAAAGAACCCTCCCTCCTCCCTAACCCCCAAAAAAATTTTGACAAAAAACAGATCAAGGACCTCCTATTAGGTTTACGTCGGAGGCCCATAGCCGTGCCCGGCCATCTCTCAGGATCCCAATAGATGGGACCTTCCTCGAGATTATACTCGGCTGGAAAGGCGGGCCGCCTCCAGGAAGGGGGAGCACCCCTGAGGGCGAGCAAGTCCGTAGAGGAGTACCTAAAACAAGGCATAAAGCAGTCCAGATATAGGCAGTCCATAATCAGTTGATTTAAGGAGGAACCAAACAGAGAGCAAAAAGAAGTCCCGAGCCTCCACCCAGCCGCTGCCACTCAGCTGGGTGTCACCCCAGGACAGGCCAACCACCGCCCTCTCACGACGGTTGGAAAGCCTATACCAGGGGGGGAATGGTCCGAAACATCCATCCTGGGTACAGCATGTCCCCTAGAGCTCTCACCTCTAGGGGCAGCAGATGAAGTTCAGGCCACCCTCTCACTGTGGCCAGTACCCAGGGAACTCTGAATCCTTTGGGGCCGATATGTGAATGGCAATAGAGAACAGTCCGAAGGCAGGGATGGAATCATATATTACATCATCAAAGTCTGCACTGCTAGGTGGCCAAATCCTTCGCTGCTCTGTCCTTCGAAAAAGTTGATCATGGCCAATTCTGCAGTCATTGGGGTCTTCCAAATTATCTAGTTCTTTTGGGTCCACAAATCCAATGGGACCAGCCAGAGTCACAACTGGTATCACGGGAAATATAGATCTTTCAAAGGACCATTGGGCTCCACTGGGGTCCACCGGGATTAACCGGCTAGCCCAGGGACCCTCGAGGCCACCAACAGAAGTAAGAGTACCAGGCCATCCAGAAAAAACAAAGCAAGCAGAGGAAACAATAAGTTGATTACAGCGTCGCCGCTGAGCCACCAGGGCCACCGCCACCACCGGAGCGTTGTTGCAGACGCCGCCGCCATTGCTGCCGCCGCCAGGACGCTGATGGAGCCGAGAATAAACAATCGGTGGAGAGGGAGGCCTAAGGCGGCCCCGGCACAACGCCGCCGCCGCCAACGCCGCCATCCCCGTCGCAATCCAAGCGAGCCAGGAACGCCGCTGCCACCACAGCCGAGGGAGACCATGCCGACCACTGAAGCGGCCCGAACGGCCCGAAACGCCTCCACCGGGACCGACAGAGGCGAGGGACCATCCGAAGGCCGGCTCCACAACCGCCGAGGATGCCCAGCGAACGGTCGATGGAAAGGCAGGCCCAAAACGGCCCCGGAGAACGCCGCCGCCGCCGCCGTCCCCGTCGTCTCCGGAACATACCAAAAACGCCGCCGTCGCCACAGCCGAGGGAGAGCCGCGAAAGACCGAGCCGGACACAGAAGCGGCCCGGAACGGCCTGAAACGCCTCCGCCAAGGCCGCCAGCAGCTAGGAACCTCCCGTGAACGCCGGGTCCGCCACCGCCGAAGACGCCGCTGCCGAAGCCGCCGGCCGCCGCAAAAGCCTTAAAGAGTTGGTTCTGTCACCAGACCTTGGGGGCCAGGAGATGGGGCTGAATTCATGCATTGGTTATATGAATTTGTCACTGATAACTGGTAACCTGGCTGCTGTTTTACGCTATTTTGAGGTTGGGATGGGGTTTTTTTTATAGGCTTTTGCTTTTTCCCCCACACTGTTAGCTTCCCAGAGTCATGAACCTGAGATGGGTGGCCAAACTTAAATTATAAATATTATTATTACATTATTATTTTTATCCTGCTTTTAGATAGACAGAAGTTGTGAAATCAAGGGAGCAAACATACCTAACGTTCCTGCTTCCTATCCTGTTTCCCCCACCACAACATCCCTGTGGTGTTGGGCTGAGAGTAACTGGCCCAAGATCACCCAACCAGCTTTCATGTTTAAGATGGGACTAGAAATCATAATCTCCTGATTGTAGCCGGGTGCCATAACCCCAAGACCAAGCCACCCAGAGTCATTGGGAGTCGCACAGCATATAAGATTCAATAAATTATTATCACTGGCTGCATTGTCAGCCAGATGTTTAAACTGGATCCGGCATTTTTATCCACCCATCAAGTCTTTTCTAAGGACCTGGGATAGGCAGATGTTGAGGTTTAATAATACTAAAGGTATTGTAGCAGGATGGAAGCTATTTCAAGTACAGTAAATCTGCCTTTTTCAATTGACTGATGGTAGTTCTGTCAGTGCTGATGGTGTTCAAATGGTGCTTCAGATGTTTTGGAATTGCACTCAAGGCACCTATTACTATTGGTAATAGGAAATCATTATTTGTTTCTTTTCAATCTTAGTACATTTGTGATGGGTAAGCAACTTTTCTTTCAATAGTCCTGCAGCTGCCAGCCTCGGTTGCTCAGCAACATTCCTGAGTCTTGTAGCCAGGGCTTTTTTTGTCATAGAACGCTCAGAACGGAGTTCCGGCACCTTTTTGGGATGGAACCTTGTAGGGTAGGCAAGGTGGGTTGTATGACATTTGTGAGTTCCGGCACCTTTTTCTTTTACAAAAAAAGCACTGCTTGTAGCCCACTTCCCACCAAATGTCCAGGAATTCCGAAACTTAGTGCAGTCATTGTTGACCTGGGCAATATCCAATGTACAATCCTTTTTTCCTGCAAACCTTGTCAACTTTCACCGTGTTTCTGCTAATGCATGGATATATTGAACCTTTGAAGAAGGCTGCTTAACATGGTTTTTGGCAGCTGCTTCCAATTCAAAGTATCAGGCAAGATCTCAGATTCTTTTTTATCTGAGAGGAAAGAGATGGGGCTACAAGAAGTTCATTCTATGGCTCAAAGCAATACATGTTGATTCAGACCCTTAGTATAAAATTTGCCAAAATATAGGTAGTCCTTAATTTACAACTAGTTGCTTAATGACCATTCAAGGTTATGCAGAAAAAGAGATTTACAACCTGGTTTTGAAGTTCTGATAGCTATCCCCTCTGTACTTTATTTATATGATCACATTTGGGGTGCTTAGCAACTAGCCCGCACTTATAGTTATTTAGAGTGGCCTGCAGTCATGTAATCTCAATTTGCACAATTTTTGATGGATTTCTAATTTCCCACAAACAATACCCCATAGTGAACATGTGGTGACCTGCTTTATGACCATCATACTTTACGACCGTAATTCCAGGCCTCAGTTATGGCCATACCTCAAGGATACTATCTGCATTCATGCTGGTAATGGTACTTCTTAGAATATTTTTTTAAAATACATCGGTGGCAGTGTCATTTAGTGCATATCTATTCAGAAGTAGATCCTAAAAATAAATCTTTATACATTATTTGTGCATGTGAGAAACAAGGCGTTGATTTCTTTATATCCTAAATTGAGAAGTTAGTTTCCAGATGTTTGCATACACACAAATGATGCTTATTGTTTCATTAAGTTAAGTCTGATGAACAGGAATGAACTGAATGGAGAAACACCCAATTCCTGTACAGGACATCTGAAGAAGCTGGCATATCTGTATATTCTTATTAACATTCAAGACAAGAATGATTTTTACAGTAGTTTGAGCTGAATCAAAAAGATTGCTTTACAAGGACTCAGGATTTTGAAGATTTATTTTAAGCTCCGAGATGCCACATGCAGCAAGGCTAAATCACTATACATAGTGCTTTGCAGCCCACAAGAAAATAATCCTCTTTTCTGATGCCTTTAAGATCTGAAAAATTGTGAACAGCATGTGGTTATTGCTGTTACTTATTCATGCCTGGTGACACTATTCTGGATATCTATCAAGCTCTGTAACCCACCTGATTTTGTTTATTTATTTGTAGATAATTTTAAGGTTCAACATTTAAACAAGAGGCTAACATACCAAAATACAAAGTGCTAGCCTCAATGCAGGCTAATTCTGCCCACAGTCTGGAGTTTGATCCTGATTAGGTAAAGATTTACTCGGCCTTCCATCCGTCTTTACCTTCTGAGGTAAAATGAGGACCCAGATTGTTGGGGGCAATATGCTGACTCTGTAAACTGCTCAGAGAGTGCTTACAAAGCACTATGAAGCGATATATAAGTGCTATTGCTATTGCTAAATACAGAATTAAACAAAACATATCTTGTGCTAGTCCTGAAACACAAGGGGAAGCTATGCAATTGGCTAGTTACTTAAAACCAGTCGTTGCACTTTTGACCATCACAGAATCCTCAGTCATGTGATCAAATTTCAGGCACTTCAGAATCGGCATGTGTTTTGACAGTTGCAGCATCCCGGGGTCATGTGATCGCCGTTTGTGACCTTCCCAGCTGGCTTTTGACAAGCAAAGTCAACAGGGGAAGCCAGATTTGCTTAACTAGTGGATGATTCACATAATAACTGCAACAATTCGCTTAACAATCATGGCAAAAAAGGTTGTAAAATCAGATGTGGCTCACTTAACATCTGCTTGCATATACTCAGTTTTAATGGTTTATGAAGCAAGATTAGGGATTTAAGGTATTTTCTGAAGGCAACCCGTTGTGTTTTATCAAATCAGTCATGGATATCTACGCCTTTGCGTTGAATGACAAATGAACTCATATTTTGTGTGGTATTTAAGTTAGTAGACTTTAAAAAAACCAAAATCTAATATAGCAGGCTAAATGAAAGGAAACTAAAGCAGTGAGCTCTTAGGATTTCACTGTGCATACTTACTGGTTTCTTCTGAAATGTCACTGTTAAAGCCACCAGCAGTCTGATGTAACCCTTGAACAGTGAACCCTTGAACATTACATTTTAAAAAGCAACAACTTTGGTGTATTAGCAAGAGCATTACATGTTCCCACATTCTGGACAGAGAGGATCTCTGGTTTGAAAGAGAGGTCAAAGAGGCCATTTAGATTAAAATTGAGCATCCCTCTCTTAACAGAGGTGGAAGAATACGACATCATTTATCTCCTGTTTACCCCACAGTCCTTTCAGCAGTTCTAAGAAGGTTCTAAAACATGGGTGTCAAACTTGATCATGTCACATGACATAGTGTGATGTATCACAATGTTTTTTGCCATTGAGGAGCCAGGGTGGGCCTAGCCTACACATGATGCATCCGGCCTGCGGGCCACCAGGTTATTTTTGTATAGTTGTAAAACTGTATATAATAGATATAAATAATAACAAACAATAATAATAACCTATACAGCTGGTGTTTTTTTAACGAGAAATTTGCAGCTTATCTAACTCTTTTGCATCCTGCAGAACTCACAAAAGATGCTTAGATAACTGGACGGAAGCCTAAAAAAAAAAGCAGTGTCATGCTTTCTCCAAATACTTTTGTAGAGTTTTTCTATTATTAGAAGAAGTCTGTATCTTCAGCGAGCTGCTGATTGGCTATTTATAATCAGGACTACTGAAGTGTCCCCATTATGCTAAGTGGCAGATAGTATAAAGATGATTCTTCTTTTGATGAAGTACTTGATTTGTGAGCACTTACAGCTAAACAATTTGCTATTTTTTAATAATTAGCCAAAAATGAGTTCGTTATTCAACAAGCCGGGGTTTGAAGAAGAAGACACAAAAGCCTTTCCCCATTATTACTGAGTTTCAGGGCTCAATTCACTCATCTTTAAGTTGGCAGAAAAATGACCCACATCATGCCCTTTGTTTTCCCTGTTGTGTTCATTTTTTTTTTCATTTGTTCCTGACACTGTCAATTATCCATCAATACTGTGGATGAGAAAACCCAACAGAACTTTCATACTTGCAACTGCCCTTGGATAGTGCTGGAATAAAGTGGAAAACAGTACTTTGATATTATTTATTTATTTTATTTAATTTGTATACCGCCCTTCTCCCGAAGGACTCAGGGCAATAAATACCAAAAATACAGAATACAAAAATTAAAAACAGATTAAACCATTGTGCCCGAATACAATAAATTACTTAAAAACAGTAATTAAAACCCCAAACCCATCAGACCAGGCCGGCTTGTTCAAATAAATAAGTTTTTAGATCACGTCGGAAGGAGTGAAGGTCGGGAGCCATCCGGAGCTCAACCGGTAAACGGTTCCAAAGGTCAGGCGCTCCCACAGAGAACGCCCTCCCCCTGGGGGCCACCAGTCGGCATTCACATCTGCAGGAACAGGAAGGGGAGGGGAAATGTCACATGCACAAAAGGGCAGGGCTTGCACTATGATGTCATGATACATGTTTCATCACTTTGGAATCATTGTGGTTAGATATAGATTTTTATAGACACTGATACAACTAACAGTGACCTAATCCTGCCTAATCCTGCACAGAAGAAGAAAATAAAGATGAAAAAATATCATTTCCAAGGCAGGTAACTGTAGGGATGTTATGCTAGACATAAATGTCATAAATTCTACACAGTCCATAGCCCCTCTATGAAGGAAATGGGGGTTAAGAAGTTTGATAGGATGGATGGATAGATGATAGATAGATACGGTAGATAGATAGATAGATAGATAGATAGATAGATAGATAGATAGATAGATAGATAGATAGTGGAGGTCTTAAAGTTAAGGTTCTCTTTATCTCTATAAAATCTACAAGGATTTTCACCCTTAAAAGGCTGTAGGCCTTGTACAGACCATAGGTTATCTGCTCCTAGGATTATTGAAGACCTCTTCCGTAAAAACATTTCCAAAAAAACTGTATAATGACATAGAAAGACACTTTTTGGCTGCCATTCCTCACACAGAGTCATAGTGTGGAATGAACTTTGGAAGACTTTTAATCTGACTCCCTTCATCGTATAATTTAGCCTTCAGACCTCTTATCATCTTTGTTCTTCTTCTCTACAGTCTTTCTAGGGCCACAGCATTTTTTTTTTTTGCATTATAGTGACCAGAACTGGATGTAGTATTCTAAGTGTGGCCTCACTAGTGCAGTACAGAGAAGTACTATCACTTCTCATGATCTTGATGCTATCCCTCTGTTGATGCTGAAGTGACAACTTTAAAAACATGCAACAATGATATAATATTATAATAAAAGTAATAATCCCTTCCTTAATACTCCCATGCTTCAGTTAATTGTCAAGGAAGGAATTCAGAAAAGATTTCCATAAACTTTATTGCCCTCAGATTAAGATATGTAAGTATCTGGAACAAGCCATAATGATGTCAAGGTCATTAGGATGCTACTGCATAAATATCACAAGCACAACAATCTTGTAATGCAACTGACATCACTTGCCTTCCTGCCTTCCATAAACGACTGCATGGATGACACATCCTCATCTGTTACAAGATCTGCTTTTAGAAATGTGATTGATTAGGTTTTTTTCAGAGTGTAGTTGCTCCCATGCTTTGGGATTTATTGGCAACCATTCCCCAGCTTTTTTGATATTCTTATTAAACAGCACGTTTAACTTCTTAATCACTATAGGCACATTCTCATGTCCCAGGAGAAGAAGATGTATTAAAAATGTCTGCTTTGCAGAATCCAATGCCAGTTATTGGCAATATGTCTGAGAGTAATGTTTTATGGCTTTCTTTCTGCAATAACTCTGATGTGGCCGGTGCCTGTAGAATTGGCAGCAACTAGTGACTGCAAACCTCAGATGATTCCTGTTCATATGTGTGCATTAGGCCAAATCTCCCTTTGGTCACCAAGCCTTGCAAAATTTGGCAGCAACCATCTCAGTAAAAGTCCATTGTAACTTGGCATAACTTCTGAGGCTCAGCAAGCATTTCCTGATGACCTAGAAGAAGTAGAAGAATACCATCTGTCTCCTGGTTAAGGCTGCGATGAAACATGATGGAGGTTTCTCAGGAGACACATTTCAGCATCCAATTAGGGACTTGGCATAACATTTCACATTGAATTCCTTTGCTATTGTCTTTCGATACAGATGATGCAGCTGTGGTCGATCCTCTGCCCTTGCAACAGTAGACAATCTGAGAGTGATACGGAATATCCTACCAAGGTTTTCCTGCCTTCTTTTGCTGGTGCAACCTTGTTGCAACCCAGACACGTAGTACTTACATTTGAAAAGATTCATCCCTTTGGGAATCACTGTAAATATTAAAATGTTTGCTCCCTCTAGCTCTTCCTCTGTTTTCCTTCTCGCTTGTTGTTTTAGAATGGTCCTGTCCAAAATGTCCTCTACACTCCCCTAGCCCTGTACATTCGACCTTCCCCAATTCTTGCAGGTCCACCATTCTAGCATTCCTTTTGCCTTTCTGTCCTTCTGATTAATGTATTTTCTCCTTTCACCTCTCTGAAGCCCTTTTCCTTCTCTTGGCTTTGCCCCACACAGCAAAATTGGCATTGCAAGTGGCATTTGATTGCTTTAGATGCCACAGTGCCTTCAAAGAGACTGTTCTGTACCACCCTGCTACCGGCCCTGCAGAAAAGGCAGGGACAACCCCTTTTACAAGAAGGCAAGAGGCTGGAATTACGCCTGCCAAATTTATTACTACAAAAACAAACGGAACAAGACAAACCAAGAAACAGAAGCTTAAAGAAACATGAACCATCCGAGCGGTTGCCTTCAGCAAACCAGCCCTCCCAGACATTCCCCTTATATAGAGTTCAGGGCGTGGCTTCTCTCTGCCTCCTTCCGAGAAGCCCCATTGCCTTCCTCTGTTTACTCCTAATTGATTGCCTCCTGCGTCGGGCGTCCTTGAACAGGGCCAGCTGTGGGTCATCTTCATCCACGCTGTCAGGCTCACACAGCTGGGTCTCCGTGGTGACCAAGTGGGAGGGGCCTGGCTGAGGGCTATCATCAGCAAGATCTTCAACCCCCTCAGCAAGGTCTTCAACACCCCCCTCCTCCTCCTCTGAGTTGTCCGACCCAACTGCCGAACCCACAGGCTGACCCTGAATCACAACAGAGACAGGAAGATGGTACTCAAATGATCAATCTGCTCTTTCTGTGCACCGAGGCACCATTTCTTTGAAGCACTAAACAAGCTCAACATACTCACTTCTTTGGGAGTGTGACTATTTTATAGGGGTCCAAAACCACTATGGCAGTCCTTTTGTGAGAATATACACAACGGCAACAGAGGGCTCCTTGGTGCTCTTTGAGCTTGGTTGTTTTCTTTGCAGATGTTTCATTACCCAAACTAGGTAACATCATCTGTGCTAGTCACTGATATTACCTAGTTTGGGTAATGAAACATCTGCAAGAAAAAAACAAGCTCAGAGAGCAACAAGGAGCCTTCATTTCAACCCTGAGCTACAAATATTCTCCTTTGTGGTGCAACCGCAGCACTCCAGAGGCTTGGAGGGTGGGGTTGCTAACTGATATATTATAGCAAATGCCTCAGATTAAGACTCGTGGAGTCTGCAATGTTGGGTAACTAAGCACCTACCTTTCTCATTCCACATGCTGGCCTGTATACATATTTTTCTTCTCGTGTACTGAGAGCAGCTGTATTTACATGCATAACAATGTCTTCATTTTTTTCTGAATTTTCTACCATTCATTTGTAGGTCCTTATTGCACTGAACAGGGAAAATGAGATGTATTGAATAATGCTGCTTCCATGTGCTGGATGTTTGTGATGTGTTATCTGAGATCTTGCTTGAGCAAGTTTATTCCATTGTCAGTCTGATTATACAGCAGACTGGAAATCTTTCTGCAGATGGAACGCAATCAGCCGTACAGCATGCTAAGTGCTATGGATGTTATTCTACCGGGAAAAGACCCACGGCAACACCTAGCGGTGAATATACACCATAGGTCATGTATCAGCTGAATGGCTGTTCTTGAGGGCTGTAAGCCTTCCTTTGTCCTTCGATTGATTGAAGAGAGCCCTTAGCAGCAAGGTTTACAGGTGTTTTGGTGCTCATAGCTTTAGTGCAGGGCAGCTTAAGGGAACAGATTGTTGACTCCTCTGGCTGTGTTTCTCTCCCACCCAGCATCACCAGCTGGTGGAGAACACTACCAGTCTTCTTAAAATGCTGACTTGTCACTTGGGCTATGTAGTGTATGCATCTTAAGCATACACAGGATGTCAGCACAGCAGGGGGCTGGACAGCTCCAGGCTATAACCGCTTTTGGTGGGAAAGCCTGAATAGAGCAAGTCGTTGACAGCCCCGGGGCATGGTCAGCTCTGGCAGGAAGCCAGGGTTTAAATCTATTGGTCACCTGCACTGGCAGGAAGCCCAGGTTTGAATCTATTGGTTGCGATTCACCTGGGCAGGTATAAAGAGACGCCAGGTAACCCCGTTTCCCCAGCTTCGTTCCTGACCTCAATAAACAAGTTACTACCCAGCTCAAGTGTCCGTCTCTCTGTGCGACCACGCGACATTGCAGGCTATTTCTGACTGTGGATCTACCTGCCTTCTGTGTCTGTCATTGTTCCTTGACTACTCTGGTCTTTCACATGCTACTTCAGGTTGGGTCCAACAATTAACTTTAGTAGTGCGTATGCAGCCCAGTCTGATTCTGATTTACCAGCCTACACAGTACTATAACAATTCAGCTTCAACAGACATTGGTGCCTATTTTAATTACCAGCCATTTCCCAATTTTCTGTTTTAGTTCTTTTTTTCCAGAATCCCACCCCAACCATATCTGTAAACTCTCCTTCTAGCCCTGTCAGAATCTAAACCACAGGTGTCAAACTAGGTCGCTTCATGTGATGTATCGTGATTTATTTTGCCTTTGCAGAGCTGGAGTGGGCGTGGCCTGTGCGTGACGCATCCAGCCCACGGGCTGCCAGTTTGACACCCCCTAAACCAGACATGTCAAACACAAGGCCCGGGGGCCAGATCCGGCCCGCGAAGTGGTTTCTTGTGGCCCGCGAAGCCATCCTGGAAACAGGGAGGGAACGGCCCCCACTGCCTCGGCCCTGGCCCAGAGACCCTCCTTCAGCCAGAGACCCTCAGATCTGTCCCACTCCTGCCCAGGCCCCCATAGGCACCCTTGATGCGAATGATGTAGAGCTGGCCATGCCCACCCAGTAGGCCATACGCACTCTAGCCACGCCCACCCATCAGGCCACGCCCACCCTGGCCCTACCCACCCGGCCCCTTGAGGGCAACCGCAATGCTTATGCGGCCCTCAATGAAATTGAGTTTGACACCCCTGCCCTAAACTAACAACTAACTATTCTTTGCTTCTTGCTGTCAGCAAAATTAGCATACAGCAGGAAGATGTGGCTGAATGACAGTTTGTCTTATAGACTTTGGACCTATAACATAGTTCCTATAAATACATCTCACTTTTGTTGTAGTTATAAAAGCTACTTTACTAATCAATGTTCATCTTAAATTCCCCCTCTCAGGAAAATTCATACCTACATACAGAATACATTAACCTCCAACCAGGAGATTGATACTCTCATTTAAAGAAAAAGCAGAAGTCTTTAAAAAAATCTATTAATGATATGTCATTATAAATGTAGCTTGGTGACAGATCAACAGACCATTCACTTGTTACAAATTATTATCATGATTATGATTAATCAAAAAAATCATGCTTTCATACAATATGCTAAATTAGCATAATACAGAATTGGGTAATTTGTTATTCAAAATGCAAGTGACCTAGTATATTACAAGATTCATGCCATCACATTAAACTATAATATGGTTCAGTTCTTCAGTCACTGTGGGTTACATGAACAAATTAATTGGCTTTGTTTAGGTTTTCATTTTACATGCAGTCACTTTTCTGGTCTAGACAAAAAATATATGCAGCAGCAGCAACATGAAAAAGCTGAATTATCCTGTAAATAAGATGGAATAAGACAACCACTAGATGGCAGTGAAGAGTTGGAGGTTTCTACATATATTTCATCTTGCTGCCATCTAATGGTCAAATGGAATTGTGAAGCTCCAAACCAGTGTACTAACAAAAAGTATCTTGTACAGATGTTTATCTCTATTTTATGAAAGGCATGTATTAAAGGATTTTCATGCCAATTTCTTAACTTAAATGAAATAAATGTACTAGTCCTTCCCAATCTTTGAAATAAATTGGCTATTTTTTCCAATTATTTCTTTGATGAATATGGATGCTAAGATATAGTTTTGGTCTATAGATTGGTGCTTGTTTGGGAAGTTTTTAAAATAGCTTTTGCTTTATCATAAATTTCCTCAACATTATAAACATTTTAAATTCTGGATTTAATGATCATTATCATTGGTCACAATCCAAAAATAAAATTCTATTTGATTTCTATTGGATTCCTCTGAATAATTGAATTTTATGTTAACATTATTGCATCAACTATATGCATGTAACTTTTTTGTTGATATTTTTCATGCAATATCTTTTAAAAATGAAGTACAGATTCTTTTTTAAAGGTAATATTTTTCCGCAGCTACAATTTGATTTTTTTTTACCCACAGCAGATTTGAGATCGACAACCCTGTGTCCTTATGACACTATGGGGCTTGCAGCAGTTTTAACAAGATAAGTTGTTTAACTGCCAGCACAATGTGCAGTGTTCCCGCCAATGATGGGAAAAGGGGTTTCCTCTGAATGGGAACTTTATCTTGTTTCAACTTTTGGCTCCTAAGAGTTTCCATTTCTTAAGGAAAAAGCTATATGACACCTTACCACCATTTTTGTTTGTTTGTTTGTGGCCTCTCTTTACTATCTTGCCATTCCATCCTCCGTTTACTGATTGCTTTTTATCATGGTGAAAAATCATATGTGGGGAGAAAAGAATGAGAAATGGTGAGATGCAAGTTGGTTGCTGCAGGGAATGTTTGGATGAAGCTTAGAATCATGAAGAAGCTCTCCGTTTTGTGAAATACAGAATTAAAGTTTCACACAAGAAGTCCTCAACTTACAACATTTTGTTTAAGGACCATTCAAAGTTACAACGGGACTAAAAAAAGGGACATGACCATTTCTCACATTTACGACCATTGATCACATGACCATTTTATCCCCATGGTCATGTGATCAAAATTTGGATGCTTAGCAACTTGACTCATATTTAAGACGGTTGCAGTGTCTCAGGATCATGTTATCACCTTCTGTGACCTTCTGACAAGCAAAGTCAATGGGGAATCCAGATTCACTTAATAACTATGTTACTAACAGCTGCAGTGATTCACTTAACAACTGTTAAAGAAAGGTTGTACAATGGAGCAAAACTTGCTTAACTGTCTCACTTAGCAACAGAAATTTTGGGCTTAATTGTGGTTGTAAATTGAGGACAGCAGCTGCCGCCAAACAGCTAATACAATCCTTGGTTGTATAAACAGAGGCATAGAATCAAAATCATGTGAAGTATTAGTACCACTTTATAAAACTTTAGTAAGGCCACACCTGGAATACTGCATCCCGGTTTGGTCACCATGTTACAAAAATGGTGTGGAGATCTTGGAAAAAGTTCAGAGAAGAGCAACTAAAATGATCAAAGGCCTGGAGACTAAAACGTATGAAGAACGGCTGCAGGATTTGGGTTTGGCTATTCTAAAGAAAAGAAAAAGCAGAGGTGATATGATAGCAGTATTCCAGTATTTGAGGGGCTACCACAGAGAAGAGGGGGTCAAACTATTCTCCAAAGCAGCAGAAGACAGGACAAGAAACAATGGTTGGAAACTGACCAAAGAGAGAAGCAACCTGGAATTTAGGAGAAACTTCCTAACAATGAGGACAGTTAACCAGTGGAACAGCTTGCCTCCAGAAATCATGGGCGCTCCATCACTGGAGATTTTTAAGAAGAGATTAGACAGTCACTTGTCTGAAATGGTATAGGTTCTTCTGCTCGAGCAGGGGGCTGGACTAGAAGACCTCTAAGGTCCCTTCCAGCTTCTATTCTATTCTATTCTATTCTATTCTATTCTATTCTATTCTATTCTATTCTATTCTATTCTATTCTATTCAAGAAGAGAAGCAACCTGGAATTAAGGAGAAACTTCCTAACAGAGAGGACAATTAATCAGTGGAATGGCTTGCCTTCAGAAGTTGTGGATGCTTCATCACTGGAGATTTTTAAGAAAAGACTAGACAGCCATCTCTCTGAAATGGTATAGGGTCTCCTGCTTGAGCAGGGGGGGTTGGACTAGATGACCTCCAAGGTCCCTTCCAGCTCTATTCTGATTGACTATGTGTAATGATTCTTTTAAAAAAAATGAAAGCCTTTTTTTGTGAATCAATTTCAGAGAAATAGAAACTTTCGATCCAAATTTTGTTTCGTGAGGGTTCCTCCAAAAAAGATGGTTAAATGAACTCTTTCCTTGGATTAATCCAGATTTGAACACTTTAGCAGAGATCTCCTCTGAGGCCACAGGTACCTACCAAGCTTTGGATGTACCCCCTTTTCGATATCTCCAACTATATTTTCTTAATTATAATTTTTATTTATAGATAATGATTTCTATTTCCTTTTATGAAAGGGAATTTTAATTTTAGCTTCAAAAAATGATGGAAGTATAAAACAGGTAACTATATTTTAATTAATTTAATATCAATAAAGAACTGGATGCAAGGATAGCAGATCGTGAAGACTGAAATTCTATGCATACCTATTAAAGCTAAGTAAAGTGGAACTCAATGCGATTTATTTCTGTGTTGATATGAACAGGATAAATTGATTCCCTTATTCATTGTGTTGTTGTTGTTGTTAGTTGCGAAGTCGTGTCCGACCCATCGGGACCCTATGGACAATGTTCCTCCAGGCCTTCCTGTCCTCTACCATCTTCTGGAGTCCATTTAAGCTCACGCCTACTGCTTCAGTGACTCCATCCAGCCACCTCATTCTCTGTCGTCCCCTTCTTCTATTGCCCTCGATCTTTCCCAGCATTAGGCTCTTCTCCAGTGAGTCCTTCCTTCTCATTAGGTGGCCAAAGTATTTGAGTTTTAGCTTCAGGATCTGGCCTTCTAAAGAGCAGTCAGGGTTGATCTCCTCTAGGACTGACTGGTTTGATCGCCTTGCAGTCCAAGGAACTCGCAGGAGTCTTCTCCAGCACCATAGTTCAAAGGCCTCAATTCTTTGGCGCTCAGCCTTTCTTATGGTCCAGCTTTCACTGCCATACATTGCAACTGGGAAGACCATAGCCTTGACTATACGCGCTTTTGTTGGCAGGGTGATGTCTCTGCTTTTATTCATTATTTTACTGTAAGATATTTGTGCACATATTCTCTCTCACCAAAAGAGGGCAATGTTGCTGTATGTCTGTAAAATTAACCAGGGATGTTATCAACCTAAAGAACAAGATCTGAAAATAATTCAAGTTCCCTATATTAAATCAGAAATGGAGTAATATTTTGGATATATAGAGATAATAGATGAAGGACCCACCGTCTTTGTTTCTTCTTCTCAAGTGGACAGAAAAATCTATAGCTTTCCAGTTTTCAAGTGATATGTCAGAAACACATTTTAAGACTTTTTGGAATTAGCCCCAGGATTCTATGTGGGCCATCAAAGACTTGAGTTGCAGCTCCTGAGATTATCGGAAGTTGTTCCAAGTTACAATTTTAATGTGATAGAAGGGAGAAATTATTCCGTACATGATTGTCCACTTAAAGACAAACATGGCCTTTCAATTAGAAACCGATTGCTCTGTTCTGTTCTCTCCTTTCTGCTCTGTTTGAGAGGCTGACCCATCCAGGTCTTGGACAATATCTCTTGGAGAGGATCCAAGTTGTCTGGGCATAAATAATAAAGTTTCAAAACAATACACACTCCAGTTTACTCACATTTGGCATCAATTTCTACATGGTTATGAAGAAGCATATTCTGATCAACTCAGCATACCTAGGGCACTTCACCATATTGTAGACGTGGCTTATTGTGTTATATCATATCTCAATCACTTCCTGCCTCCCTTGAAGGGGGAAAAAACAGACTTCTCAATATCCTTGAATCCAGTTGGAATGCCTGTAAACATGGCTCTGAAGGGAAGAACTCAGCTGAAGCATCAGAAGACATTTAATGTCTCTTTCATTTCTTGGATCAATCATCTCCCTCCTGGTCGGCCAAGATGTGTTGGGCTGTGAGTCTCACACTTGGCAATCAGAATGGCCAAAGGGACTGTAGCCCAACACACTTGGAGGGTGCTATGCTAGGAGACACTGGTGAGAACTCTACAACTTATAGGGATTAGTTTGGAGATACACAGTCTCCAGAACTTGCAGTGCTGAAGATGCAACATTTTTCTCAAACACAATGTTTATTTTGAGAAGAAACTATTAATGGGTCTGTATTGACATAGGTCAACATGAAGTTAACTTCATATACTTGAATGTTTACAGCAGTTAATTTGTCATTTTATTGGTTCTTTCAGTGAGTTGTAAGGCTAATCTAAATGTAAGCAACTTACAGGGTTGACAACTCTCTTTACAAGCTTGTTCAGCACAGAAGTGTCAAATTAGGGCTATATCAATAGATAAAGGGGAGGAAAATAGCACCATTGATGGCCTGGTTTTTCCCAGCTGATATCTTTATACACTGCTATAAAAGCGAATTACTCTTAATTTAATGAGGGGACAATTGTTGACATCTCAATTAAATTGTACTCTTTAGGAAACTATTAAATCCAGACTTAATTAGAGACAAATCAGGTGCACATCTTGTCGAAGAATCATAAAAACATACCCTCACAGATAGGTGATAGTTGCATTCAGGAGTAATAAGATGGTTATATTGTTTTGTCTACATAGTTTTATATACATAAAAGCATTAAATAAATTCCAGGTCACCAGTGGCTGGAAAGAAATATATTGGAAGACTTGTCAGAATAGGATACCTGGTCGATTAAGAGAACAAACGTTTAACAAAATTTATTTCATTAATTGTGCAAATTTTGACTATCTTAAGATAATTTTAATAACTGATACTGATTTTGTCTCAGATTACTATGAATGTTCAATACAACCAAACCCCAAATCTTTATAACATCATTCTAATTTTTACATGAATCTAGACTAAAATATATATTTCTTACGTAAAAGTAAATACATTTCTCAATGGAATTTGTGTTACAAAGAACTTGATCTTCTGAGTGCTTATTTATAAGGTAGTCTCAATTTACTAGGATTTATTTCTAGATGAGAGGGACGCGGTGGCTCAGTGGGTTAGGACGCTGAACTTGTCGATTAGAAGGTCGGCAGTTTGGCGGGTCGAATCCCGAGTGCTGCGTAACAGAGTGAGCACCTGTTACTCGTCACAGCTTCTGCCAAACTAGCAGTTCGAAAGCACGTAAAACATGCAAGTAGAAAAATAGGGACCACTATGGTGGGAAGGTAACTGCGTTCCGTGTGCCTTTGGCGTCTAGTCATGCCGGCCACATGACCACGGAGACGTCCTCGGACAAGCACTGGCTCTTCAGCTTTGAAATGGAGATGAGCACCGGCCCCTAGAGTCAGAAACGACTAGCATGCATGTGTGGGGGAACCTTTACCTTTACCTTATTTCTAGATGACGATATGTTTATACCACAGTCTCACTTGTTTATAAAGCCCATTTGACTAAGTTAGAAAGCAAAAACTCATCAGAAATAGGCAGTGAAGAAATGAAAATGAAAAACGATCAGGCTCCCCTCTTAATTATGAAGGCCTTCTTTCCTGCTCCAGTATGCTTTCTAAAATTGTATCATCATGGGTGCTTTTTTAATTAAGTTGCATTATGAAACAGGCTTTGGGAAGCTCTCCATATTAACAACAGCTTCATGATTAGCTTTAGTTAATATATCCCAAGCAAAGCCATATGATCAGACTTATGAAAAAGCAAATGACCTTGGGCCTGTTACTCCATCTGATCAGCTAAATTTCATTTAATTTCCCTTGCTATCAACGAAGCAAAGAATTATATACTATCACTTGACAGGTGAAGAGCATAAAAATATTTTGTCTGGTAAGTGTAACTTCAGCAATGTTAGCTAAGGGATTATTTTGCTCACTTGGGGAGGGGGCAATGTTCTCTAGATACAGATAGTCCTTGACTTATGACCATAACTGAGCCCCACATTTCTGTTATTAAGCGAAACATTTGTTAAGTGAATTTGCCCCATTTCTCGACCTTTCTTGCCACAGGTGTTAAGTGAATCACTGCAGTTGTTAATAATCCAGTTGTTAAGTGAATCTGGTTTCCTCATTAACCTTGCTTATCAGAAGGTTGCAAAAGGTGATCAGGTGACACCCCCCCAGGACACGACAACCGTCACAAATATGAATCAGTTGCCAAGGGTCTGAATTTCAGTCACATGACCATGGGGATGCTGCAACGGTTGTGTGAAAAATGGTCATAAGTGACTTTTTTCAGTGCTATTGTGACTTTGAATGGTCACTAAACGAACTATTGTAAGTCAAGGACCACCTGTACTGACAGTACTGAATATTATCGTAGCCAAGAACCGCAGGTCTTTGGAAAGGGGTTTGGGGAGATTATTTTGACCATTACTTAATGGACCTACAAAATTGTATCAGTAGAACGGATTAAGAACTTTTAGATTATAATGCATTTATCTGCTTTTTAAATGATCTGTATCATCTGAATGCAAACACAAAGAGCAGCTAGTAGAAAGGGGTATTCCCATGAAGATCTATCTGACATTAAAGAAGATAAGTGTGTGTGTGTGTGAGTGTGTGTGTGTGTGTGAATTTCTATATTACTGCACAAACTACTTTCTATATTACTGCACAAACTCTGAAACATCTATTAAACTGCACCGCTCTATTATTTGTTAAAGCAACCCCCTTTTTTCAGATTTCGGTATCACCTTGAAAATAATACTGCTATTTGAAGAGGCATGCAAATGTAACAAAACTTTAAAGCTGTGGCATTTTCTTTCAGATTTGCACACCTTCCATGTGACACTGAAAACAGTTGAGGTATTTTAACGGAGGGCAGATAGGTGCTATGCTCATGCAGTGTGGGAAGTGTTTTTTTCCAAATAGGTTTTGCACATCAGTGATGGAACAAATTATGTCTGGTTCAATCCCATGGTATTGCCGTATGAAAATAAGGGATATTAACAACTACAAAAAGGAGGAGGAGGAGGTTATGTGGCTAGGTTTCCCAGAAGTGGTTTGCCATTTCCTTCTTCCTAGGGCTGTAAGAAAGTGACTGGCCCAAGGTCCTCCATCTGGCTTGTGCCCAAAGCAGGACTAGAACTCACCATCCTCCTTTTTTCTAGCCTGATGCTTTAGGCCAGGGGTGTCAAACTCAATTTCATTGAGGGCCGCATCAGCATTGCGATTGCCCTCAGGGGGGTGGGTGGGTGTGGCCAGGGTGGGCGTGGCCTACTGGGTGGGTGTGGCTAGAGTGCGTATGGCCTACTGGGTGGGCGTGGCCAGCTCTATATCGTTCGCATCAAGGGTGCCTATGGGGGCCTGGGCAGGAGTGGGACAGATCTGAGGGTCTCTGGCAGAAAGAGGGTCCCTGGGCCAGGGCCAAGGCAGTGGGGGCCGTTCCCTCACTGTTTCCAGGATGGCTTTGCGGGCCGCATGAAACCACTTCGTGGGCCAGATCCGGCCCCCGGGCCTTGTGTTTGACATGTCTGCTTTAGGCATTATACCAAAAGGCTACTAGATGTTGGCTACATTCTGCTGCCACCATAGGGAGCTGAAAACTCCTTAGACTAATTACTTGGAAACAATAAAGGATAAAAGCGATGGGTAGTGGTGATATACAGTAGTATCTGGTATGAAAACAGGTTTCCTCAAGGCTTTTTTAATGCCCATTTTCAACCTCCTGGATGCTTTATATAGCACCTGAAATACAAAAAGGATTGGAAAAACAATAAATCCATCTTACAAAGACATTTAAAAAGCTGGGTTTTTTTTAAATGAAACTAATCCATTAGATAGCAGCAACTTAATTTCTTTAATTTATTATTATTTATTTATTTATTTATTTATTTAATTTAATAATTTCTATACCGCCCTTCTCCCGAGGGACTCAGGGCGGTGTACAGGGCAATAAAAATGCAATAAAAGTACAATATACAAAAGTTAAAAATGAGATTAAATAGACTAGTCCATTACAATAAATAATTACAAATTACAAATTAAAATACCCCAAACCCATTAGACCAGGCCGGCTTGTTTGACATAAGAGAATTATTAAATGCATGAACAGCAATATTAACTGTAACGTATTTATTTAAGATGACTGTAGCTTATTTATTTAACATAATTGTAATTAGTTTTATTTAAATTCGGTCAGATTTATTTTTTTTGTCATGAATGCAATACAACACACAATTGTTGCGAGTTTTAATATACATTAAGAGAAGCCAAATCTAGTGATCACCTAGTCAGCGAGGTGATTCTGACTATTTTTCAACACAAAGAAAATTAAAAGCCTTAGGAATTAGCATAGTAATATAAATTCATTGCCAAAATATTTAATTTCACACTTGAGCAGATTCCCAATTTTTAAAAATATACCACTAGTTTTATTTATTTATTCCTTAACTCTGTGTACAAATCCACTAATGATCAGCTAAATATATGCCAACAGATAGTTTTTTAATGTGTGAGTTCAATGGCATATAAGATTGCTATTAAAATAATTTAACAGATGGCTGGGGCAACAGATGCATCTTAAACTTTGGTAACTCCCAGGACAATCTCTCCAATTAACTTTTTTCCCACTTCGACAAAACCTGTAGAAATCAAGATTGCCTTTGTGTATTCATGCCAAAGTATTGTGAACATAATTCTAACAAATTCCATCATCTTAGTTATACATTTAGCAAAATTAAAAGCTTAAATAATCTCCACTTGAAGACCTGATGTGCTTTCTCAGTATAGCCAGTAGAAATTGCAGTCCAACATTTGCATGACACCTGACTGGAAAAGACTGACATAACATACAGTTTGGTTCATTATGTAGAAATGATATTTTTGATTCCTTTTTTTAAAATCCAAACCAACAGCAAACAACTTTTGTGCCCTGTGATTTCCCTGAGATTAGAACGCAAGCTACTATTTGCACCATGATGGTTTGACCTTATAAAATAAGTAAATAAGCACCAAAACCAACTTTCCTAATCAAGTTCCCTACAGATGTTTTGGGGTTTCATCTCCTAGAATTCCCACCCAGGATAGGAAATCTGGAAGTTGCAATTCAATAGAGTGCATCAGAAAATATCTGTCTCATATTTTGTGACAAGTAATGATAGCAAAGACAGGAATGGTACATTTATTGCATTATCTCCTTTGCTTTTGCTGGCCAGAGCTAGAGGTGGACATTTTGTAAGGCACTTTAGCCTATTATCTTCCAATATTTTCAACATTTTGAACTAGGAAACAGAAGGATAAAAAGAAACAACAAAACTGGCATTAGTGGTGGAATTGAATTGGATTGGAAATGAATTGTATCCATTGGGGAACGAAGTATCTTTCAATTGTATCTCTACATTTTCAGATGCTTTTAGGCTATGAATCAGTGGTACCACATCCACTTTGCATGCTCCAAGTTCCAGAGTCAATCCCTATTATTCCACCTTCCTTTCGCCTTCCTACCCAGGATAAAGCCTCATAGACATGCAGCATACAAAATTCTAAAGAGCTTCTAGATCAGGGGTATCAAACCGCCGGCCTACAGGCGGATACGTCACGGCAAAACCGCACCCACCCCATAGCTGGCAATGGGAAAAAAGTCGCTGTTAAGTAGCTTCTCAATGCAGTTTGTCTGCCCAGATCCTGGGATACAGTCTGTGTATCTGGAGGGGACTCTTCTACAGCCACTTCCCCGTCACCGTGTGCAAGAGTTCTCTCAGAGCATGCAAACTGCTTTGCTGGACTGCTGTCCTGTGGACCCTATGTCTGTTCCTCTTGAGAATCCTGAGCCAGCAACTGATCTGCTAGCAGCTGACGCAGCTGATCAATGTGTAGGCGAATGACTTGCCCATCTCCCTTGCCTGTAATTCCGAGTCCAAATCCAGTCACCCACTTGTAAGCTTCTTGGTGCCTTTAGATGTGCAGTGCCTGAGGTGACTCTGTCGGGGTGCAGCCAGTCCTGTTTAGTGATCAAACGCCTGCCCCAATGAAGCTCAGCTGGGCTTTTGCCTGTGGCGGTGCAAGGTGTTGTGTGCTGGCAGAGTAGAAAATCAGCCAGCCTGTGGTGCCAATCCCCTGTGACAATTTGTTTCAGGGATTACTTGGTTGTGCAGACTATGTGTTCCGCTTGACCGTTCGACGATGGGTGAAAGGGAGCTGATGTGGCATGCCTTATGAGGTTTGCCCTGAGGAAGGCCTGGAATTCTGAAGCAGTGAACTGGGCCCCGTTGTCGGAGACTAAGAAGTCTGGAAGCCCATGTGTTCCAAATAGTTTCCTCAGCACCTGGATGGTCCTAACAGTAGTCATACTGGAAATTGGCACCACCTCTAACCATTTAGATTGGCTGTTGACCACTATTAAAAACAGCTGACCCTGAAAGGGCCTGTCAAAGTCAATGTGGATTCTTGACCACAGTGTGTACGTGTCCTCCCATCGGTGGACAGGGGCCTGCAGCATCTCTGAACTGGATTGTTGTCACATGTACTTGGGCCTCGATATCTTTATTTAGCCCTGGCCACCAGAAGTAACTCCTCGCCAGTGCCTTCATCCGGACTATTCCCAGATGGCCTTCATGCAGAGACTGAAGAACCCTGGGCTTTAATGAGCTGGGGACTATGACTCTACTACCCCCAAAAATGCACCCTTTATGAGCTGAAAGCTCATCTTTCCTCACAAAATGGCCCTGGACATTTGTCCACCCATCCTGTGTGCACCCGAGTCAATGCGCAGCTAAGTGTTTTGTCAGCTGCTGTCTCAGCAGCTATGTCTCCAGCATGGAGAGGGGACTCTGGCAAGTCCTGTATGGCTAAAATGCGTACAGCCAGAGCCGGATCTGGCTCCACGTGTGGCAAGGGCAATCTGCTAAGGCCATCTGCATGGCCCATTTCTTTGCCCAGTTTGTGAATCAGCCTGTAGCTGTAGGCTGAAAGGAAGATAGACTACCTCAACATTTGAGGAGACAGAATCTGAGGTGTCTGTCTGTTTGTAGGGAACAACCCTAGGAGTGGCTTGTGGTCTGTGAAGACCATGAATTGGCGGCCATACAAATAGTCATGGAACTTTTTAACCCTGGCCACAATGGCCAAGCCCTCCTTATCAATCTGCATGTAATTGCGCTCAGCAGAAGACAGAGTCCTCGAATAATAAGTGATGGGAGACTGTTTCCCATCAGCCGACTGTTTCCCATCAGTGGGTCAACACAGCCCCAACTCCATATGGGGATGCATCACACGCGATGCAAACTGGCAGCTTTTTATTAAAGTGCGTGAGCACCGAGTTCGGGGACAGCAGTGATTTGACTGCCTGGAAACTTCTTTTGTGGACATTGGTCCACCGCCACTGAGTGTTTTCGTCTAAGAGCCGGTGTAATGGCTCTGCCACTGTGGCCTTATTTGGGAGGAAGGCATGATAGAAATTAAGAAGGCCCAGGAAGGCTTGAAACCTCTTTGGACCTAGGGCTTGGTACCTGCTGAATCTCTTTCAGCTTTGAATCTGCAGGATGAATGCCATTGGCATCGATGCGGAAGCCCAGGAACTCAGTTGACTTTACCCCAATCTTGCATTTCTCCTTTTTAATTTAGGTCCTGCTGCACAGGACTGCTGAAGGACAGCTCTAAGCTGTTCAGCTAGGACTTCTGTAGACTCCCTGGCAATGAGTACATCATCGAAGTAGGGGCAGACTCCCAGAATACTCTTGAGCGTATGCTCCATCGCTCACTGAAAAATCCCTGGGCTACACTCAGCCCGAACTGTAGGTGCTTAACCTTGAAGGCCCCCCTATGGGGAACAATGGTTTGGGCGGCTGCTGTGGCCTCGTCCACTGGCAGCTGTTGATAGGCCTGTGCCAAATCTAATTTAGTGAACACATGGCCTCCCTGCAAAGATGCCAAAATATGACTGACAACTGGCACTGGGTTTGTGTGCTGTTGAAGTCCCCAGTTAATGATGCACTTATAGTCAGCACATATGCATACTTCTCCATTGGCCTTGAGTGGTGTTACAGTGGGGGTCTCCCACACCCCACTGTCTATGGGCTGCACCCCCTGACTGACTAGTTTATCCAGCTCTGCATCGATTTTAGGCTTTAATGCAAAAGGCACCCGACGAGGCTTGACCTGGATTGGCGTTACCGGGGGATCAAGCTTGAAAGCTATTGGAGGGCCCTTGTACTCTCCCAGGCTTGGACTGAAAACATCTGCGAACTCTTGGCAGACTGAAGACAAGTTTCCTGCCTGTGTGCAGTGAATACCAGTTACTTGGATGCCCAATGTATCAAACCAATCAAGCCCTATGAGGCTCATGCATTGGCCTTCCACCACAATAACATCTAGTGGGCCTGTAAACCCCTTGAACTTCACCGCAAATGTGGCTTCGCCCTTGACTGCCACTCAGGAGTTTTGGAAGTCTGTTAGCAAAATGTTAGATGGTCGAAGTTTGACCCATCTGTTGCTGCAGTTGCATATGTGCAATGGAGATGATGGACACAGCTGAACCTGTGTCCAGTTCCATTTTACATGGAACTCCCTGAAGCTCGACTTGCAGCCGCAGCTTCTGCTTAAGGGGTTGGTGGGCACCAGTGCGGAACACGCTCCTACGGCTGGAGCAGAACCCTACTTGGTGTTGCCCCAGGGCCCCGGTACCTCTCCTGAATGAATCTTCCTGCTGATGGTCCCTCTGGCGACCTCAGAAGACGGCAGCGATATGGTCTGGTTTTCCACACACCCGGCATGTTGCTGTTAGCTTATCTGGCTCTGTATTTTCTGCCTGATCTACTTGGCAAAAGTGACAGGATTCTAGCATCACAAATCTAGTGGTCTTACACTTTATGATCAGGTTCATTAAAAGCAGGAGGGGAAGGATGGGCAGCAAGAGGGAACTCAGCAGGGCCACATGAGCCTGCAGGCCCCAAGGCAGTTTGTTGTGTCTATATTTATGCCAGTGGAAAGATCTTAATTTATGCATAAATTAGGTGGCTTCAGGGATGGAATTCAGATACATGTTTGTTCTTAGCCCACTTGGTTGTATAATCTTAATGTGTGTTAGGTACAGTGTTTTTTAATTAAATTGTAATCTTTTGCATTGCAATAGAAATATTTATATTATTAAGCTTCCCTAATAAGCTGTTATCTTTGGCCACGCTGGCTGTGTCATTGAGCATTATAGTTCAGCTGGACAACCATGGATTTCTGTCCTGACTCGGACTGGAGCAGTGGATCATTCTGAAAATATTGAAATACTCAGCAGTAAGGATACATGTAGTCACTGTGCTGAAGTTGAAGGTCAAAATGTGTTAATAAATATATTTGACTCAGGTGGGTCTAGCAGCTCTGACGTGCAAGGAAATGGGGATGAAATAAATGAGCAGATTTCTGGTGTGTTCTGCTGGAGAGGTTTTTTTTTTCTTTTTAGCTTATTAAGTGTGCAAAGAGCCACTATTGGCTTTTCTTGGATTGCTGTCTACTCATCTTATCATGGAGATAATCTCTCCTCTGCTCCTTTGTCAATAATACAAAGAAAGTCACAAGCAGCCCTTCCCTCCTTGTCCTCGCTAGCCTCTTTTTCTCCAGTGGAGCCATTGGCAACTCATAAAACATTTACAAAACGCCTCATTAAAAAAAAGGGTTGATAAGGAAGCAGGATGGTATCTGGAGTCAGCAGCTTCTCATCAAAAAGCCCTGTCACACCAAGGTGACTCTGTTTAAACAGCAAACAAAACTCCCAACAATTTCATCCACCATAAAGATCTTTGAGAAAAGAGCCTTATGATTACTTGCTTTGGGAAGTGTGGCCCAGATCAGTATCCTTCCCCATATGGCAGCTATCTGGGACATGTTTTTATCCCAGATAAAAATAACGGAGAGGAAACAGATTCTCCCACAGATGTCTGAAAGGAAGATACAGTTGTTATCCAGACATTTCAAATGCCTCTGTCTGTTATAGAAAGAAAAGGGGGGGGAAGACCAGCTCCCTTTTAAACTATGCAAGTTTCAATAAAACATAACCTATATCAGTGTTTCTCAACCTTGGCCACTTTAAGACATGTGGAATTCAACTCCCAGAATTCCCCAGCCAGCCATGTATAGGTGCATGAAACATCTACTAAGTGGCTTATGTGGTCTCATCCCAATTCCAGCCACTCAGAAGGTCAACATTTAATCCTGACTTCTGTGATAACTTTTTGGAAGTACAGGAGGTGAGGTATACCTTGCTCTGCCTAAGAGTCAAACAGGCCACTAGGAGTAAATGCCTGCAACTGCTAGTATAGTTAAAGAAATCTCAGTTGTCAACACTTTGATTCTAAATTGCCTGCACTTCCTGCAAGGCTATGACTGACAGCACACTAAAGGCAACCTTTAGACTTTGGTAAATTATATCATAAAAGTAGGAGACAGGGCAAAACTTAATTTTGATATAACTTAACTTTAAGTTTAACTCAGTGTTAACTTATATTATTCAAATACAGTCCACATGACTACTCTAGATGCAACTGGGTTGCAAATTTGGGAAGAGCTTTGGAGGCCAAATCCAAACTTTTGATGTAATGTTATTATTACACAAACTCCACGTGTAATAGAGTTGAAGTCCCCAAATACTCAGCAAGAATCTGGCTGGGGAGCAACAGGTTGGGGAGAGGTTTAAGAAATTAGTGGATTCCCAGTCTGGAGCTGGGTTAACCTCTGCAGAATCCTGCCTTGTGCTAGGTCCAGATGACATTTAATGCCACCTGAGAAGTAGAAGTTTGAGTTCCATGAGATCCATCAAGCAGGCATTGAGCCTATCACCAAATTCTGAATAACAGCCAATTTGGCTGCTTTTCAACACATAATCCAAACATCAGCCAAGGTTGTGCTGACTATAATAAACCCTTCAGAGCTGCAGAAAGGTCAGAGATCTCAAAAAGTACACCTCTAGCCTAGTAATTATTAACAGGGCATGACACCAGCCTCTGGGCTTGCTTTCTTCTCATTAACAAGGATTAGAAGAGTTTTGTTTTGAAAATGTCCTACATAATCAACCTGAAAGTCATGTGATGCTCCATTTGCAAAAAAAACATTCATGGGGCACTTCTTCTACCTAGCACCCTACCGACATAGTAGGTCATGATACCTGGACTTTCTGATTGGAATTATGTGAGCCATGGAGGCATATCTGGAGGGGTTTGGGTTGAGAAGATTGGAAATCTACTTCAAACAGTGGTGCTCCTCATTGCCATCCACTGGGTAGTACACAACCCTCTTTGAAGAGAATATTGTAGGAGAACTCCGTGTGAGCATGAACTGAAGTGGAGCTGTATAGGAGGCGGGGAGGTTAGGAATAAGATATTCAGGTTAAAGGTGGGCACAAGCTGGTGGGCAGAGAAATTGGGTTGACAGTTTGTCTGACGTTCTCTGGGAGGAGAAGAAATTCTCCAACCGTTTTTCAAGGGCAGCCTCTCATCAAGCAGTGGCAATTAGACCACATGAATTTCAAGTTCCCTACTCACCTTTGTGGTTCTTCTGTGAACCTGTTCTGATTTCTCTAAATTCTTTTAAAAATGTGATGGCCAATATTGGACACAGTATGTGGAAAGACATTATGATTTGATGAACCAAGCCCCTCAGCCAAGAACTGTTTCAAATATATTGTTTCTTTCAAAAGCTTGGTTCATTTATGTGACGAGGGGGTTCTGCAACAATTGTAAATATGAGGACTGGCAAAGAGGCTGTGTTTTTTTTTACACCGTCTTAATTTTGAATGCAAAAGTTGGGTTGAAACTAAACATTAAGAAAACCAAGATCATGGCATCCGGCCCTCTCAATTCCTGGCAAATAGATGGGGAAGAAATGGAGGTAGTGACAGATTTTATTTTCCTGGGCTCCAAGATCACTGCAGATGGGGACTGCAGCCAAGAAATTAAAAGACGCTTGCTCCTGGGGAGGAAAGCCATGGCAAATCTAGACAGCACACTAAAAAGCAGAGACATCACCCTGTCAACAAAAGTGCGTATAGTCAAGGCTATGGTCTTCCCAGTTGCAATGTATGGCAGTGAAACTTGGACCATAAGAAAGGCTGAGCGCCAAAGAATTGAAGCCTTTGAACTATGGTGCTGGAGAAGACTCCTGCGAGTTCCTTGGACTGCAAGGCGATCAAACCGGTCAGTCCTAGAGGAGATCAACCCTGACTGCTCTTTAGAAGGCCAGATCCTGAAGCTAAAACTCAAATACTTTGGCCACCTAATGAGGAGGAAGGACTCACTGGAGAAGAGCCTAATGCTGGGAAAGATTGAGGGCAATAGAAGAAGGGGACGACAGAGAATGAGGTGGCTGGATGGAGTCACTGAAGCAGTAGGCGTGAGCTTAAATGGAGCCCAGAAGATGGCAGAGGACAGGAAAGCCTGGAGGAACATTGTCCATAGGGTCGCGATGGGTCGGACACGACTTCGCAACTAACAACAACAACAACAATTTTGAATGGCCACTAAAGGAGGCAGTCAATGAGCAAGGACGACCAGTACTAGATTCCTACCCAGGGATTAGTTTTTTTTTCTCTTCCAAATTTTACTTTTGAATATTCTACATCCAGAGAGTAATAGACTACAGAAGACTGGTCTAAACGGATTAAAAAGCAACATAGGCAGTGGGGGCGAGGATGCCGATTCTTACCTGGTCGAATCAAGTTGATTGGCAGTTGCAATTAACTGTTTTTGCATTTAAAGCATAGTTTTAATCACTGAACACAAAGATAAAATGTAAAATCTGTAATATGGTGGCAGCAAAGTTTTCTTCCACCGTTTATACCTGTCACCTGTATAATTACAGCAGGTCCTTGACTTACAACTGGCTGCTTAGCAACCATTCAAAGTTTTGACATATCCCAAAAAAGCTACTTACAACCCTGATTCCATGTTCTTACATGTATTCCACACCCCCCCACACACCCCCAGTCACTTGACTGAATTTTGGGCACTTGGCAACCAGTTCACATTCAGACTTCAGGCATGTGGTCACATGACCACAAATTATGTCATTTTTAATGGAAACTGGTGTTTACTTCTGGTTTCCACAAAAACTACCCCATAGGGAACAAATGGGTTCACTTAACAACCATGGCAATAATTTAACAACTGTCGCAAAAAAAGGTCATAAAATCAAGCACAGGCACCTCTTGAGCCACTTTAAAACTGTCACAACTTATAACTGAAACTACAGGCTCAGTTATAGTTGTAAGTGGAGGACTATCTTTAAGGTCCTTTCCCCCTCTTGTATAGTGCCAGAGGGATGTGATGCCAGTGGGAATAAAGAACTGCAGATTTAATGCAATTTATCTGCTGTATCAGATTAACAAGGATTTCGTTGTTGTTAGCTGCGAAGTCGTGTCCGACCCATCGCGACCCTATGGACAACGTTCCTCCAGGCCTTCCTGTCCTCTACCATCTTCTGGAGTCCATTTAAGCTCACGCCCACTGCCTCAGCGACTCCATCCAGCCACCTCACTCTCCGTCGTCCCCCTCCTCCACCGCCCTCGATCCCTCCCAGCACCAGGCCCTTCTCCAGTGAGTCCTTCCTTCTCATTAGGTGGCCAAAGTACCCGAGTTTCAGCTTCAGGATCTGGCCTTCCAAAGAGCAGCCGGGACCGATCTCCTCTAGGACTGACCGGCTTGATCGCCCCGCAGTCCAAGGGACTCGCAGGAGTCCTCTCCAGCACCACAGCTCAAAGGCCTCAACTCCCCGGCGCTCAGCCCCTCCCATGGTCCAACTTTCACCGCCATACACCGCAACTGGGAAGACCATAGCCTTGACTATACGCACTTTTGTTGACAGGGTGATGTCTCTGCTTTTTAGTGTGCTGTCTAGATTTGCCATGGCTTTCCTCCCCAGGAGCAAGCGTCTTCCAACTTCTTGGCCACAGTCCCCATCCGCAGCGATCCCGGAGCCCAGGAAAACAAAATCTGCCACCACCTCCACCTCTTCCCCATCTACCCGCCAGGAACCGAGAGGGCCAGATGCCATGATCCTGGCCCTCCCAATGTCAAGCTTCAACCCAAGTTCTGCACTCTCCCTCTTCACCCGCAACAAGAGGCTCTTCAGTTCTTCTTCACTTTCTGCCACCAGAGTGGTATCATCCGCGTATCCCAGGCTGTTGACATTTCCTCCAGCAATCTCAATTCCAACCCCTGACCCATCCAGCCCTGCCTTTCTCACGATGCGCTCCGCACACAAGCCAAACAGGCAGGGCGACAGCACACAGCCCTGCCGGACTCCCCCCCCAATCCCGAACCAATCAGTGGCTCCATGTCCAGCTCTCACTGCTGCCTCCTGACCCGCATATAGGCTTCTCAAGAGACAAACAAGATGGTCTGGCACTCCCATCTCTTCAAGAACCTGCCACAGTTTGTCACGATCCACACAATCAAAGGCTTTAGCATAGTCAATGAAGCAGAAGTAGATGCTCCCCTGGAACTCCCCAGCTTTCTCCACGATCCAGCGCACGTTGGCAACCTGATCTCCAGTTCCCCTGCCTCCCCGAAATCCCGCCTGCACCTCTGGCAGTTCTCGATCCACACACCGCTGAAGTCCAGCTTGCAGGATTCCAAGCATGACTCCACCAGCACGAGAAATGAGCGCAACGGTGCGACAGCTTGAACACTCCCTGGCACTGCCCTTCCCTGGAACTGGAATGCAAACCGATCCCTTCCAATCCCGTGGCCACTGTTGAGTCCTCCAAACCTGCTGGCAAATTGAGTGCAGCACTCTCACTGCACTGTCCCCTAAGATTCTGAATAGCTCAGCTGGAATACTGTCACCTCCACTAGCTTTGTTGTTGCTCAGCTTTTCCAAGGCCCACCTCACTTCACATTCTAGGATGTCTGGCTCGAGGTCAGTGACCACCCCATTGCGACCATCCGGGACGTCAAGCTCATTCTTGTATAGTTCTTCTGTGTAATTTTGCCACCTCTTCTTAATCTCCTCTGCCTCCGCTAGGTCCCTGCCACCTTGGTCCCTTATCATGCCCATTTTTGCATCAAACGTTCCCTTCATCTCTCCAATTTTCTTGAAAAGATCTCTGGTCCTCCCCATTCTACTGTTCTCTTCTATTTCCCTGCACTGTTCATTCAAGAAGGCATTCCCATCTCCTCTAGCTATTCTCTGGAACCCCGCACTCCATTGGGCATATCCATGTTTTTCTCCCTTGCCTTTCGCCTCCCTCCTTTCCCCAGCTATTTGCAAAGCTTCCTCAGACAGCCATTTTGCTCCCTTGCATTTCTTTTTCTTTGGGATGGCTTTGGTTGCTACCTGCTGTACAATGTCGCGAACCTCTGTCCATAGTTCTTCAGGCACTCTGTCTATCAGATCCAATTCCCCAAATCTATTTGTCACCTCTACTGTATATTCAACAGGGACATGATTCAATTCCTAGTGCTCTTCCCTACTCTCTTCAGTCCAAGCCTAAACTTTGCAAGGAGAAGCTCATGGTCTGAGCCACAGTCAGCTCCTGGTCCTGTCCCCACTGACTGCATAGAGCCTCTCCATCCTCGGCTGCAGAGCACACAGTCAATCCGATCTCCGCGCCGACCGTCCGGCGATGTCCACGTGTAGAGCCGTCTCCTGGGTTGCCGGAAAAGAGTGTTTGCTATGACCATCGTATTCTCTTGACAAAATTCTATCAGCCTGTGCCCTGCTTCATTTTGTACTCCAAGGCCAAACTTGCCTGTTATTCCAGTTATCTTTTGGCTTCCTACTTTAGCATTCCAATCCCCCATGATGATAAGGACATCATTTTTGGGTGTTAGTTCTATAAGGTGCTGTAGGGCTTCATAGAACCGGTCAATTTCTTCCTCTTCAGCACTGGTGGTTGGGGCATAGACTTGGACTACTGTGATATTGAATGGTTTGCCTTGGATTCGAACTGAGATCATTCTGTCATTTTGAGGATTGTATCCCAGTATTGCTTTTCCTACTCTTTTATTGACTATGAAGGCTACTCCATTTCTTCTGAGGGATTCTTGCCCGCAGTAGTATACCTGATGGTCATCTGAATTAAATTCACCCATTCCTGTCCATTTTAGTTCGCTGATACCTAAGATGTCGATGTTCAGTCTTGTCATCTCTTGTTTGACCACGTCCAACTTTCCTTGATTCATGGATCTTACATTCCAGGTTCCTATGGAGAAAAAATCTTTACAGCATCGGACTTTCCTTTCACCACCAGACACATCCACAGCTGAGCGTCCTTTCGGCTTTGGCCCAGTCGCTTCATTCTTTCTGGCGCTACTAGTACTAGCCCTCTGCTCTTCCCCAGTAGCATATTGGACGCCTTCCGACCTGAGGGGCTCATCTTCCAGCGTCATATCGTTTTGCCTTTTGGTACTGTCCATAGGGTTTTCATGGCAAAGATACTGGAGTGGTTTGCCATTTCCTTCTCCAGTGGATCACGTTTTGTCAGAACTCTCTGCTATGACCTGTCCGTCTTGGGTGGCCCTGCACGGCATAGCTCATAGCTTCATTGAATTACGCAAGCCCCTTCGCCACGACAAGGCAGTAATCCATGAAGGGGACAAGGATTTCATTTCAGTTTAACTCCCTCTGTGTAGTGAGTTTGCTTAACCAGAGTCTACTCTTTGAACAAGCACACTGGTGACCCTGTGCAATCCAGGGCACAAAGAACCAACAAACTCCACTTCCTCCTTAAAATAAGAAGGGGGAAAAAAAACTTGAACTACACCCCTGGCGTCTTTCAGTCTGTAATTTAACTTATCTGTAGTTTATCTTTTACGTTCACTCAGCCATTTGAAATCATTAAGGTGTAGAGATAAGCGGCAATGAGTAACCGCTCCAAGGTTCACTATCTGAGCTGCAGATGCCCATAAAAAGGCCATAATTTTATAAATGGCATATTTATATTTATATTGCGCATGCAGTTGAAGGGGAGTTTACATTAGTAAACACTTTAGTGGCACGTATTCCTGTGTGCTATCTGTTTTCCGTCCACATAACCTGTACCCACGTTCCGCTGCCCCTTCTCACATTTCACAGAGGAATAGGGCAGCCCCTCTGTGGTTGAGTTTGGGTTTAAAAGAATATAGGCAAAATAAATTCATGTTCTGCAGCTGAACTTACATGGGGTTTTTTACAGTGTTCAAAGCAGAGTCCAACAACTCTGCTGAGCCATATTTTGCATTTCCAGAATGTGGGAATTTTAAAAAGTTGAGCTGCCTGGCACTGCGAGTGCTGAGCATAAAAGAAAAACCC
This sequence comes from Vipera ursinii, assembly GCF_947247035.1. Taxonomy (NCBI): domain Eukaryota; kingdom Metazoa; phylum Chordata; class Lepidosauria; order Squamata; family Viperidae; genus Vipera; species Vipera ursinii. Next base: position 22,166,079 of record NC_139514.1, read on the forward strand.
AGGAGTGGGGTTGGGATGAGGTACGCTGGGCCGTAGCAGCTGCCTCAAATGGCAGGTAATGGAGCTCTACTAACAGAGGAGAATATTTGTAGCTCAGGGTTGAAATGGGGGGTCCTTGGTGCTCTCTGACCTTGGTTGCTTTCTTGCAGACGTTTCCTTACCCAAACTGGGTAACATCATCAGTGATGCTATCTAGTTTGGGTAATGAAGCATCAGGTGGAAAACAGCTAAGTTAAGAGAGCATAGAAAGAGTTGGAAGGGACCTTAGAGATCTTCTAGTCCAACCCCCTGCTCAAGCAGGAGACCCTATATCATTTTGACATCTTTTTTGTATTGTGGTGACCAGAACTGGATGCAGTATTCCAAGTCTGATCTTAACACCAAGGACGTTATTACTAGTCTCAAATTTTGCCCTTATAAATATTTAACTCTTTAGCCTTTTTTAAAGTGTAAACGTTGTCTTTTTCCCTGCGGAAATTTGGAGGAACAAGGATGCTTGCTTTCCTGGATAAAGAAAACACAAAATTATCCTACTCCACTTCAGAATCTGACAGTTGGAGTTTGGGACGTTTTGGTGCTTCATCTCTAATTGTGCTCATGTTTTAGGAATACTCGTCCACCATACATGCGTCAAATTCCTCTGTTCACCTTCATTTTACTCCCCCTCATTCATCAAGCTTGCAGGGATAAGTTGAAGTTGGTTGATTTTCCTGTCCAAATCTGTACACTAAAGATAGGATTGATGGGCTGTGATCCAAGTCACAGCACACAAACACACCTTCTTGTAATTTTCTTCCCTTTTATCATCACATCAAGCAGAGTTTCATTTTCAGGAAACAACTTCAGCACTAAATTTCTTTCCAGTCTGATCCCACGCACTAGGTGGATAAGCCCCAAGGGAAAGGGATTACAAGGGTTTGACTTACACAGATCTAGCCAAGCTTTGGAAAGTTAACTCCCTCTAATGGGTATGTTACAAGCTAAAGTGCAGGCAACATCTATACCAGCAGTCCCCCACCTTTTGGGCACCGGGAACCGCTTCCATGGAAAAATTGTTTTCCATGGAAGTGTTTCCTGGTGCCCAAAAGGTTGTTTTCCATGGACCAGGGGGGAGATGGTTTCACACACTACCTAGATCCCGCGTGTGTGCAGATGAAGCGTCACTCACTTGTGTGGCCCAATTCCTAACAGGCCGCTGACTGGTACCGGTCTGCAGACTAGGGGGTTGGGGACCCCTGATCTGTACAGGCTTACTTACTACTACAGTACTGTAAAGAGTTAAGCAAGGTATTTCAATAGGCCTGTTGCTTCTTTCTTGGGCCAGCATTTTCTCTTGCAGCTAACAGAATGTGATCTCCCCGTCTGACTTCCCACAGAGGCTACTTGTGATGAACTGCCTTCTCGCAGGATCTCCTGGAATCAACAAGAATCCTTCCACATCAACACTTGCGAGTTCTCTTATCCTTGTTGATAGTCAATGGCAGCCTCACTTTCCTATGAAAACTATGTTCACTCTCCTCGGGTCATGATGGGCTAACTGTTAAAAAGAACATCATGTCTGGCTGTACGTGACAACACAGCAGAGGCCGTGGGTGACTGCAGGTCATGGTAGTGAATGTACCCTTCTGTTCAGAGAGTAGGCATTCAGAAAGCCTGAGGTGTGTGTGAAATTGGGAGGCACAGGACAGTTCTAAAGGCACAGCTGTATTACAGTGCTATCTTCCAGTTCATGTGGAATCAAAATTAGGCCAGCATATATTGTACTGCCTCACTGCCCATCCTTATTCTATCTCAGTAACGAAACCAGTGAAAAACAAATACGATTTTTTATATATACTTGTCTGTCTATGTGAATGTGTTTTTTTAATTTTCAGACTAATGCAAAATCTGGAAGGATGGACTTACTATTATATAGGTTAGGATGTACAAATACTGATCTATAAAAATGTGTCCATATCCAGGAAAGTTTGGGAAAGATTTGTGCTGAAACCTTTCCCAGCCATGATGACTTAGGACTATGGAGTCAAAATCTAACTCATCCGCAGGGTAAATGGGTCAGGTAAAGGTAAAGGTAAAGGTTCCCCCGCACATGCATGCTAGTCATTTCCAACTCTAGGGGTCGGTGCTCATCTCTGTTTCAAAGCCGAAGAGCCAGCGCTTGTCCGAGGATGTCTCTGTGGTCATGTGGCCAGCATGACTAGACACCAAAGGTGCACGGAACGCTGTTACCTTCCCACCGTAGTGGTCCCTATTTTTCTACTTGCATTTTTACGTGCTTTCGAACTGCTAGGTTGGCAGAAGCTGGGACGAGTAACAGGCGCTCACTCTGTTACGCGGCACTCGGGATTTGACCCGCCAAACTGCTGACCTTCTGATTGACAAGCTCAGCGTCCTAACCCACTGAGCCACCACGTCCCTGGGTCAGGTGGCATTTAAATAAAGGGTTGGGATCACACTAGGAAAAAATGGGTGATCTTGATTCTAAGTGACTGCAAAGATCAGTGTTTCTCAACTTTGGTGGATTTAAATAACTCCTGAGTAACCAAATGATACTTGAACTCAAGAGATTTTCATACATCTCTGCTTCAAACAATTAGTGTAGCAGTTAAGGTTCAAAACTTGTACATAGGACAACAAGGTTCATGTCCATTCTCAGCCGTGGAGAGTCAGCTGGTGACTCAAGGCTGATCACTCAATCCAATTTATCTTTCAGGATGCTAGTTGGGAGGCTACACTATGTATATCTTGAGCTCTTGAAGAAAAGGCAAGGTATAAATTTAATAAATATTGATACAGATGGGTTAATGGTCTGAGTCAGGAAGCATACACCAAATCATGCAGCTTCCATTTCTGTGGCTATGAAAATCATAAGAGCTAGGTGCACTTTCTGCTATGCTAATACAGGGTTTGGCTGGCTTTGACAGCACGTTCTAAGAACCCAGCCATTGTAAACCATGATTTATGGCTTGGTGTGATGCTGGAATCCATCCAATTGTGGGGTCTCAGTCTGAATCTTGAACAGTACATGACTCTAGTCTACAATAATATGCAGAGTTCCCACATCTGCTTCTCATATTAATGTAATAGCTATAAATAAAAGTTACTTATAAGAAAAAAATGTTATACATAGATGTTAAAGTTCCCCGTCCTTGCTCAGTTTAAAGCAGGGGTGTCAAACTGCCAGCCTGCGGGCCCAACGCGTCACGTGGAAGCTGCGCCCACCCTATTGCCGGCAATGGCAAAACTGTCCCAATACGTTATGCAGCGTCACATGATGTTGCAAGTTTGACATGTCTGGTTTAAAGGTTTTCCCTGCCCTAAAATTCTGAATAATTACTTTGTTCCCTCGAAAATGATCATGGAGATTAATTTTAGTAGGTGAAAATTGGCAGGTATTGGAATAAAGAAATTCAGTTGCTGTACCCTTCACAGGCCTTATCATGTTTGAATTACTTATTATATACTGCAGGAAATGTTGAATTTGGAACTTTGAGAATTATGCATACTAAAATGGAATCTGATGAGTGAAAACGCATAAAAACATGTAAAAATACTGTAATTAATAAACAAACCACCAGTGGGCAGTATTGTACTACTAGAATGCTAATGAAATTTTTAAAAAATGCACATAAAGATTGAGATATGAAATAATCATATTAGAATAAAACATTATAAGTTTAGGTTTCTTCAAACCTCATACGTAATAGTAACTCTTAATTTTAGAGTTTTCCTGAACCATATTACATAGGTTTTTTTTCTGCTCCTAATAGAGTAAGAGGCAGAAATTCAGCAGAATGCAGCAATTCTGATTTTATTCAGTACTAGACATTTTTAATGTATAAAAATTTTGCTTTGGCCAGCTCCACTATGAGGCGGCATGATATACATACTTGTCAACAGTTGCTGGACATTAGAGAGACGTACTAATGTGGTGGAGAATAGATCTGAGTGTGCAGTTAGTTTTAGTTAGTGGAATGACACCATTTTGAACTTTGCCTTGAGTTACAGGTAGTTCTTGATTTAACTGATCCCACAATTTCAGAAACATTTTTTTTTGCAAGAAACTGGAAACAGATGCCAGTTTCCAGCAAAAACATCATAAATTGCAGTCATGTGACAGCAGGGCCCTGCAAATGGCCGTGAATGCAGGCCAATTGCCAAGCACCCAAAATGCAGTCATGTGACCACAGGAGGGCTGGCCTTCCTCAGAACTTCAAATCCTGATCATAAGTCCCACTATTGGAGTCTGTTGTAACTTCAAATGGTTGCTAAGCAACCCATCACAAGCCGCAGACTACTTGCATTTTCTTTTACTGTATTTCTTGATAATGGAGAGATTTAGTGGGTGCTGCCTTTTTCCAGAATCTATATGCACATTCTGTCCATTCCTAAATCATTCAGAACTTAAAAGCAGGATTAGCATCTTGAATTACACCCAGAAACAGCCTGGCTACCAATGAATTCAGGCAGAAGCAGTGTGAGATGACATGATCCTGGCAGGCCAGTACATGGTTTGCTGCATACTTGACCAGTTTATTTATTTATTTAGTTAGTTATAGTTGAATTAATCAAAGACCTTCCTCAGCACATCCAGTTCCCAGTCAGGTTATAACTGATGTATCAGCTGATATGGGGCCAAGACACCCCTTGGCCATGGCCTCCACCCGTTGCTTGAGCCAGAGCCATGAATCCAGAAGTGAGTCTGTTCTTTTTGAGGGGTAGAGGGTACAATCCCATCAATAATCAAGGATGGTACAAAATTGAATTCAGATTTTATATATATATATATATATATATATATATATTAAAAGATGTTGTTGGGATTGAATTAGAGCAGTGATGGCAAACCTTTTAGACACCAAGTGGCCAAACCCCTCCCCCTGCCCCAAGGCCCACCCCTGCCTGCTCCACCCCACCCCCACCCATCCTGCCCACACGCCTGCAGGGCTGCCCACCACCTCCACGGCCCATCGCAGATTGCCCAGGCGGCCCTGCAACACCATGGTGGACAAACCCTCCACCCGCACAACGCAGCATCATCTGCACGTGATGGGGCGCGATGGCGGAGTCTTGTCCCTGCTGCTTGGCTGCCATGTCCTTGGCTGTGCCTTTCCCCTGGGGAGGTTGCTGGTGAGGAGGGGGCCACAGGGGGGAGGCAGGGATGGGGCGACAGCGTGCATGCCCACAGAGAGGGCTCTGATGCCACCTCTGGCACGCATGCCATAGGTTCGTCACCACTGAATTAGAGTTTGCTTTTTCCCATCATGACCCAGACAGCTTCCAGGCATTAGAACTTTCATTGCATTTCCTATTGTGACCATGGCAGAGATACATCTTATTGATGATATTTCACCCCAAACCAACAGATGACTTCTCCGGCTGGTTTCATTTAGATGTTAAATAGAGTGGAGAAAAGGGACAAGCTCTAGTATATTTCATAATAGGGAATCCAAGGGCCGACCTTCTCTCCTTCTTTCTGCCACCATCAATTGAAACCAGCCATTACAAGTGGCTCAGAAAGACACCATGGTCAACAGTATCATTAGCCATTATGAAAGCTAGGGAGAAAAATTAAGATTACGGTTCTTTCATTCCAGTTAGACTGACTAATGCTGTTTCCTTTCCATGTCCAGGTCTGAAACCAGATTGCCTTGTGTTTAAATAATCTGTTTCCTCCAGAGCTCTCTGTAATTGCAGTCTCACCATTTGCTCAACTTTTTCCAAGAAGAGAAGGTTGTAGATAGGATAATAATTATTCATATCTGTTAGTTCCTGCCCTGGCTTTTTGAGGACTAGGCAGGCTAGGATATTTTTTAAGACTGCTAGGACTTTCCCTTCTCTCAAAGAAGCATTGATTACAGTCAAGATCCACTCCCTTCCCTAGCTTCCACTTGCCAGGTGCAGAAGCTGAGATCACAGAGATCTCTGTCCATTTACTCAAGATTCATGAGCAAAAAAAACACAAAAAAAAACAAAAAAAAAACCTCCCAGGGAAGTTTGCCAGATTTTACCTTCTTTTCACCTCAATTGAGTCCCTCCATCCAACTTCTAACTCAAAGCAAATGAAAATGATTTTATCTGTGTAATGCTACATTTCAATCACAATTTACACTAACAGATTCTTCAGCCTGTTTGGGGGACACCTTAGATAGTAAATTAGGCCGACGTTCCTCAGATGCAATGAGGACAGATAAGTGATTATACACTTGAATTTGAGCTTGTGTCCATGGCAAGTCACAGTTGTTTCCAATTTTTGTCAGCACTGATCTGTTCACCCATTTCATTTTCAGGAATTCCTTGGAATACAAAGAGCTGCATAGGATCAGCCAGTGGGGCAATCCTGCTCAGTGTCATATTTGCTTCTGTGTTCCAGAAGTTAACGAGGAAGTCAACAGTACTACTCTCCAGACTGCTGGGAAAAATGTTTGAAAATTCTCCAGATCTATACAATGCTTAAGATGAGCCATATGAATTGGCCACTTAGCACAACTTCACAAACATAGCCTCACATCTACTTACCTACAGAATCATTCTTTTCACAACAGCTGAGAAGACGTCATTTTATTTAAATAGTAATATTAAAAATAAGTATCCCCTGCTCATTCTTTTTATTCCCTTTCCCCTTTAATAGTTATCAAAAGTACTGAAGGATAATTTCCTTCCCATTCATCCTCCCAAAGCAAGGGTGCAATTGGGATGGCATAGAAGCCCCAGTGCTTCTGAATGGCACTAATATGGAATATCTTTGATTCTACCCCAATGAACATCTGCATGAAACCAGGAACTTGAGAGCATTCCACATGAATCATGCAGTAAGACTGTGGAATGCAGCATGCAGCTCCAACCAGACATCTTTGTGTTAGATAAATATGTCATGGTGAGACAAAAGATCTGTGAAGACTTTAGCTACCTTTCATCCTGACTGGAAGACGGTTTCGTCATACAGTAACAGGAAGTGGGTGATTATCATGTCTTTATTCAGTCTAGTAGCTTAGGGCCAAGTGTAACACTATTTGTTTTCATGAAAAATAGCAAAAGGAAGCTCCAAGCATAAAACATGAAAACATGCCTCCTTACAGCATGGCAGGCTATTTGTTCATCTAATCCATGGGTAGGCAAAATCCATAGGCTGCAGGCCACAATTTACCCCCTTGATTAACTGTAAGGCTGTGTGGGTGACAGATGGACAAAAGGTGAGAATGGAAGAAAGAAGCTTCTAAGAGGAAACTCAATTTCCATTCTTTAGAAAGATCTGAAAATGGGCCAAAATTGGGTTGCTGAAATTTATTAGCCAATTTGTCAACCCTGGATGATGCAATTTTGGAAACTGGGATGGGGAAAAGGTTAAGGGTAGGAATGAGAATATTTTACCCTAGGTTTGTCTTGAACAGTGAATATTAACTGGGTCAAACCAAGCAGATTATGGAGTTGACTCTAAATGGATTCTACCAAAATCTTGTTACCACATATATAGTTTATGTTCTAGGTATTGCACACATCTGCTTGAACCACTACGTCTCTTTTTAAATTGATGAAGTGTTTTGATGTTTTAACAACCTTTTAGATGAGTGTTTCTCAACTGTAGCAATTTTTAGATATGTGGATTTCAGTTTTCAAAATCCCTAACCAGACTTGAGGAGATAGAGTGAAAAACAAATAGGAGACACATTTTAATTCTTTTTACATTCTCCAGCCTTCCCCATCCCATTGTGGTCAGTAGAACATGGGATGCTGAAGAGTTGGCTCATTAGATTTTTACTTGCAAGCAGAATAATATGCCTCAGTGGAAGGGATGTTAAGAGAAGCAAATGTCACATTGAGGAAGAAAAGAGGGTTCAGACGGAGTGTACACAACATGCTAAACTGTAAACCTGATGAAGAAAACACAATGCTTGTGTGGTCACGTAACATGATAGATCTTCCAAAATAAACTTATTATGGCTTACCATGATGAACATGAAAAACAATGGCTGTATTCTTGTAGTTGAATTGAGCTACATACTACTCATCATTTCAGTTTTAGCCAAATGTTGTGCAAACTGCAGTTCTAATAGCAATTTTGAGTCATACTGTTCTTGGATCAAATCAATTTATCTTTGTAAATAGCTGGTGGCTCAGTTAATTCAGTCTTAACGAAGTGTCTTTTTATCACCATGAAATTGTCCCCTCAGTACACCCTAAAAATCTGTCTTCTTTTTTTAATGAAATAAAACTTCTACCTGCACAACAACACTGCCCAGACCACAACTTCTACAATTAATTGTTCTAATTGTCAGGAAATTTCTCCTTAGTTCTAGGTTGATTCTCTCCTTGATTAGTTTCCATCCATTGTTTCTTGTCCTACCCTGAGGTGCTTTGGAGAATAGCTTGACTCCCTCTTCTTTGTGGCAGCCCCTGACTTATTTTACAACTTTTTGTGTGAAGTCCTCTTAAAGGATACTGTAGGTATAATCCTCACTGCATCTCTTTACCTGTACAAGGGGGTTGTGGCAGGGCAAGGCAAGTGGAATAGGGACAATGTGCTATGGGAGAAGGTGGTCCCATCCAACATATGGCTCAGTATCTGAAACTATTGTAATCTCAAGAATTGTATTGCACTGTGAGCCACACAGAATCAGGTTGGAGTCAGGCAATGCCTAAACTGACCAAATGAAAATAATGGTTTTAGAATGTTGGGTTTCCCTGAATAATCTTGTCCCATAAGTCATTGCCTTTAATGGAGAAAAAACAGAGAAAGAGACACGTTGATGCAAGATGCTCTGAGAAGGGAGCAGGGTGGGAAGCAGTGAAGCTCAGGAAAACATTTTGCCCTGACCTTCTCATGTCTTACTCAAAAAAGGCCTTTTTGTTAGATGGTGGTGGTGGTGGTGATGAGAGTAGTAGTAATGGTGGTGAAGTCATGGAGGGCTGTTGGAGGTAAGACCAAATCAGGGGACTGGAGGCTAAAACATATAAGGAACGGTTGCCGGAATTGTCTAATCTAACGAAGAGAAGGGCGAGGGGTGACATGAAAGCAGTGTTCCAATATCTCACGGGCTGCCATAAAGAAGAGGGAGTAAAGCTATTCTCCAAAGGGCCCGAAGGCAGGATAAGAAGCAATGGATGAAAACTAATCAAGGAGAGAAGCAACCTAGAACTAAGGAGAAACTTCCTGACAGTTAGAACAATTAACCAGTGGAACAACCTGCCTCCAGAAGCGGTGAATGCTCCAACACTGGAAGTTTTTAAGAAGAGACTGGACAGCCATTTGTCCGAAATTGAATAGGGTTTCCTGCCTTAGCAGGGGGTTGGACCTCCAAGGTCCCTTCCAACTTTATTACTATTATTATGAATGAGTATAAATTAGCAGGAAAGAAAACAGTTCTACTGCACCATCACAGAGTGGAAGAAAGGAGCAAACCAAAAGATCTATCAGAAGAGGCATGCTGCGGACCTTGTCAATCAAGGCTGGCAGGGTCCAGAAGAAAAGCCTTTTCTGCCGTAGCTCCTGCCCTTTGGAACATCGTGGCCCCCCAGTTGAGATTTGCACTCACCCTTGGGATCTTCTGAAAGGGCTTGAAGATATGGCTCTGCCAACTGTCTTGAGGCCCTAATGGGGGACTGGCATTCTGGAGGCAGCTAATGAATTATTAGACAACATCCCAAGTCCTCTCCAGGCACACTTTGCTCCCATCCTCTCATCTGGTCAGTTTAGTTTTTACTGAATTTTAAATTTAAGATGCCTTTTTAGTCTTTTAATGTGTTATACAACATTTTTATTGAATGATTGCAAGCTGCCTAGAGTTGCTTTTGGCAAAATAGGGGGCATATAAATTTAATAAATAAATAAAATTTGACCATCCTATTATATTTGGTTATCATAGTCTGCCAAAAAAAACACAGTTTAATCTTCCGATGTAGCCTTTCTCACCAATTCCCCTTTCAGTTGGATTGGACTTAAAACAATCACACCTCCCCATAACCAAAACTAGCCCAGTTGAAGGTTTTGGGACTCCAATCTAAAAACATTTGGAAGAGGACAGATTGAAGGAGACTGCAGAGTAACCCTGCTCCCACCCCAGCCTCAAAGATTAACAACACTTGCTTTCTGCACACCATTTCATGAATGAATCCAAGGCAATTAGCAGCTTTCTACAGTTGCAGCTGTACAAGCCCCAGCTGGGATGATAAACTGCAGCTCCTTGGTTGATTTCCCAGACAAGTGATTGCGCACAGAGAGCGTTTTGGGTGGTCATGGAATTTATTCAAGCTGGGGAAAAGTGTGAGTGATATCAGCTATGAGGAGAAAATAATGAGTGTAATTTTCAAGTGACAGTTTCCTGATCTCTTTCTCTCTTAAAAAATAAAGGAAGCATACTGTGTTATTGCTCTGGAAGCCGGATAATCACAGGCAGTGTTACGGCATATATAAAAGATTACAGCAAATAAAGTTAAGATGATTGTAAACAAATGGCTGCTTTATTCATCAAGGGGATTTCGGTAGAGATAGAATAGCAGATTTGGAATTACTGCTTAATTGGAAGATGATGACAAACATTAGAATTTTTAAATGTGCAGTTAGCTGTGTGCTGTGGCCACGCTTCTTCTTATTAAATATTATTAGTAATTTGCTTCATTCTTTGAGTGGAAGAATTTTTAAGTATGTTTACAAAAACTCCTGGCTGTATTATGGAAAGCTTTGAGATGACAACTTTAATTTACAGGCGGTTTGATTTCCCCTTTCATCTTGACCTAGTATTTTCATTCTTTTTTTTTTTCTCTGTGCTGATACGGTACTACAAATTTTGTTCAACAAACCAATTTTTAAAAACTCCCCATGTGGGTTTATATTTAACAAATTACTGTCACTTTCTATGAAGTATTACAGGTTGCCTGGAAAAAAATCCATTTAAGGCTTTCTTATTTTCAGATTCCTCCTGTAAACACCTTATAGCAGCTCAAGCCTTCCTCAAAATCCTTTCTAGCCCATGGAAATTCATCTCTTGACTTCATTCAATAAGCTATGAGTTCAGATCTCAATGAAAGGGGAAGGAATATATTGCCTTTACAATCTTGTTTCTGTCTTTTTTTCTTTTACCTTTCTTAGAAATCATTCTTGATCCTGTCTGCTGCTTCTTTTTCACTGAAATAATTATTCAGATATTCTTTCTATTGTTTAACTTGATCTCTCAACCCAATCATTATTTTTTTTCTCTCATCTAGGATGAAAACTACTTTTTACTGCTTGCACAATTTTTAAACAATGGGGAAAAACACCCCCACAGTATTCCTAAGAGAAGAATGACTGGGGAATAACCTGTTTACCTTTCCAGATTTTTAAAAATGAAGTTTTCCAAACTCCAAGTACAGTCTCTTTACTTTGGAAAAAAAGGAGTTTGACCTCTCTCTCCTAATGTCCTTGCAAAAATGGCTATAATATAATGCACAAACTATTGGTTGCCCTACTGAAGTAGTGTGTTATCCATGGAATGCCAAATTGGGAAACAGCTGGATGGAAACTCCTTCATCTCTATATGATATAGCCAGCGTCTACAAATTCCCTGATTGGGAAGGGAAGTGAGCCTACCATCCACTCTGAAGCTTATGAGTCAAATGTCTCTGGGCAGTTCACAAAAGGTGGCCTTTTCCCTCTTGTGGTTCTTCACAACTGAGACTGGCAGACTTTTCTCTAATCTGTCAGCTTCTTAAAACCCAGGGCTAGACACAGCCATTGGTTGGAGTGCAGGGAAAGCATCTGATTCCAAAATTTAATTCCAGGTAGGTACCCAGACAAGTCCCTGCAGTTTTCTTGGTAAGTTTTTTTGAAGTAATTTGCTATTGCCTGCTTCCCAGGGCTGACAGTGAGTGACTGGTCCAAGGTCACCTAGCTGACTTTGTGTCTAAGATCATATTCTGCTTTCTTTCTTTCGCCACTGCACCAAATTGACTCTCAATCTGATGACTACCTTGTGTTTTAATTTTATTCCTCCTCTTGTCATTCACAATAAAAATATAATTCAGAGCAATTTTTGGAAGGAAATTGCTGGAACCATACTTAAAGCTGTACATGTCTGAGTTAGAGGCACTGATGGGAACCGTCAACCAGGAATAGGGTCAGGAATCAAATGAAGCCATGCAATCCAGTTCAGGTATCCCACTAAGTCAATCAGAAGCAGCAACAAATATGGATTCAGACTGGGGCTTGTTGACCTAAAACATTTGGTGAATTCATTGGCTTTGTTTGCACATTATATTAGAAACAAATTATTTATGACTTCCTTGGTGGAGCAGTGGGCTAATGCCTCCTTAAGTAACACCAGCTGCCTGCAATTAGTGCAGGTTCGCATCCCACCAGGCTCAAGGCTGACTCAGCCTTCCATCCTTCCGAGGTAGGTAAAATGAGGACCCAGATTGTTGGGGGCAATTAAGCTGACTTCGTAATAATGCCGCTGGGGTGTGTGTGAAAGCCCTAATAAGCAGGCATATACATAGAATGAAGGCTACTGCTAAGCTTGTAAGCCGCCCTGAGTCTTTGGAGAAGGGCGGGATATAAATGGAATTTTAAAAAAAATAAAATAAAATAAAATGTTTGTCTTCAACAGCTATTGTAAGGTATAATTGGCTTCAATTAGACCAGTCAAATTTCCATAGTTAATGCCCTCTTTAAATGCTGCTGGTTTTCTGAAAGTTGGGAGAAGAAATCTCATTGCTCTGTTGGATAATTTGCCTCAAATGAATTGTAGTGCTTCAACAGAGATGACCTATTTTGCTTCAGCTGCTTCATACAGAGCGAAAAAGAAATTATCCAGATTCAATGTTTATTAAAATGCAAATTGACAGGTTGAATCAAATTAGTTTTCCTGTATTTGAGTTATGTCTTCATTTACATAAATTACATAAAATGTGAATTGTTCATGTAATCCTCAGCCAGGCCAAATGTTGGGTCTGGATCCTGGACCTTTTATTGGGAGTGTCCACAAGGAAGTTAAAAAAAAGGTCAACTCTCTTTTTGCCTCATTCCCCCTAAAAGAGTAGCACACAATTTGTGATGCTCAAATGTACCTTAGGGTTTGAGCAAATGGGATGGGAGTACTAGTCATTCTTGATATGGATGCTCGCACTGTGTACCAGAAAATGCCAAGCAGGGCAATGTTGGTCCCTCCTGGGTGGGTCCAGGAACTACAAAAAGATTTATGACCAGGTGTTTGCAGATTCTGAGGTTTACTTTGGCAGCTGTGCATTGGTTCTTCACCTGACACACTGAACTTATCAATTTATTTTATTATAGATTACATTTATATGCCATCTATCTCACTATTACACAACTCTGAATGGCTTAAGAGCATAATAAAAAGATAATACAAAACAATTAAAAATTAAGAAAGATTAAATAAACACTGAAAACCAAGATGACTGAATGCATGAAGATGCATGAGGATCTTCTCTCTACCTTGTCAGTCAATCCCAGCATTAAGCACCCCTATTGGAGCCCAGGTCACATGGCAGAGCCAGGTTTTAAGGCTCTTCCGGAAGGCTAGGAGTGTGAATCCTAACCTCACCTCTGGTCCGGGGCCACAGCAGAAAAGACTCCTCTCCTAGTCCCCGTCAGATGAAATTCTTTGGCAGAAGAATCTGAAGTAGGCCTCTGCTACTGGAGTAGGGGGGACAGGTCAGTCCAATGGTGGGATTCAAATATGTGAACATTTGGGTCTCTGTGTGGATGCTGCTTCCAGAAGTCCATTCTGGGCCTGGGCAACAAAAAATTAGCCACCGGTTCTGCTGAAGTGGCAGAAACTGGCTGAATCCCACCACTGGGTCAATCCTACTGTCAGAGCCCCTTCTCCAATATCCCTTCAGTCACATGTAGATTCTTCAGCAGGGAGGAAAGCTTATCATCTATGTTTATACTAAGAAAAAAAAATAGTTCTAAATTAGAAAGAAACCATGGCTAAAACTTGGTTTGAAACTTACCATGCAGCAAGTTAGATGAAATGTAGATCTTTCCTAAAAACTCCTTTTTATAAATGCTTCTGTCACTTTGTTTGAAGATTGTTTTAAATTAAGTGCTGGGCAAAACTACTGCTTATGATCATAGGGGTGAATAAGTTTGGCATTTTTCCATTTGGAGAAAAATGAATATGGTGTCCAGACTAAAATTCGATCGAACTGTTTAGTTATCATTGCATGCAAGTGTTAGGAGTCAACTTATCTCTGTAAATTGTTTGCTGTCTTTCTGGAAAATTCTTTACACAGCATGGTGTCTGTTTTATCTCAATGATGTCTCAGCTCATGGCTTGACTGCATCATCAGAAGCAATTGAGCTTCTTTCATGGTTTACATTATAATGACATTGGCATGCACCATTTTTTCACTTAATAGTTGTAACTCTCCAAAACATAGGCAGGAAGACTTGTGGGGGTGGAGTACACATTTTAACTGTTTTTGGTTGTTGAAAGTCACAAAAGACAAGGCTAATATATAATAGTGTTACTGCAATGAGTTGAACTGAAAAATTGAGCTTGAAATTTTAGGACAAAAGTCACACTGTCATATATTTTTACTGGTAAAAATGGAGGCTGCAGGTAATTTGAGGGTGCCCACCCCTGTTCTGAATTCAGGTAGTAGTACATGGTCAGACTATTTCCAAAAATGTTTAAGGAAGACAAATCAATTATAAATTCAATTATAAACTTAGGGGACTGGAGGCTAAAACATAAATTGGCCTGTTTTTCATTCCTCTCTTTCCAATGATATCATGAATCAACACCCCCCCCACACACACACAATCATCATAAAATATGTTACAGAAGGAACTCATTTTATTTTACACTGAAGTTTTTAAAGCACACATCCCACTTAACAGTTTTCATAAATGTATTGCAGGTAGTCCTTGACTTATGACCAGTCATGTAATGACCATTCTAAGTTAAACTGGCCATGGAAGGAGTGATTTATGACCCATAAGGCACCCCCAAGCATCATAAATGATCACACTTTCCTCCCATTGTCACATGACCAAATGATGGGCGTATAAGCTTTATGACCAATTGCAGCATAGTCACATGAGTGCAATTTGCCCTTTTTTTCCGATCTCTGGCACAAAGCGTCCATTCAAGTGAATGGGTTTGCTTAACAACTACAGCATTTGCTTAACAACCATTGTAAAAAAAGCTAGAAAATTACTTCTGGTCAAGTGGGTACCTCAACTTAGCCTGCAGTGACTTATGACCATATTTCTGGTCCCAATTGCCATCATATATTGAGAACTACTAGCAAAAAAATGTTTAGATATACAATCAGTTAATTCAGGAGAATTTAGTTTATTAGTGTAGCCATGATATAAGCAGCGTTAAGCAAACACAGCAGCCTGGTAGGAAGAGACTAAGTATTCATTTGTGATCTAATAATTAAATGAAACAATTACAAAAGCTATCCATTTACTCAACATTCACCATCAAATTCACTGATAAACATTAGATGCCATAGACCAGAGTTCCTCAACCTTTTGGGGTTGGCGGCCCAGAGTGGAGGGAGGAGAGAAAGAGGGGTGGTTTTGTGTGCGAGTGAACGTGGCTGCAAATGCCCGCGACACTTGTGAAGATGCTTGCGCAAGTTGGGCCACAAACGCCTGAAATTCTCGAGGCGATATTTGTGTAAGTGAAGCTGTGCATGCATCGCACACGTGTGCACCGGCCAGCTACTCACGTGGCCCAGTGGCCAATAGGCTTTGGCCCAGTAGTGAGCCATGGCCCACAGTTTGGGTACCCCTGCCATAGACCTACCAGCCTAAATTGCCTCAGTTCAAAATTCAGTCAGTGAATGAATTAATACATAATGCTAAGTTTAAAGGTAAAGGTAAAGGTTCCCCCTGCACATGCGTGCTAGTCGTTTCCAACTCTAGGGGCCGGTGCTCATCTCCGTTTCAAAGCCGAAGAGCCAGCACTTGTCCGAGGACATCTCCGTGGTCATGTGGCTGGCATGACTAGATGCCAAAGGAGCACGGAACGCTGTTACCTTCCCACCGTAGTGGTCCCTATTTTTCTACTTGCATTTTTATGTGCTTTCGAACTGCTAGGTTGGCAGAAGCTGGGACGAGTAACAGGCGCTCACTCTGTTACGCGGCACTTGGGATAATGCTAAGTTTAGTAATGGTTTAATCAACAATGGCTTAACCAACCATTTTATGACATACCGTGATTTCCAAACCAGAACATAACAAGATCTTGTATTTGGAAATTTGCTTCGAATAATTTATACAGCATCTATAAACTGAGTGTGGATCACTCGTATTAAATTAATCCAGCATACATGACTGGATTTTGATTTGTTATTATAACATGTTTGTCGGGCCTCGGAAGCCCGACACTCGAAGGGGGGCCCCTCCACCCCCCCTGCACCACCTGCTTCCCTCCCGCCGTCCTTACCCAGCTCCAGAGCGGCTCGGAAAGTTCTGGGGTCCGTGCCGCTTCTCCCGCCGCCTCCACACGCGCCGCAGCTGCTGGGCTCACCCGGCGGCGCGTCGTCACGTGGCTCCCCGGCTCCGGAGGCTCCAGGACTCACGCCGCCTCTTCTGCCGCCTCCGGACGTTCCGCTGCTGCTGGCCTCGCCCGGCGGTGCGTCGTCACACGGCTCCCCGGCTTCGGAGGCTCCAGGACTCACGCCGCCTCTTCTGCCGCCTCCGGACGCACCGCAGCTGCTGCCCTCGCCCGGCGGTGCGTCTGCGCGCGGCTCCTCGGCTCGGGCGGCTCCGGGACTCGCGCCGCGGCTTCTGCCGCCTCCGGACGCGCCGCGGCTGCTGTGCTCGCCCGGCGGCATGTTGGCACGAAGTTCCCCGGCCTGCGGCTTGCCTGGGGGAGGCCTGCGCCAGCTCAGCGTCTCTGCGGCCTGGGAGGCTTCGAAAGCTTCGGCCTCGCGGGGGACTGCGTCAGACTCCGACGCCATGCCTGCGCAGGACTGTGTGGCGACGCCGTTAGGGGATGGGTCCCTCCCCGCTGCGGCGACCGGGTGGCTGGGGCCTTCGGACAT
Organism: Vipera ursinii; assembly: GCF_947247035.1. Lineage (NCBI taxonomy): Eukaryota > Metazoa > Chordata > Lepidosauria > Squamata > Viperidae > Vipera > Vipera ursinii. The sequence continues at coordinate 22,183,083 of NC_139514.1, forward strand.
GGACGATGACAGGGGGGTTGGGGGGTGGGTGCAGCAGGGAGTGGGTGAGGGGAAACGGCACGGTGGTGGCGGCACGTTGGGGGGGCCTTACCTGACTGAGCGACGGGCAAAAGGCCTTGTAGGGGAGGGGTGGGGAAGTTATAGAGAGTGGGAGGGCGGAGGCATGTTTGGGTGGAGTTTGGGTGGGGTTTTCAGGAGTGTATATAGCAGCGTTGGATGCAGGTAGCAGCCAACGCTGGCTTTGTTTCTCGTTGCGGTTGTTGCTCTGAAGAATAAAGCGCTTCTAGACTGCAGCAGAAGTCTCTCGTTCCTGTGTTCGGCATCTACCCTGCTTGTTGCAGGACGAGTCGGGACAGAAAGCCAGCGTTGCACTAGCATTGCGGCCCTACTGCCTTTCAGCTGTGTTCCGTTTGTGTGCCATGGCGGAGGGTGTGCAAGGGGCCGCGTTGGAGACTGCTTCGGAGGAGGCTGGTGTGGCTGGGGCGGAGGTGACAACCCCTGTGGAGAGGGACGTGGAGGACGTCCAACCTGTTGTGAGGCCCAAAGTGCGGGACGTGCAACCAACAGGCCCTGCGGTGGAGTCCCAGGGCGTTAGTAGCCAAACCCAGGGGGGAGAGTGGTGGCTGAGCTCCATCCTGGGGCGCACGGGGCTCGAGCAGGGACGAACGGCCCGACCCGGTGGGGCTCCACTGGGTTGGAGGGAGCGTCGGCTTACCGATGATGATGGCGAGGACTACAGCTATTCAACCGCACCCGGGAGCCAAACTATGGATGTGCTGCGCGAAAGGTTCGGAGAAGTCGGGGCACGTGACGGCGGTTCCTGGGGAGCTGTGGCCCCTGAAGAAGACACGGGACAGTGGTCCCTTGGGGGGGCACCTAGTCAGTCAGCAACGTCCCGTTTTCGACTGGCTAGCCCAAAGTTCAAGGTGCCTGGGGAGGGAGGCGTTCGGGCCCCATCCACACGAGCACAAGGGGGGCGTGAGGCTTGGCCGACGCCTGACCGGGGCCCTGGACGTCCCGTACCCAGGTCGGTGGGGGTGTCCCAGGCTCAGACCCGTCCACCTGTTGGGCATTGGGGACCGGGCGTGGTGTGGGGACCCCCACCGCTCACTACAACCTATGATGGGCACCCCGACCGCCTGGCCATGTTCCTAGGGCAGGTGATTAACCATCTGGACGGGTACGCCCATACCTATCCATCACAGTGGGCGATGGTGGTGGCGGTCACCGCGTGCCTTCAGGGTGAGGCTGCAACCTGGGCAGCGGACCTCTACAGTGACCACGCCCGCGAGCTCGGGGACGTGGGGCTGTTTTTGGAAGCCCTACGCGTCCGCTTCGAGGATGTATCCCGCTTACATCGCGCGGAAGCCGAAGTGTTAGCCATCAGGCAGCGAGGACGGCCGGCAGAGGAGTACGTGCTTGAGTTCCGCAGGGTTGCGGGCAGGCTACGCTCGTGGCCCGAGCGCTTGCTGGTGCACCACTTCCGGGCCGGTCTTGATGGAGCTCTCCGGCGGGCATGTGTGGTGCGGGGGGTTCCTGCACGGCTTCAGGACTGGTTCCGGGTGGCGGTGGAGCTAGACATCGGGTTGCAGGATACCCGGGGCAGACCAGTAGTGGCCCCTGGAGCCTGGAGGACCCCGGAGGGGCCGAAGACAGAGAACCGGAAGCCCGCGGCGGTGGCGACACAACCCGGGCCCCCACCGGCGCCCCGTCCAACAATCCGCTGCTTCCGCTGCGACCAACCGGGGCATCGGGCGGTGGATTGCCCGTTACCTCCGCCGCGACCGGGGCCCAACCCTCCGGAGGCGCGGGTCTCGACCCCCAGAAGAGCTGCAGACCGCTCCAGAACAGCGTACCAGGTGGCCGACAAGACACCCCGAACATCGACACCGATACGTCCAGTGGGCCCGGCGGATGGACGAACGGACACGTCCGACGGCTCAGAGGATCACGAGTACGAGGAGGACCCGATGGTAAGCGCTCCGGTGTGCCCTTTTGTGCTGCCCGTGGTGTTGATAAGCCCACGAACGGGTGAGAGGAGGGAGTGTAAGGCTCTGATTGATACAGGCAGCACACGCTGCCTTATTAGCCTGGTGATGGCAAGGGAGGCCGGTATTCCCCTTCAGCGGCTCCCCAAACCTATCCGGTTTCAGCAGGTAGACGGGTCTCTTTTGGGTGGGGCACCCATTACGCATGTAACGGCACCGGTGAGAATGGAATTGGGTACACACTGGGAGACTCTCCGGTTTGTCGTGGTGCCGTCTATGACGGAGGCAGTCATCCTGGGGCTTACGTGGTTGGACAGGTGGGGCCCCACGGTTTGGTGGGAGGGGGGATGCCGACACCTCCGCCTCGGGACAGGGCCCCAGCCTCCTGAAAAGCATTCCTTCCTGGGTCCGGAGGGGATCGGTGGGCCAGAGGGGGCCGCAGGGGTGGGTACCGGGCTTGAGACACAGGTACCACGGGAGTACAGCGATCTCGCAGACGTCTTCGATGAGAAGGAGTGTGATGCCTTGCCACCCCACCGCCCCACGGACTGCGCTATTGAACTGGAGCCAGGGGCAAAATTGCCGAAACCCCGCATGTACGCAATGGCACCCCGGGAGATGCAGGAGCTCCGTCAATACATAGACAAGAACCTGCGGAGGGGGTTCATCCAGCCCGCCCGGTCTAGGATGGCGGCCCCTGTCTTGTTCAGAGAGAAGAAAGACGGGACCCTAAGACTGTGCGTTGATTATCGGGGGGTCAACGCGGTATGTGTAGAGCACTTGTACCCCCTCCCTTTGGTGAAGGACCTTTTAGCCCATTTGGCTACGGGCCGGGTGTTCACCAAGTTAGACCTAAGGGAGGCGTATTACCGTGTCCGGATTAAAGCTGGTGATGAATGGAAGACGGCTTTCAACTGCCCGTTGGGGAGTTTTCAATTTAGGGTAATGCCGTTTGGCCTGCAAGGAGCCCCCGCGGTATTCATGCAGTTGATTAACCAAGTCCTGCATGACCATCTGTACCGGGGGGTCCTTGTCTATCTTGATGACATCCTCATATATACGTCTACGCTGGAGGAACATGTCGCCTTAGTGCGGAGTGTGCTGACCAAGTTGAGGGACGCCCGGTTATATGTAAAGCTTTCTAAATGTGAGTTTCACAAGCCCCGGCTGGACTATTTGGGATATCGGGTGTCCTCCAACGGGGTGGAGATGGACCCGGGGAAGGTGGAGGCTATCCAACAGTGGCAGGCCCCACGGACCCGGAAACAGTTGCAGAGTTTTCTAGGCTTCGCTAACTTTTATCGACAATTTATTCCACATTTCGCTTCCATCGCCCTGCCGCTCACGGACCTACTGCGGACTAAACAGCTGGCGACGTCGCCGCGGCCAGGGCAGAAGCTTGCGTGGACCACTACATGCCAGCAGGCTTTTGAGGCGCTCAAGGCGCAGTTTGCCAGGGAGCCCGTTCTGCAACACCCGAACCCTGACCTGCCCTACGTAGTACAGGCTGATGCAAGCGACGTGGCTGTTGGAGCTGTTCTTCTGCAACGGCATGCGAAGGGAGGATTGCGGCCCTGCGCGTACGCCTCCAAGAAGCTAACGACCGCGGAGAGGGCTTGGGCTATCTGGGAGAAAGAGGCCTTTGCGGTCCGCTGGGCCCTGGGGACCTGGAGACACCTTCTGGAGGGGGCTAGCCAGGAGTTCGAGGTTTGGACGGACCATAAAAACCTGGAAGCCCTGCAAACACCCCGCCGACTGTCCCCGAAACACGTACGGTGGGCCCAGTACTTCCAACGCTTCCGGTTTCGCCTCAAGTATGTGCCTGGGGGTAGGAATTTCCTGGCGGACGCCTTGTCTCGGCTACCGCAGTACGATTGTCGGAAGGAAGAGGTAGTACAGGCACTGGTACCGCCGCCCCGCCCGGTGGAGGAGACGGAGCACAGGGCCAACACCGTGACAGACGATTTCCTGCGGACCTGTAAGGGAGCGTTGGCGACTGACGAATGGATGCGGGCGCACCCTGACACCCTCTCGTTGCGGAATGGTTTAGCTTGGCACGGGGCCAGGTTGTATGTGCCTGCAGCGGCACGAGATCAAGCACTCTACCAATGCCATGACGCTAGGCAGGCAGGTCATTACGGGTTCGTGAAAACCCTGCATCTGGCCCGCCGCCAGTTCTGGTGGCCAACCATGAGACGGGACATTGAAAACTATGTGCAGAAGTGCCGCATTTGCGCAACCACCAAGCCCTCTACCAAGAAACCGGCAGGCCTCCTGCAACAGGTGGCAGACCCCGTACGACCTTGGCAGGACATTGCAATGGACTTTGTGGTTGAGCTACCGGACAGCAGGGGATATAACGTTTTGTGGACAGTAGTAGACTTGTTCTCGAAACAAGCCCATTTCATCCCCTGTAAGGGATTGCCCTCAGCCCGTCGGCTGGCCTGGCTGTTTGTCCAACATATATATCGTCTCCACGGGGTGCCACGACGTATCATCTCCGACCGTGGGGTACAGTTCACGGCCCGGTTCTGGAGGGAGTTCGTGCGTTATATTGGAGCAACACAGGGTCTGAGCTCAGCGTACCACCCAAGCACGAATGGAGCCGCGGAACGTGCGAATGCGGCGGTGGAGCGATACCTGCGTTGTTATGTATCATACCAACAGTCCGATTGGGTGGACCTGTTATCCCTCGCGGAAGTAGCCTACAACAACGCAGTACATAGCAGCACCGGGTTCTCCCCCTTTAAAGTGGTCTCTGGATACGAGTTCGTTCCTATCGCGGGGTGCGACCAGGGGACCCCGGCATCCTGCACACCTGGGGAGTGGATGCACCGGTTGGAGGAGGTGTGGGGGATAGCTAAGAAAGCGTTAGAGCGAGCTGCAGGGTCTTACAAAGAACAAGCAGACAGGAAGAGACGGCCGTTTGCACCTCCTAAAGTAGGTGATCTTGTCTACCTCTCCACGAAATACCTGCGGCTACAAGTGCCATGTAAAAAGCTAGGGCCCAAATATCTCGGACCCTTCCGGGTTATACAGGTAGTGAATCCTGTCACCGTTAGACTTCGGCTACCCCCCCTACTTGGGAAGATACACCCCGTCTTTCACAGTAGCCTGCTGAAGCCCGCTACAACTGCCTCTGTGGCGGCGGGGGAGGGTGGCCCAGGGCCTGTGCACGGCGACCGCTATGAGGTACAGGAGATCCTGGACTCCCGGAAACGGAGGGGGCGGGTGCAATACCTGGTGCTCTGGAAGGGGTACCCCATGGAAGAGGCCACCTGGGTACGGGATGGGGACGTGTGTGCACCACGCCTTCTCCGTGCTTTCCACCGGAAACACCCGGGGAAGCCGGGGGAGACCCAGGGAAGAACTGCTGATCATATTGCAGACTGCTCACCTCTCTCTCCTTGCATTCCAGGTGGGGCCTTGGTAGAAGGGGCAGCATGTCGGGCCTCGGAAGCCCGACACTCGAAGGGGGGCCCCTCCACCCCCCCTGCACCACCTGCTTCCCTCCCGCCGTCCTTACCCAGCTCCAGAGCGGCTCGGAAAGTTCTGGGGTCCGTGCCGCTTCTCCCGCCGCCTCCACACGCGCCGCAGCTGCTGGGCTCACCCGGCGGCGCGTCGTCACGTGGCTCCCCGGCTCCGGAGGCTCCAGGACTCACGCCGCCTCTTCTGCCGCCTCCGGACGTTCCGCTGCTGCTGGCCTCGCCCGGCGGTGCGTCGTCACACGGCTCCCCGGCTTCGGAGGCTCCAGGACTCACGCCGCCTCTTCTGCCGCCTCCGGACGCACCGCAGCTGCTGCCCTCGCCCGGCGGTGCGTCTGCGCGCGGCTCCTCGGCTCGGGCGGCTCCGGGACTCGCGCCGCGGCTTCTGCCGCCTCCGGACGCGCCGCGGCTGCTGTGCTCGCCCGGCGGCATGTTGGCACGAAGTTCCCCGGCCTGCGGCTTGCCTGGGGGAGGCCTGCGCCAGCTCAGCGTCTCTGCGGCCTGGGAGGCTTCGAAAGCTTCGGCCTCGCGGGGGACTGCGTCAGACTCCGACGCCATGCCTGCGCAGGACTGTGTGGCGACGCCGTTAGGGGATGGGTCCCTCCCCGCTGCGGCGACCGGGTGGCTGGGGCCTTCGGACATGGACGATGACAGGGGGGTTGGGGGGTGGGTGCAGCAGGGAGTGGGTGAGGGGAAACGGCACGGTGGTGGCGGCACGTTGGGGGGGCCTTACCTGACTGAGCGACGGGCAAAAGGCCTTGTAGGGGAGGGGTGGGGAAGTTATAGAGAGTGGGAGGGCGGAGGCATGTTTGGGTGGAGTTTGGGTGGGGTTTTCAGGAGTGTATATAGCAGCGTTGGATGCAGGTAGCAGCCAACGCTGGCTTTGTTTCTCGTTGCGGTTGTTGCTCTGAAGAATAAAGCGCTTCTAGACTGCAGCAGAAGTCTCTCGTTCCTGTGTTCGGCATCTACCCTGCTTGTTGCAGGACGAGTCGTGACAATGTTAATGCAAGAGAGATTTGTTATTATAAGGGATCAATTCTCTCTTGCATTAACATTTTACTTTTAGTGAGTGTTGCCATTTTTTCTTTTTTCTTTATTCACCTACTTATATAGATGTTATCTTATGCAGGTCATATACTTTGGGCAGAACAGATATAGCTAACATGTTTGTTCTGTTGGATATTCTTATACTTCTCAATTACACTTAGGGGGCATTTTGTTGTAACTAAAGTGGCTGTTTTTTCACAAATCCAGGCCAGTAAAGGCAACAAAATTTCTACAGCTCAGTGTCTGGTGGTCTGTTCCATTCTAGGATGAACCACTGGCTGAGTTCATAATTGCACAAACAAACTCACTCTTCTGTTCCAGACTGAGCAAACACAATGATTTGCAAGTGATTTACTGACAACTTCAGGTGAACATCAAGGCAGGAATAAAACCAGCTAAACAGATACACACAAACACACACACACACACACACACACACACACACCTGGGGAATTATGTAGGCATGCGATATCTTATCTGTTGGTAGAGCATAATACGAGTGGTAGACAGCCAATTCAGAGCTGGAAGGGACCAGTGGTTCGGCTGGACAGAAGGCAGCCAATGTAGTGCAGGTTCAGGAAAGCAGGACGAGACAGCAGTAGTGCAGAAACCAAATGCCAAAAGAGTAAGCAAGGATGCAGCAATCCTGGTCCAGCAGTGGAGTATTGTTTCCAGTGGAGGGCTGGTCTCTAGCAGCTGCTCTTAAATAGTCCAGTTGCAGAACCAGATCATTTATGGGGACTAGTGTCTTTGCTTCTGGAGGAGTTGAAGAGATCACCCTGCTGTCCAAATCTGCCACCATGTCTTGGGTCTAAGTGCCAGGATCTGTTCCTCTTGGCTGGGATTCTGGCTGAGTCAACGTCAGGTAGGAAATTGCTCATGGCTTCTGTGGATCAGGCCTTGATGGATCAGGCCTTTCAGCCTCTGAAGAGTGGTGGCTCATAATACCTGCAATATCTTTTAATTTCTGCTTGGGATGTGAACCCACTGTGATTTGTAATCCACAAACTATGGCAGAATCATGAGTAAACAAAGCCAGTTGGTGCTTAAGCAAATCTTGGCTTTGTACAATATATCACGTGTGGTCAAGATTGAACTATAAATGGTAAAACCTTATAGCTGAATTGGCATCAGCATTATTTATAGCTTATTTTAATTGGGAAAAAACACCCAGAATTTTTTTTGCTCTGTTTACTCATGACTCTGCCCTAGTTCATGGATTACTCCATCTCCAATAATCAAACACACACTCATACACACACACACAAATTATTTCTGTTTTGGTTATTGAAGATTGAGTAGCCCCACTGCTACTTTAGTAAAGTAAATGTTTTGGCAGCTCTTGAGAAATATGTGATGACAGTTCTCTTGAAGATGAAAGGGATTATCACATAATGTTGTAAGTACCAGATTGGATGCGTTGCTGAACAGGTGACCTCAGCTGGAAAGTTGTGATAAATTTGTGGGTATGTCTATAACTAATTTACTGAAGACTGCCTTTAGCATAACATAATGTATGAAGAATCTCATCCTCACTAACCAATTTTCATGTGATTCAAGCAACAGAAAAAGGTCTAGTAGTTCTCCTGTATCAAATTTTATTAATTTTTTAAACTGTACCATCAATATGCTGATTAATAGCCAATAATATTATTTTGGGCCAGGCAAATTAAATGATGCTGTCTAAGTGTTGTTCCAGTCTTTGAAGGCTGTGCAGGTCTGAATTGGGAAGAATGGACTCAGGCTCAGTCCTGACAAGAGTAAATGGCTAGAAATATTGAGCACCCTGCTCTTCCGTATTTGATCTTGGATGGAATTGCACCAGGTCTGGTGTGCAATTTGTCAGTCATCTTGAACTCAAGAGCTCCTGCTCAGAGTAGATGGCAGTTGGGGTCAATAGGGCCTTTACACCAGTTGTCCTTTCCTAAAATAGGAAACCTCTGACAGTCACTCTCTCCTAGTCACCTAGAACTGGGGATGCCCTGTTGGGGGGTCCTTTTATGTCCCAATAGGAGCTGAAGGACAGGAGCTCACTGTGCCCCATGGCAGCACTCAGGTCTCTAACACAGGCTTGCTGCTTGCCAACCATGCAAGCCACCGTGCTCTCAATAGTATGCATACCCAACTGCAGACACTGCCTGATTGTACTAGGTTAGGGGTAGGCAACCTCGGCTCTTTTATGACTCATGGACTTCAACTCCCAGAATTCCTGAGTCAGCATAGCTGACTCACGAATTTTGGAGATACTTTTGTAACCCTTTCCAGCTTCATGCAAGTCAACAATTCTTGATCGTCTTCTGAGAGCTCTTTTCTGTGAGGCATGGTTCACATCAGACAGTGCTTCTTGAGACCAGTAAACCCAAAACAGGTGTGTGTTTTTAAAGGGCAGGACAGCTGTCAGCAACACATCCAATATCATCACACTGATTGGAGTCAAGGTTGGCTCACTCCTGGCTCCAATTAGCTATTGGAGAAGTCATTAGGCTAGGGGTTCACATACTTTTTCCACTCTGCACTGTGAATGTTTACATGTTATGTTCAATTAAAACATGACAACAGCTAATGTTTGTGTAGTATTATTTTAAGCAACTGTGTTTTTCTATTGTGACTTACATGACGTTTAGAGTGCATTTTATGGCCAATTCATGCAAAACTCCACGCAATCCCAAAGGGTTCACATACTTTGTCTTGCAACTGTATATGAGTATCAGTGTTCCAAATGTTTCCATTTGAACCTGAAGTACTACATAGCCTTATATTTTAAAATTACTGCATAAACTGTAGCAGATCTTCAACTTGAAGGTCTCTCCTATGGATTGAGTAGAAACTTCTTTCACTTTAGATTAACTACCTCTTAAGGCAAATCTAGTATTCTCCTCAAGAGTTCTTATAGAAGTCTTTGGAACACTGGAATTCTGCACCACCACGGCCCGCCCCCAACAAGATGATAGAATAACTGAAACAAGGCTTTAAATTTTTTAATAAAAAATCTTTACAATTTAACATGATTTTTTTCACATTAGTTAAATAAGACAACCTACATTGAAAATCTGTTCAGTTTGATGTTAAATTCCTGAGCTAAATTGTATAGGTAAACTGAATGCATTAATTATAGCAGCAGACAAAAACAGTTTCTTACTAACACTGCCAGCAAAACAAAACTTTGATGAAAAAGCGTGCCAAAATATGAAGGCACAATTGATCTAACTGGAAATATGCATTTAGCTTTATTTCATCAATTTACATTCAGCCACTGTCAGACAACATAACAATGATGTAGAGAACCCTGGCTTTCAGGATCAACAATTTTAATATTCTTTTTCTTAATTTTAAATTTTAGTGGGTAAAACCTTCACAAGACTTTGGGGAGTTTTCAACTATCCATACCCATTGCATCCACGGAAACTGAGATATTCTGAAGCTATTTTACATTTTAATTAATGCTACAATGAAGACCAAAATTACATACATTTGCCACCCTGGCTCTATTAAGCATGGGCAATCCTGGCCTATATTGCAGTCAAAGTGTTTAGAAGACTTAGAGAAACTGGTACAGTATAGCACCTATACCATCCTAACAGTGATAAAACAGAAAACCTGTTTTACACCATCAAAGACATTTCCACTTCAAATTCTTTAAATAACACACATGAAACATACAGCAAAAGACACGGCTCCTTATTAAAGAAGCAAATTCCATACTTTCCCCTGGTTAGTTTAGGTTTTGAAAGTATATTTTCTGAGAAATCTTGTAGATGAACAATGTAAAAGAGTATTTAAATCCAATAAAATCTAATATACAAATCTAGGTTCCAAAATTTGTGGAAATATAAAACACAGAAACTCTAAAAGTTGCAGTAATGCATAAATAAAAATAAAATTATAATTATAAATCAAGTTCTTCCCCCATAGAAAGTTTAGAACTCAAAACTGTTCCCATAAAGGTACTTATTACTGTAATGTAAGCTTCTTACAAGAAGCAAAACACATTTGACTTCTTGGTTCCAGTCACAAAACCATATGCTATAAATTTATTCTGGCCAAGAAAGCAAGTGTTAGTCTAATTCTCTCTGTGTGCAAAAAATAATAATAATCTAGAAACTGAATATAGGTAAAATCAAGATCAAGAATCATGTACACTTTTAGTACTACCAAATAAATTAATGTGCCAAATTTATATTGCTTTGTTGCACTTCCATTTAATGCAACATTGACAAAAAATCAAAGATGCCAAAGATTATGAAAATATATCCACAAAATTGGACTTTTGATCAGGTCTGTTAGATACAACTTGCTTGATGGGAAATTCTTACAAGAGTAGCTGATCTGTTTCTCCAGCGCATTTGTGATGCATCAGCCTTGTCCTTATGACCCCTGAGCAAATTCATGGAGCGCAATATGAAGGTTTCTGAAAGCCTCTCTGAATACCTGGGTTTGTTGCAGCGCAAACCACATTATCATTCTTTTGTCTCTGCTTTTACTATCTTCTAATGTAGTAGTTTTCATGTTATCCAGAACAGTGAGGCAGGAAATAACTTTTTGCCCAGACACATTCAGTCCCGGGACTGATAGAAGAGAATATAACCAGATTCTGAGTTTTTTGAGATATCTGATGTTAACCCGTAGAAATCCTCAATAGCTTGGGCGTCTATTTTCTGAAACAAAATAGAGGCGTACACATTTCTCAAAAACAATAATTTGTAATTCTGTAGCAAAACTATGGCTTTAGCACCAACATATTAAAAAATAATTTGTCACTTACAGCAACAGAGGTATTTACTAAGAAAAACATGCATAATTGTTATTTTTGGTAAATAACAGATCTATATCAAGAGCAATAAATTAAATTGCTTCCAAATATTTCCAATTTTGACCACCTAAAGCCAAATAGCAAAAACGTAAGTTTAATGAATACATTTTACAAGCAATGAATCATAATAATTCTTACCTCTACGATGTCATCATCAAAGAGCAGCCAAAAATCATGGCTCTTTACAATAGCAATATAGTGTCCTCTGTTAGGTCCACTGTGCAAAGAAAATAATTAATGCTATATCATTTTCAAATTCAGTATTATGTGGGGGAGAGATTACATAAAATGATACTACCGAGAATCTTTGATTAGTTGTATAGCTTTTTTCTTAATAAACCAATATAATCTTTACTAAAGATTTTATTTGAAGAAAAAAAATTTGAAGAACAATTAAGCCAAAGAAGGGAAGGTGTGGAAAAAGTGGTTTCCTTACAGCTCCAAAGGGTCCTTGATGAAACTGATTAATTTGACCCCTTTCAGTTGGGTTTTGGACTGGGTGATGGGGTGGAAATGGCACTGGCCGTGCTTTGGATGATTTCTGGTGAAAGCAGAATAGAGGTAGTGCAACCATCCTTGCTCTCCTTGATCTATCAGCAGCTTTGATACCATCAACCATGGTATCCTTTTGGGATGGCTACGTGGTTTGGGGCTGGCACATTATTATTATTATTATTAATAATAATAATAATAATAATAATAATAATAATAATAATAATAATAATAATAATATTTATTAAACTTATATACCGCCCTTCTCCCGTAGGACCCAGGGCGGTTCACAAGGCAATTAAAACAACATTACAATACAAAAATTAATAACAATTAAAATAGATTAAATTTTCCTTAATTAAAATCTAAAACCCCTATAACTGATTAAAAACCCAATTACAATAAGTTAAAAAATTAAAAAATCCTCAGTCCTGGCCGGGAAGCTCAAAGAGCCAGGTCTTCAGGTCCCGGCGGAACGAATGAAAATCAGGGGCAGTCCTAAGCTCTACGGGTAACTGGTTTCAGAGGGCAGGCGTGCCCACAGAGAAGGCCCTCCCCCTGGGTGTTGCCCACCGGCAATCCTTTGCCGGCGGCACCCTGAGAAGGCCCTCCCTGTGGGAGCGCACAGGACGAAGGGAACCTGATTCCAGCAGCAGGCGTTCCCTCAGATATCCCGGACCCAAGCCATTTAGGGCTTTATAGGTCATCACCAGCACCTTGAATCTCACCCGGAGGGCAACCAGAAGCCAATGCAGCTTGCGGAGCAGAGGTGTTATATCGGAGTATCGGGAACCCCCATCACAACTCACGCGGCTGCATTCTGCACCAGTTGAAGCCTCCAAGTGGTTCTCAAGGGCAGCCCCATGTAGAGAGCATTGCAGTAGTCTAACCGGGAGGTCACAACTCCTTTTCCCAAAGACAGTCCCAATCAGTGTTAATAGGGAATGAGAGGTTCAGCCCACCACCACTCCTTTGTGGGGTACCACAGGGCTTGGTACTTTCTCCACTCCTTTTTAACATCTACATGAAACGGCTGGGTGAGATATTCTGATACCATGGGATGAGATACCATCCCTGCTGATCCAAGCGATGCTGTCACTGCCCTTTCTGAAAGCTGTAGAGATGGCTGGAGACTGGAGGGATCTGGAGGGGGGAACAACAGGCTTCAGCTGAACCCAGGTAAGACGAGGTGGCTGTGGTTGTAAGGAACCTCGGTATCCAATTGTTTAGCATTGTTAACTTTGGATGTGGTTGCACTACCTCAGACAGAGGTTATAAGGCAGTTAAAAGTAACATTTAATGCACTATCAGTCATTATGGTAGTGATCCTTAGGCCAGGATTGTACATATGTAATAAATTTCAGACTTTATGTTTAGGATTTTAGCATATATACATAGCACTATTTTCCAATAAGTTAACAAAAAACAGATTGTAATTATTACCTTCCACAATGAACTACCACTGCCACAAGATCATACATTCTGTCAGGATTTGTGGCATCACCAGATGTATTAAACAGTCGAAGTTCTAAAGGGAATACTACCCTATAGGAGAGTTTTGTATATCGATGTAGCTGGTCCATGTATTTAAATCTTTTCAGATGGAGAGCAAGAATCATAGGCAGCTTTTTTACTTTCATTCTGAAAGAAAATTAAACTGATCACCACATTTAATTAGATTTCAAAGTCTATTTTGCTACCTGTCTGCAAAGTCATAAAAAATTAATCGAATTCTGTTATCAATTTATTATCTCAATATTACCATTTGCTAAAAGTTCACACAAGGCAATGACCTCATGCAAAAGCTCAAAATATGCAGTTAATTATATATATTGCTAACATTCAAAATAAATGCAAATAGTACCTTTTGTGTGCTTCCTGTTTACTGCGACACTCTTCACAGTAATATTTATATTCACTGCACAGGGTTTCTGTGTTGCTGAAACCCCTAAAACAGGGGAATAAAAACATTAAGAAAATTCAATTTTTGAATAAATTATATTGAAAGACCAACAACTATGAATTATCTTACTGAAATATTTTTATACTGAACGGACATCTCATATTTGAAACACTATGCACTAAGTAAGTTCAAGTTCAATTAAGGAAGAATATAAAAAGTGTTATGAAGTCTAATAATCTAAAACTGGTCCAATAAAACCATTTTACTTACTTTATCTCAAATAAGTTTATATGCTTACGAATCAGGGATAAGTTATTGCTCATACCTTAAACAATGTGTGATTGAAGTATTTTGTTCCACATCAACAGAAAGATCTAAAAAATCTTCATCTTTGCTGCTTATCTGCAAGTTAAAATAAATTGTATAATCATCCATTTATGTACATTTTTGAAAGAGTTTAAACTAAAAATAGATGAACTAGCAATAAAAATCAATAACGGTAATGATGGTGACTAAACTTTTAATAAAATTGACTCTTTTTAGAGAAAGAATGCTATTGTTTTCATCTTTCCAATTGTGAATATTTCACTATTAAAAGTATGGTAAACGCCATATAATTTCAGGGATCTTCTTTTGATTTCTCCTTTCATACAGAAAAAAACAGATTCATTTCTCTTGAGTACCTCAGTACTCATCGTAAATTGGTTCTGGGACACGTGATAAGTACCAAAAATGATGTGTACCAAACAAATTTTTTCCATAAGGAATATTTCCATATTCACTCTTTCTAAATGCTATATGTCACCAACCTTTTTTATATTAAACATTTTGATCAGGTTACTACAAAAAAAGTCCTTGCATGCAAATAAACATCTGTTGTTCGATTCCATTAAGTCAGACTGTGAAAAAAAAGTTTATTGAACTCACACAAAATTCAAATTCATATCAATATTTTATACTCAGCTTTTGATCCATTGCCAAAAACAGTATTTGTTTTTAGACATCATTGGATCAGGCAGGGAAGTTATGCCAGTGACTCGGTCAGCCAAAGAATTCCGACTGGCTGGCAGAGAGAGTTGTCTCCTGCTGCCTCTGCCCTCTGTAACATTCTTCCCACCCAGAGTCAGACGTTTGTCCTCTCTCTTGGCCTTTTGGAAGGTTGTGAAAACATGGCCCCGAGGTCTTGTTTTGGGTGCACACAGGAAGACATAACCATGAGGCTGGTTAGCATCCTGAAAGGCCTCTCTCCCCTTTAATTATTTTTAACACCAAATTTTAATCATCCTTGGCTCTTTTAAAATTTATATACTACTGTTTTAATGTTTTATTTGTACATCACCCAGAGTCCCTCTGCAAGGGAGATGGCCGGTTTCAAAAATTGATAAATACTGAAAATTAAGACAGATTTGTAGACGATGCTTACAGTTTCACAGGTGAGACACCTTGTTTCATTGGTTAATGTTCCCTGGAAGATTTCATGAACCCATGTTGGATCTGGGGAATTATTGTTTTCACTGTCAATGCTGCCATTAGGTAGACGACCATTCTGTTTCTCCTGTTTTCTCTCCTCTTGCAAAATATCTGCCACTGTATTCAGCAAATAGTTCAAAAATTCATGTGCATCTTGCTGCATATAATTGTCAAACAGCTCTACAAAAAAATTGATATGTTTAGTCTACTTCTTAGATACTGTAAATAGATTTAAAAAGCAATTGCTGAGAATAAACAATGTCAGAAAGCTATTACACACATCCTACCTAACTTTCTATAGCATCTGGTTTGCCATCATATAAGAGAGTGTTGAGCTACCTAAGCTTTGAGGTTGAATTTTGTTCAACATTATTCCAGCCTCAGTCTCCCAACATACATTTAGCATGATCCAAAAAACCCTAAAACAGGGGTGTCAAACTGCCGGCCCGCAGGCTGGATGCATCATAGCAAAACTGTGCCCACCCCATTGCCAGTAATGGCAAAAAAGTCGCAATACGTCATGACACGTCATATGACGTTGCAAGTTTGACACCGTCCTAAAACGAACTGCAAGAGGCTGGAACATATATTCTGGACTCCCATACATTACATTATTTCAGGTGTGTTATTGGAACTTGGTTCTACATATACTTAAAACTTTCAAAAATGGGGGAGAGGTGTTCCTTTTTATTGCTGCAATTATTACAGAAACATATTGAAGAGGACTGAGAATATTTTTTCAAACAACAGAAAAGGATTTCTGCAGTACACAAGCCTGCTTCCACCGAATAGTAAATAATAATAATAATAATAATAATAATAATAATAATAATAATAATAATAATAATAATAATAATTTGTATACCGCCCTTCTCCCAAAGGACTCAGGGCGGTGAACAGGGCAATACATACTAAAATACAAGAATACAAAAATTAAAAAGAGATTAAACAAAGTGCCCAATATAACAATACATTAAAATACATTAAAATAATAATAAAACCAAACCCATCACCCATCAGGCCAGGCCGGCTTGTTCGAATATATGTTCATTAATATGATCCTGGGAAAAGATGTGGCTGCTTTAAAGAGTTACAGATAGGAGCTTTTTGGATTGAATGCTCAAAGGGTCTTTTTGGAATCAAATCCAAAACAACGCACAGCCCCATTACCTATGAGAATAGTCTGCAATTTAATAGTTTTATAAAAAAAAATTCAAATGAGTATTGAACATACAGCATGCCTAGTAATGGAACACTGATCCCATGAAAGCTAAGACCTTGAAATGTTTTTTTCTGTCTTGCATTTAACCATATAGTTAAGAAAAAAATGCTTAAACAAAAAATAACTATTACTTTATCTTTCAGAAGCACTATTCATTTTGATTCGTAGTATGAAACTGCACCCCTTTATGGATTGAACTGCAATCTCTTGAATCCATAATAAAATGCTAAAATGAATCTAAAAATCCAAAATGAAAAAACACATATTTCTGCTTGTGATAGGGTTCCCTGGCTCTTTCAAATTGTTTTTTCAGTATTTCTTTTCAGTTAATTGATACCTGATGTTTTGTTCCTCACAACTGCTTAATAATCTGAGTATTTAAAAATCTCTGTAATTCATGTATGTGCTTTTCTTAATTAAGCAGATACTGAATCAAATTACTAAAATGGTATTCTTTAGGAATAAACAGAAAGGCTACTCACAAGTATAAATGATTTGTTCAAAGGTTGGTCAAATGAAATAATCATGAGTTCCTTATACCATGCAAAACATCTTGACAATGCAATTGAATTTGAGGAGCAACAACAAACCAGAGAGACAAATAAGTCTCCATCTGGTCTCTTGTTAAAAAAAAAAGTTTTCATCCTAACAGAACTGAAGAATTTCACCACAGTTGCAAATGTATAAATAAATAATCACGGTATCTTTCTGAACAAATGTTCAATTCTAGTTGAATAGTCATTTGTAGAAGATGTACAATTAATGCTTCTGATATTGGCAAGTTAAAACAGTTTCGTCGTCATTTCAGTTAAAATAAACTGAATAGATGCCTGGAATTGGTAGATAACAGAATTCTGTGAATGAAGTATCCCTTAATTGTGGATGATAGCATTTCACTTGTATTGGATAGAGTACCTAGTCTAGTATGCTAGCTGTGCACTCTTGAGTAAGGCAGAAAACAACTTATATCTGGGAGCTCTTATTCTCAGTAAGTTATTCAGTGGCTTACTTTTGTAAACTGCAGTTAATTAATTGTGATCGCATTTTACTAATGGGAAAAATCTTCAGTATTTACAAATCCACTTCTAAATTCTATTCAAAACACTGGTGTTTACAGCAAATCATAATAACTTTGGCTTCCTTAGGGATTTTCAACATGTCACCTTCTGTGATACCGTTCAGACACCAAGTTAAGATTGGTTTTGTTTACCAGAATATTTTTATTATGTTAGCTGTGCTAATCAAATTCCATTAAGTTGTAGTGTTATTAAAGTTTTGCTGAGTGCTATTTTACTGAAATTGTGTCTTCAGGCAATTTTTAACTTTTCTTTAATCAGATGCTATCAAGCACTACCTTGTTTATAATAAATGTGTTGTAAGGAAGACTGACTTTGGACTTACAAAGCATAAGACTTTTATGACAAATTTTTTGGATTTTGAAGATTAGTCCAAGTAAGAATATTGAATGATGGGGGGGGAATGCCCATTTTATCATTAAATTAGTTAAAGGCAAAGTCTTTACAACAATAAAATAAAACATTACCATTCTCTTTTCGTAGTCTTGTTATAAACTTTTTAGGAGGTATCACTCCAACTTTCTTCTTCTGGGTGGCTATACTGTGGAAGAGATCAGCTAAGCAGGTGAGAAGACTCTCTTTTTTTCTGGGCTGACTCTTGTATGCCAAGACTTTCTCTCGAAATGGTCGACAAAAATAAAGTGCCTGAAGAACTGAATTACAGTAGCATGTATTTCCAAACTAGAAAACAAATTGACAATTTAGCCTGACAAGAGTCAGTAAGCAAATGGTACGCAGAAAGAAATTTGCTAAAGCATATTAATGATTTTTGGATTCTGAAGAATAACATAATCCATGAATTAGGGATAAAAATAATGGTCAGCAATCATACACGTGTTTACTGCCACCCAGCTTAGATTTTACATATATTTTATATAATACTTTTATATTTCTACAACTGATTTGCCAAGTAATTCTGAAAAACCAACCATAAAGATAGAGAATTTTCTTAACATTCTTGATATCCAGCAAGTGCAGGCTGGTATATACAAAACATTAGTATTGTACATGAACAAAAACCAAAATATACCCAACATGTTCCTGAAATGGATAATTTGTCCATTTTTACTTTCATTAAGGATTCTCCAATTGACTTGCTAGGAATTATACTGATCTGAAAAATATTATCTTAGCATATAAACTAGGTTACAGTTATGAATAATTTGTGATCTATTCTATACCAAAATTAAATACATTAAACATTATTGTTCATTAAACTGAATTAATTAAAATTAATTAAATAATATTATAGTCACTTTTATTATTTTCTCGCAGCTATAAATCTCTAATGTACTAGCAAGCAATTTTTCAACAACTTTCTTATTCTACATGTTTAATTCCATTTCTTTTTCGAAGCAACCAAAATATGAAACTTACATTTACTAAGCCAAAATAATGTTCATTGACTGGGAATTGTTCTGGACCAATTTCTTTCTCTAAGGCTGAGGCATTAGCGCCCTAAGAGGGGAAAAAAAGTATTTAGAGGCTAATTGTTAAAGTATTTTCTTGTATAGTTTGACTATACAAGTTAAGTAGTTTACTGAAGAAAGAACTAAATAAGTTGTGGGAAGCAATAATAATGGTATAATTTTTAACATTTTGTAAGATATAAAATTTCAAACAAATTTAAATAATAAATGAGTTTATGGTGTACCAAAAAGGAAATTAGACTGGCCCGGCCATTGTTTTCAGCTTAATTTTTCCTATAATTCCAATAGAAATCCATAAATTGTTCTTATTAGATATGGTAGAAAGAATATTTATTAATATAATTAGCATTTGTGTGTATATAGGTGGGTGAATCTTATACCAGGCATCTATAATTATAGTTGATGTTACTATTATAAACTTACAAATTTTCCAATCAGGAAAATGGACTACATTTTAATTTTCTAAAATTAAAAAAATTCAAAAGAGATTATAGAGCCGAAAGATAAAAATCAGAACCCAAAGGTAAAAAACACTAGAAAAAGGAAATTATTGAATTGTATTTAGCATATAATACAGCTGATATGGTTAGTATCATTCATACAAGGCATTTTCAGTTATGCATGCATAAAGAAAAATGAAAGTACAAATTGTCAATTAATATAATTGTTAGATTAAATAAATAAAAAGAATCCAAATGGTAATATTTAAATTAATAAAAAATGTTTCAAATTGTTATATTTTGAACCTTTTTTTTCTAATAAAATCTATGCTTGCAGACATATATCATTCTTGCACTAACGTTTCTGGATAGAATGCCAGGCTATCCCTTAAACAGAAATATTTTTCTAAACTTATTTCTGATACCAGAATTTTAGAAGAAGTACATTCAGGTAGACCTTGACTTAGGACCACAATTGAGCCCCAAAGTTCTGTTGCTAAGAAAGACACTTGTTAAGTGAGTTTTTTACCATTTTATGATCTTCCTTGCCATAATTGTTAAGTGAATCACTGCAGTTGTTAAATTAGTAACATGCTCTTGCTTCCCCATTGACTTTGCTTGTCAGAAGGTTACAAAAGGTGATGATGACTTGACCCCAGGGCACTGCAATCATCATAAATCTGTGTCAATTGCCAAGTGTCTGAATTTTAATCAAATGACCATGGGGATACTCAATGATCATAAGTATGAAAAACAGTCATAAGTCACTTTTTTCAGTGTTGTTGTAACTTTCATTAAATGAACTGTTTTAAGTCAAGGACTCTGTATTAGAGGAAGAATAAAGACAAGAGTTGTAAAAGGGCAGGATGAGTAGTTTCAGCAAAACACTCAACGAAGTCACACATGATATTCTACTAGAGAAGGTGACAAATGTGGGTTGGGCTTTATTACCATTAAATGGATATAGAATTGGATGCACAATCATATTCAATGAGTGTACAATACTCTGCCTCAAACTGAAGGGAAACATCTAAGGAAATATCAGAGCTTCTAGGACCTGAATGAATGAGGAGTCAGAAAATATGATAATCAATTCTGCAGATAACACAAAATACAGAGAAGATGAGGTAGCTAACATTAGGACAGTATTAATAAGTTGTAACATTAGACAAAAACTTAAAAGGTGTATTTTAACAGCTACAAATGCAAAGTTGTTGATCTGGGTAGGACAAAGCAAAGACATAAATACAGCATGAGAAGGGCACATAGTATTCAACAGTATATGCAGGAAAAAAAATCTGGGCATATGGATCACAACCTGAACATGAATCAACATTGTGATTCAGATGTAAAAAAAAAAGCAAACCCTCAGCTGCATCAACAGTGGTACTGAATCAAGACCAATAGAAGTAATTCCTTTTCTCCATTTTGCATTAGTCAGATCGTTCCTCGAACACTGGATTCAAGGCACTAGATTTTCAGAAGAACATTGATAAACCAGATTATGTCTAGAAGAGAGCAACCAAACTGTTAAAGGTATTGTGTGTGTTTAGCCTGCAGAAGCAGAGTGAGGAAAAATATAAGGGCAGCCCTTGTTCAGTGACCACTTGTTCAGCTACCATTTGGAGTAATGACAGTGCTGAATGAGGAGACTTACAAGGTTTCTCATAGTTGCAGCTGTCACAGCATCCCCATGGTAACGTGACTGCAATTTGGGCACTTGGCAACCGGCTTGCAATTACAATAGCCAGAGAATTCTGCAGTCAAGTGATCACCACTTGCAACTCTCACTGCTAGTTTCCAACAAGCAAAGCCAATGGGGAAGCTAACAGGAGATGGCAACTAGCAATCATGTGACCAGGGGATGCTGCAAAATTACAGGGAGTGCAGAATTATTAGGCAAATGAGTATTTTGACCACATCATCCTCTTTATGCATGTTGTCTTACTCCAAGCTGTATAGGCTCGAAAGCCTACTACCAATTAAGCATATTAGGTGATGTGCATCTCTGTAATGAGAAGGGGTGTGGTCTAATGACATCAACACCCTGTATCAGGTGTGCATAATTATTAGGCAACTTCCTTTCCTTTGGCAAAATGGGTCAAAAGAAGGACTTGACAGGCTCAGAAAAGTAAAAAATAGTGAGATATCTTGCAGAGGGATGCAGCACTCTTAAAATTGCAAAGCTTCTGAAGCGTGATCATCGAACAATCAAGCGTTTCATTCAAAATAGTCAACAGGGTCGCAAGAAGCGTGTGGAGAAACCAAGGCGCAAAATAACTGCCCATGAACTGAGAAAAGTCAAGCGTGCAGCTGCCAAGATGCCACCTGCCACCAGTTTGGCCATATTTCAGAGCTGCAACATCGCTGGAGTGCCCAAAAGCACAAGGTGTGCAATACTCAGAGACATGGCCAAGGTAAGAAAGGCTGAAAGACGACCACCACTGAACAAGACACACAAGCTGAAATGTCAAGACTGGGCCAAGAAATATCTCAAGACTGATTTTTCTAAGGTTTTATGGACTGATGAAATGAGAGTGAGTCTTGATGGGCCAGATGGATGGGCCCGTGGCTGGATTGGTAAAGGGCAGAGAGCTCCAGTCCGACTCAGACGCCAGCAAGGTGGAGGTGGAGTACTGGTTTGGGCTGGTATCATCAAAGATGAGCTTGTGGGGCCTTTTCGGGTTGAGGATGGAGTCAAGCTCAACTCCCAGTCCTACTGCCAGTTTCTGGAAGACACCTTCTTCAAGCAGTGGTACAGGAAGAAGTCTGCATCCTTCAAGAAAAACATGATTTTCATGCAGGACAATGCTCCATCACACGCGTCCAAGTACTCCACAGCGTGGCTGGCAAGAAAGGGTATAAAAGAAGGAAATCTAATGACATGGCCTCCTTGTTCACCTGATCTGAACCCCATTGAGAACCTGTGGTCCATCATCAAATGTGAGATTTACAAGGAGGGAAAACAGTACACCTCTCTGAACAGTGTCTGGGAGGCTGTGGTTGCTGCTGCACGCAATGTTGATGGTGAACAGATCAAAACACTGACAGAATCCATGGATGGCAGGCTTTTGAGTGTCCTTGCAAAGAAAGGTGGCTATATTGGTCACTGATTTGTTTTTGTTATGTTTT
Organism: Vipera ursinii; assembly: GCF_947247035.1. NCBI lineage: Eukaryota > Metazoa > Chordata > Lepidosauria > Squamata > Viperidae > Vipera > Vipera ursinii. The sequence continues at coordinate 22,205,578 of NC_139514.1, forward strand.
TGAATGTCAGAAATGTATATTTGTGAATGTTGAGATGTTATATTGGTTTCACTGGTAAAAATAAATAATTGAAATGGGTATATATTTGTTTTTTGTTAAGTTGCCTAATAATTATGCACAGTAATAGTCACCTGCACACACAGATATCCCCCTAAAATAGCTATAACTAAAAACAAACTAAAAACTACTTCCAAAAATATTCAGCTTTGATATTAATGAGTTTTTTGGGTTAATTGAGAACATGGTTGTTGTTCAATAATAAAATTAATCCTCAAAAATACAACTTGCCTAATAATTCTGCACTCCCTGTATAGGATTTGCTTAATACGGGCACCCGGAACCCTAACCCTTACTCCAAGTGGTTCACATAATTTGGAAATTATTAATTCTGCCATTAACCCGCCTAGAACTACATATTGATTTGCAGCCCCATCACGTTTTATGCATATTTTTGACTCGCAATCAACTACTTAATGTTATTACTAAGTCAATTACTCCATCCTCTACTTCCATTTTGTTTCCTACTTGGAAAAAGTTGTAGTGGCATATGATAAATTTCAATGTTACTTCAGTCCATTTTTTTAACCTGCCAAGATCATTTTGAGGTTTGTTTTCTGAGTTATTAACCCTCCTTCAATTTTGTACCATTTACAGCTTAGTAAGCATTTCTTTCATCCAATTATTAACACAATTATTGAAGTATACTCAAAATGTATCCTTGTGGAAACCCAATGAATATAACTTTATTTTTATTAAACCTATGTAGCCATACTAGTATGTTCTATTGTCCTCCATATTTTCCTAATTGGAATTCTTGGCAACTGTGTGCCATTGGTTGTAACTGCATACCCATACACATTCATCTTCACCATTTTTTGGACACCCCAATAGGAAGGCTTTTATTTTTTCTTATTCCATGTACAGGCTCTCATTTTAACCAAGTACAAACTCTTTATGTAGAACAGGGGTGTCAAACTGCCGGCCTGCGGGCTGGTTGCATCATGCGGCGGTTGCACCCACCCCAGCTCCCAGCAATGCAAAAAGTTGTGATATGTCATGACATGTCACATGACACAGCGAGTTTGACACCCGTGATGTAGAAGGAAATCTTCTTAGGGATTTCCTACCTAAACTTTTCCACCAACCTGTTGTTATTCACTGTTTTCTCATTAAGTGATCTCATTCTCTGGAACCTGCCTTTTAAAATCATTATTAGTCTCAGCTTATTCAACAGGAAACAACCATTCAATCCCTATCTGACAGGGGTTCCCAACCGAGGGTGCAAAATGATATTCAGGGGGCGCAAAAACTTGAATTTCAAAATTATAGTGTATATGCATAATTTGTTGCCATTATTTCAAACTTTTGTAAGGGGTGCGAGAATATATCAGAAGCGTTCTAGGGGTGCGGGATACAGTTGCAAGAAAAAGTATGTGAATCCTTTGGGATTACGTGGAGTTTTGCATGAATTGGCCATAAAATGCACTTACATGACGTTTAGAGCGCATTTTATGGCCAATTCATGCAAAACTCCACGTAATCCCAAAGGGTTCACATACTTTTTCTTGCATCTGTACAGAAACAGTTGGGAGGAGCTGCTATTTGGCAATCAGCACCTCTTGGGACACTCTACTTACAATTCACAGCTATTCAAGAAAATCACCTTTTCACAGTTCTTCACACCTCAGCACATAATCTATCAAAGCACACAGTAGCTTTTTGCAGTCCCTATCTTCTGTTCTTCCTGTTAGTTCACTTGACAAGCACCTGTTAGTTATTCTTGTCTGCTTGATTACTTACAAAGCATTTTTGGTATTATTATATCTTATGGAATAACTAGTCAGAACTCCTTGTTGTCTCTTCTTCTGAAGATTACATATAGCTGCAGAAAAATGATATACCAACTTACAAGCCATTTTGATCTGGGTAGCTGGCTTGAGAATACTAATTTTCATACAATATGGCTAACTAATCTGGGAAACTTAATGCTAAAAATATTTCCTTTATATTTTGGAAAAAGTAATTTAAATGAAGGGCACACAACCTACAATCTTTATGCATCCCATTTATCTAGGGTGTGAGATTTGTCAACTCTTTTTTTTTTGCATTGGGATGGTTTAAAGGGCAGAATGAAAGAGAGAAAATTATTTATCTCAGAAACAGGGACTTAAGGTAAATGTATCAGGGCTGTCAAACTCGCAACATCACATGATGTGTTGTGACGTATCATGACTTTTTTTCCATTGCCAGTAATGGGGTGGGCGCAGTTTCAGCATGATGCATTCGGCTCACAGGCCAACAGTTTGACACACACCCCCAGATCTAGATAATGATTTACAAACCTGTAAAACAATAACTCTTCTGCCAACCTAGCAGTTCGAAGGCACGTCAAAATGCAAGTAGAAAAATAGGGACCACTACGGTGGGAAGGTAACAGCGTTCCGTGCGCCTTTGGCGTCTAGTCATGCCGGCCACATGACCACGGAGATGTCCTCGGACAAGCGCTGGCTCTTCGGCTTTGAAACGGAGATGAGCACCGGCCCCTAGAGTCGGAATCGACTAGCACGCATGTGCGGGGGAACCTTTACCTTTTTACCTTTAAAACAATAACTATTGTTTCCTGAGGAGCTTTTAACTTAGCTTCACAATGATCGTTTGCATTACATTGAAAGAAGAAATAGTACAATGGCTCTAAACATCTTCTCCATACTAATTTTAAACTAAACTGCCAAAGAGTAAACGATGAAATAAAAAAGCACACCCAAAGGTGTACATATCTATTTTTCTAAATCACATTTCATAAGTACCGGTAAGTCAACTACTAAGAGACTTTCAAGTGATTAAGAGGATACTTTTTAAAGAATCACAGTCTCACTAAAAACCCACAAATGCTTACCAGCAGTGAAATACATAAATATTACGAATATTTCACTGTTCTGCTGGACTACTGAACCATTTTCAACGAGTTGGCACAGATCCCACCGTCATCCTTGTTTTAATTCCATACTGCTGCTACACAACCCTCTCCGTTTGCTAAATTTGTTCTACCTAAACTTCTCCTTTCACCACACCCACATCCAAAATTCTTTTGCTTTCCTCAAGTTTTTCTGTTTTTGTCTCATTCCTCCTGCCTCTCCAGAGCATTGAGCAAAATTACCAACTGGCTCTCCTGGGAAATGTTCTCCATCATTTGTAAGACATCAACAAGTTATTTTTCCACCAAATTTCAATACGAAGTTATCCCCCCCCCCCCGCTGCCGCCTTTATATGGCTAAAACAAAATTCTTAAGAGAGGACTTTGACGAGGAAATCCCGAAAGATCCGTTCAGTTCCGGTGCTCCAGCCAGACAAAATTGCAGGCTTAAGATTTCTTTACCTGCAAGCCTTTTGAAGCCAAGATCAGGCATTACATCCCATCAAATATCATTGTTGGTGCTGGAGAAGACTCCTGCGAGTCCCTTGGACTGCAAGGCGATCAAACCGGTCAGTCCTAGAGGAGATCAACCCTGACTGCTCTTTAGAAGGCCAGATCCTGAAGTTGAAACTTTTGGCCACCTAATGAGGAGGAAGGACTCACTGGAGAAGAGCCTAATGCTGGGAAAGATCGAGGGCAATAGAAGAAGGGGACGACAGAGAATGAGATGGCTGGATGGAGTCACTGAAGCAGGAGGCGTGAGCTTAAATGGACTCCAGAAGATGGTAGAGGACAGGAAAGCCTGGAGGAACATTGTCCATAGGGTCGCGATGGGTCGGACACGACTTCGCAACTAACAACAACAAAGTATCATTGCACGAGATCGCCTTCTATTAAATCCTAACCTTTGACAGGTAGGTCAGTTTGCTCGAATTCCAGGGGCTTTGCTTGTGAGTAAATACGCATGAGGACACAAGTCTGCCTGGAAGAAGCAGCCCTCCACAGGGAGAAGGGGACTCGGACGCTCCCCCGATCCCTTCACCCAAGGCCCCATATTCCCTTCTCAATTGAAGGTAAGGCACACCTTCGCCCGGGGTTCCGCCCAGTTTCCCCCCCACCCCACCCTACCCTACCCCACCCGGCGGCCCGCCTCTCATCCGCCACCGCGCATGGGCCCGAAAGGGCGAGGGAACAGGGGGCACCTCCCCTCACACTCACCATGGTACAGATGGAGGCTATTTTGGAGACTGTCATTAGGATTTCCATCCGCGCAGCGCCATCTTCTCCCACCCAATCACAACGTCGAGCCGGGCCGGGGGAGTCCCGCCTGAGGAGGAAGAAGGCAGCCCGGCGGCGGCGCCGCCTTCAGCAGCTTACAGCGGAACCCACCAGGGCTCCGCCCGCCTAACGAAACGGCCCGTCACAGCTCTGGCCGTCGTCGAAAGGCGAGCGGCACGCGCTGGTTACGCTCACCGTCCCCTCCCCGCTTTCGCTTCTTGCAGGATCCGCGCGCACGCCACGGCGCGAGCCGGCCCTTCTTCCGCCCACACATGCGCGCGCGCGCGCCTGGTCGTCTCTGCGGGCTGAACCCAGATTTCTCTGGCCCTCGAACTCGACCAATCAGGTTTCACTGCTCACGCACCAGCGCTCTCCCTGGCCGGTCTTGCTATTCTAGGTCTTAGAGATAACCCGGTTCCAGCTGCTGGGTCTTACTTAATGGCGGGCAGCCGGGTTGCTGAAACACCTGGGATCGCACATCAAGCCGTGCTCAGATTTGCTTGCATACGTGCCGTGTACAAGGCGTGCTTTATGGTTTAATAGGCTATGGGATATCATCCATTTGCGGCTTATCTTAGCATGGCGTAGCATGATGAAAGATCACAGCCAGTAAAATCCTCACAAGGAGCACTTCTACCAGAGCCAAGGGTTTATTTATCCGTTTAGCTTGTGACTATAAGTCCTCTCCGTGTGTGGGATTTCTTGCCATAGGTTTGCACTCTTGAACTATAATTGCAATTAATTTTAAGTTGTAGCTTAATCATGGCTTAATCTTACATCTTATACAAACTGGCACAATATATTCCAACGCTTTCATCAAATCTACTGATTAATTAAGCAGGATAACGTATATCAATATATGCATATTCGTATAGAACAGGGGTAGGCAAGCTCGGCTCTTTTATGACTCGTGGACTTCAACTCCCAGAATTCCTGAGCCAGCTATACTATGCTGGCTCAGGAATTCTGGGAATTGAAGTCCACGAGTCATAAAAGAGCCGAGCTTGCCTACCCCTGGTATAGAAGGCAGATTTTGGGGTAATGGGGATGATAGCCTCAGGTGTTCCAAGTCAAAGTTTAGCAATATGAAGGGCTTTAAATAACATTTATACCACCTGTAGTCACTGGTTTATAACTATTGACACGTTAAATCTGGTACATAATACAAAAAAGAGAAACTCAACGTATTTAAATTTTCTTCTATTACTTTGTTTTTATGATTATTCACTACCCGGTAACACAGGTTTCAAAGGTTTGAATTGAATAAAAAGCTTGTCAAATAATTATCCCCAATGTTTAAATAATAATAGAATAGGCAACAGGCAGTTCTCTTTGCAGATTTGGAACTGTTACATAAACGTAAATGCTGTCTTCCTTCTGCACTTCTACCTCTTGAAGTTTTTGATTTTCCCTCTGCTCTGGAACAGTTTTGAGTATTGTTCAGATTTTGTAATTATAATAATAGCTACTTATTGTGCTAACATTTTGAAAACAAACTTACGTATACAGTAAACAGAAGGTCCTAATGGAAAAACAGAAACTAGAATTTTTTAAAAAGCAGAAATTAGATAATGCTATAGGTGGGCAAGTGCAAATAACTTGGGAGGAACTGAGTGAGACTTTAAAGGTGGCAATTAATCAGGTAATGCTGTCCAGCTCTGAATATAGCAAAATATTTAAAAAGTTCTCATTTTATTTGTAATAGTGCATTGCAGGAATAATTAAAATCTAAACAGGTAAGCCATTTAGACTAATAGCCACTAGCTTCCCTATTCCTCCTGTTGTTTCATTTTCTTTGAGGCCATCCACCAGCAATCCAGAGTTTTGCACTTGCTCAGTTCCCATATCACAGTGCCTTTATTTTCATTTAGCAACTCAAAAACAATATCACTGACCTTAAAATGAAAACACCGCATGAGGTAATGAATGAACTTTTCAGCTCGCCAAGAAAGCAAATACAAAGACACCCAAACAGTGCCCTTTCCACATTCTTAATTCAGTGGGGGTTGGGGGAATAATCAGATTTTTCAATGAGGAGGGAGGTTGCAAAATCAGTAGCTCTTCTCAATCTAAAACAGCTGAAATTATTTTTCAACAGCTTAATCTGTAGGAATAAAACCAGCCTGGGAGGATCCCACCATTTGAAAATGGTCTCTCCAAACCCCTGCAAAATTATCAATGAATTGCAGCTAAATTAATCAGCTCAGCTGCAAAAGACATTAGCATGGGATCAGATGGGTAGGATTTATTTATATTCCATGTTTCTTAATCCAGTATAATCTCTGCATGAGGAGGGTTTGGTTTATTTGGTTTGACTTATGAATTGTGATTAATCTCAAATGAAAAAGCATCCAGTAAAGATATCCTCTAAACTGTTTAAACTTGCAAAAAAAATTTATCAACAGATATATTTTTGTTGATAAAAAGGATATATTTGTTCCTTATAATGTAGAAAAGGCAGGCTATCCTAAAAGTAGGGAAAGGATATTTCTCCATATAAAAAAAAGTATTGAATGTACAAATCATCAAATAATTGTAAATTATTACAATAATTTCTCTTGAATACAATTTTAGAGAAAGGAAAGTTTTCCTTAATATCTTATGAAGAAACATAGAAGCATATATGGAAATAGGGAATGTGAAATGAACAGGCAGGTTTCCAAAAAAGACATCACTGAAATCTGATAATGAATATACCCTGTAATATAATATTATAGAATATGAATAGAATAATGGCATTATTTAATGACACCTTGAAATATGTAGATGATAGCATTTGTTAGCCAAAGTAAAGATTTTAGATAAATCACTACGAAAGTGAAAATGTTAATATTAAAGACATGGTGAAAACAAAGATATTGTCATCCCAAGTGCTTAGTGAATCCATAGTAGATAGCAATAATTTTGGTTTTGAGGTTTAAGAATAGAAAGCTGAGCAGTGTGCTGAACAAATGAAAAGATTAATCATAGAGGAAAAAGCACAGGTAGTCCTTGACTTACGACCACAATTGAGCCCAAAATTTCTGTTGCTAAGTGAGACAGTTGATAAATGAATTTTACCCCATTTTATGACCTTTCTTGCAACAGTTGTGTTCATGTGCACATATGCCTTTACCCTCCCCACAAAACCTATGTTATTTTAATTACTTCGGAATATACAGAGGATTGTGCTATATATTCAGTAAAATTTCCTACTTAAATACAGTGCATTTGTTTGGCATAATTTTTCCTGTAACACAAAACATGTTAATTAGAAGGAGCTTGTTTTCTGCTGATTGTTCAGCTATTAATATGTTTATGCTACAATAAATTTTTAAGCAATGCTGTCTTCCTTATCAAGAAAAGTAGAAGGCTAATTTTGATTGGCTTCCTTTCTCACTCTATTATACTATACAATTTCCTCTCAAAAAAATCTGCTGTAGTTTTGTTCCTAATTACTTGCAGATGGTCAGCTAATTTAAACTTCCCATCTGGCTATATTCAAGGATAAAAATCTCTTGGTTATGAATACACCCTGATGAACAGATTCCATCTGTTTGACTCTTCTTTACATATCTGTATCAGAAATGCTAGCTACTAAATGAAAGACCATCAAAACACTGATTGGAAGGAATCAAGCATTGCTTGTGCAAATTCTTATTTATACCAAATAGCTCTCTAAAATTTAGAGAGAGTCCAAAAAAAAGTTTAACATGGAATGTTATTAACATGTTTTTTCCTAGCATTTTAAGGATTTTGGAATTGGCTTAAAGAAAAGACATGAATTTTTTTTTTAGCATTTTTGGCTTTGGGTATATAATGTTTGAATGAAGTAATAAGTTCTCCTTCCTAAATAACCTATGTAATACAAATATGGATAAATGTATTCCTTTTATTTTTCTACAGAATGGAAAACTGTGGACAAAAATTAAATTGGGGTATTTAATTATACAAGCAATTCATAAAATACAAATTTACAGTGTGCATTTTAATCAAGTCCAGCCCCCATTAAAGATATGCTCACGAGCTTGCTATAAAACCAACTTGAATTTTCCAAAATCATACGACCACTGAGTTGTTTAGTCAGATAAAGCTGTTAATTTATTAAATACCTTAATCTTAGACATGTAAAAAATAGACTATATATTCCCATGTACACTGAACTAGGAGAAAGCTTCCTTGGATAATATATCCTTTTGCTTAGGTACATAAGAGAATTAAGACATATCTAGAATATGAGCGGTGGCTCAGTGGGTTATGACGCTGAGCTTGTCGATCAGAAGGTCAGCAGTTTGGTGGGTTGAATACCGAGTGCCGCGTAACAGAGTGAGCGCCTGTTACTTGTCCCAGCTTCTGCCAACCTAGCAGTTCGAAAGCACGTAAAAATGCAAGTAGAAAAATAGGGACCACTACAGTGAGAAGGTAACAGCATTCTGTGCGCCTTTGGCGTCTAGTCATGCTGGCCACATGACCATGGAGACGTCCTCGGACAAGCGCTGGCTCTTCGGCTTTGAAACGGAGATGAGCACCGGCCCCTAGAGTCGGAAACGACTAGCACGCATGTGCGGGGGAACCTTTACCTTTTAGAATTTTTAAAAAGTCGGTATTTCAAGGTAGTGTGTGACTTGTATATTGCTATAGCGTGGCCTGTTTCGGCATCCTGTTGTGTGAATCCTCTGCTTTTTTTAACACGGTCTATAATTTAGCATTATATATGAATCTGCATAATAGCTTTCATTAGTAAGGTAAGAAGTGGATGCAATGAAATGAACAAAGTCTTAATAAACTACTTAAGATTTATAAGGTTGCAAAATATTTGGATGTTGTTAGGGTTTTATTTTACTTTTTTGTGGAACATTCTCAGTTGTGTAATTATGACAGCATTTACAAATACAAATCTGAAATGTCCTCTGCTTAATTTTTAAAAGAGAAGTTTCCCGACACTATTTTTCAACTAGAAGTCCATGATATCAAATTATTTGAAATTATTTAGCATCTACCTAAACACTTTACCTACTGCTAAATCTGAATTGAATTTCTGCCCAAACTTGCTGAAAAATGTGCACTGGGGATTCAAATCACTCTAAGCCATTGTTTGTCAATTTAAGACATAGCAGTCTGATTCAATGTAATCAGAAACCATGGTATATAAATTAGTGGTTGGCTACATTAAAGCCTCGTATGTTGTGTGCATTGAGGAAAACCTCCAACTTTCAATCCATACAAGTCCATACTATATTGTATTAAGCTGGAGTCACACATTAGAGTAAACCATACTTGATTTTGGCGTAGCATATTGAATATAACCATTGTAGTTTGCAGGCTATGGTTTAACTATCCCAAAGCTGCTTTTCAAAAGGCAACTGAACTTTCTTAGTTTTTTCTTGAAGATGTTTCCCTTCTCATCCAAGTTTTTTTCAGTTTCGACTGAATAGTGGGGAATGGAAGATTTCCCCCCCCCCCAATCATCTGGTTATTAGCTTTCTCAGGGTCGTTGAGACCACTTGGGGGGTTTAATCTGTATTTGCGCTGATTTATCTGATTCAGGTGACCCTGCGGGTACAGATAAACCCCCCAAGTGGCCTCGACGTTTCCGAGAGAGCTAACGACTGGATGGTTGCAAAAAATAAAATAAATCCTTCCATTTCCAGCCAGAACTGAAGCAGCTTTTTGGATACGAAGCGAAACGTCTTCAAAGAAAAAAAAAGTCCAGTTGCCTTTTGAAAAATAACCACGACCTGGATGATTGAGAATCTCCATATAGACATTGGTTTAGAGCTAATTATGCTGGGTGAATCATTCAAGTGCTGGCTTATGTAACCCTCAGAGGTCGTCAACCTTAATCCTATACGCAAGAAATAAGATGCAGAACTACTCGCATTCACGCACTCCATCGGCTTGTCCCCACAACTCCACCCACCGCACTACTAAATAGTACAAACACCCCGCTTTTCTCTCTCAGCCTCACGAGTGCCCTCCTAAGAAAGCTGTCTAAAGCAGTGCCTGCTCCAGTTCAGTATCGTAACACAGGGGTCTTCAAACTTGGCCCTTTTATGACTTGTGGACTTCAGCTCCCAGAATTCCTCAGCCAGCGTATGCTGGGAGTTGAAGTCCACAAGTCATAAAAGGGCCAAGTTTGAAGACCCCTGTCGTAACACCTAAGAAACCCCAGAGCGTTTATTTCGCGGCGACTTGAATGTTCGCCTTCTTCCTATTTTCTTTAACTTGCTGCGCGAACATTGTCAGTTTTTTTTTTTTTTTTTCAGCCCGGGTCCTTCGGCGACCACTGACCATTTTTCAATCGGGCGCTTTTAGGAGGAGCGGATCGGATCAGGCCCCCGCTTCCGCCGCCGCCGCCGCGCTAAACCGGAAGGAAGGCGCGGAGAGATTTGGCGAAGCGCCGCCTCCTTTCTTTTCGGCCTTTGGGCGCCATCTTCCAGGTCCCCCGGAGGAGTTCGGCTGCTGCTCTTTTTTCGTCGGGTCCGGTATGCCGAGGGTCGCGGGAGGGGAACAGTAGCCCCGGAGCTGGTCGGAGTAGCGGGTGAAAGAAAACGTGGCTGGCTGAAACTCCGGGAGGCCGGGAGGCTTTTCAGAACGTGGCTTGGGGAGGCCCGGAGAAATAAGGGCCAGGCGAAGAGCATAGGGCAGGGGTCTTCAAACTTGGCCCTTTTATGACTTGTGGACTTCAACTCCCAGAATTCCTCAGCCAGCAAAGCTGGCTGAGGAATTCTGGGAGTTGAAGTCCACAAGTCATAAAAGGGCCAAGTTTGAAGACCCCTGCCGTAGGGAGACGAGCGGTGGGGGAAGGGCTGGGCTAGGAAGGTAGAAGAACGAGAGGAGGGAGGGGGTGAGCTTCGATCCGGGCCTAAAAACGAACTACCGAAGGGGAGGGGAGCGGCGGGAGGGATGGCATGGCATCCGGGCGCACGTGGCCAAGGCCCAGCGGGGTAATGGCAGTGCTTGAGGGCGGTAGGCCTGCTCTTCCTCCCCCTTCGGTAGCCCAGCGTTTGGGAAGACCATTCCTTCTCAGTCATCTGGGTCATCAGCCGAAGAAGCTTCTTGGTCCATGAGAAGCGAAACGTCTTCAAAGAAAAAAACAAACAAAAAAAGTCCACTTGCCTCTTGAAAAAGCACCTTCGGGACATAATAAAGCACCTTCGGGACATAATGCCGTTTAGTAACTTGGGCACGTGCTTTGAATACCGGGGTGGTGGTGGCCGGAGCAGGGGGAAAGAGAGAGAGAGATGTCCCCTTGCAGCCTGGCGAGTTAGAAATCACAAAAAACCTGCCTAAACGTGATCGGTGTACTGAGTCGGTCTGCGATCTGGCGTGGGAGAGTTGCGTATATTTTCCCCGAGAAGTTTTCATCTAGGTTTCTCTAACCTGGTGCCCTACCAGATAAGTTGGGATGTGGCTTATTTTTGGGGGGGGGGCGGGCATCAGTTGGAGAGCATTCCTGCTAGATACGCAAGGACGTTATAGGTGGTAGGTCTTGGGAAGCGATCTGTCGCATCTGTTTTAACTTTTTAAGAAATTAGACTTAAAAATATGGAGGTACTTAACACGTAACTCCGCGATCTTTTGCGTTGCTTGTAGTTTATGTTCTCTTGCTAATATAAAAGGGCATTTGTTCTGGATTGAGTTACAGTAGTGTGGGGAGAGATTACAAGAGGAAATTTACATATCCTAGGTCAGGGGTCAGCAACCTGAAACAGTGAAAGAGCCACTCTGAACTGGTTCCCTCACAAAAGGAAAAACTGGGAGCCGCAAAAAATGTGTGCACATGCGCGCATACGCAGAACAGGCTTTGACTGAAGAGTGGAGCCAAGGCAAGATATGCACCTACCCTGCATATGTGAATTGATTGGTTGAACTTTTTTAGTCCCACTTTTTTTTTTTTTTTTGGACTGCACATGGCAGAGGACTGGGAGCTGCAGGAGATGGCTGAAAGAGCTGCATGCGGCTCCGGAGCCGTGGGTTGCAGACCTGTGTCCTAGGTTATCACATTCCAAAAAGACAAAGCTTAGATCTTTGAAATGTTTTTCTAGGACCTAAAGGCTCCCTCTTCTTAAGGTACAGGCTACATTTGCAATCCTTTGCTTGTAGTCTAATATAATTAAATTGGAATGGACATTGCTGTTTTAATTTCAGAAATACTTTGCTCTTGTTGCATTCAGCTGTGTCCTAATTATTACAATTCTGGTGTACATCAAAGGAACTTCAATTGGATTACTAAAACAAAAACTTTTCCCATACTTGCATTTTATTAAACTTTGTGCTCTTTCAAATTATTGAATTGGAGAATATGGGATGGAAAAAGTTAAATTTTGTACAGTGTAGTTTGAACAGATAGTTAACATTTGAGACACTTGTTTTGTATACTAGCATTCTGTCTGCTGGGGACAGAACAACAAATGTCCAGGGTATTGAATAAGGGAAGGTTGATCTAGTGTTGGCTGTCACGAGCAAATCCCATGTGTGTAGTACGTCCATCTTAGCTGAGTAAATAAGAGAGAGTGTAAGTCTGACTTTACAATAGTCTCTTCCTGCGTTCTGAGAAAACCATAAAAAATTGCCCAATTAAGTGTAGGGGCCCTTATAAGAATTTAACTGTCTTAAAAGGATTTTGTGTGAAAATTGTATATTATAGTCGTGTGCAGTAACAAGGAAGCATCGCTATTTTAGTATTTACTAGAAATTCCATTTAAATTTAACAGTTATCTTTATATTTCTTTTTTCTGAATTGTTATATAGTGATTGTTCTTAGTGATCAGTCAAGATGACAAACACAAAAGGAAAGAGGAGAGGGACTCGTTACATGTTCTCAAGACCCTTTCGCAAACATGGTAAGTAATATTTATTGAGCCAGTTAAATTTAATAAAATGATGGAAATAAAAATGTTGGTTGAATCCCTACCTGTGTGGATTATACAACATGCATTATAGTTAAGGAATACCAATATCATAATTTAAAGTTCACCATTAAGTTTGTCTAATGCCTACTGTTGATCATTATTGGGGGAAAGATTCTTTAATTCTATTTTTAATCCTTAATAAGGGATTGGGGTATTAAAATACATGAAATTAATTAAATATAAGTAATTGTTGCATTTTTTTTAAAAAAAGGTGTTGTTCCTCTTGCTACCTACATGCGAATCTATAAGAAGGGTGATATTGTTGATATTAAGGTATGTTTCTTACCTTAAAAATTACTTTCCTGAAAATAAAATTAGGCTACAGAGCTCTTATTACTTTATTAAAGTAAAAGTGTAACACAACATAATCTAAAAGGATAAACAGTTGTCTTGAAATTATATTGCTGAACTTTGTGCATGCTTTTTGTATCCTTAATATTTAATTTGTTGTATTAATGTTTGTCTTATTTAATAAAAATATAAAAAGATGCAATTTTTAAAAGTAAAAATTACGTGGTCGTAATGGAGCATCTGTAATCAGATGTGCAGTACTTCACTTGAGATTATAGTTTTGGTTCTTGAAAAACTCTAGTGATATTTTTTCCTAATGTGTAAGTTTAATCAAATGGTCTCATCTGTGCTGAATTCTTCGATTTTGTAATGATGCATTACATTATTTTAATGCTCTGGTGCTTGATGATGACTCTCTCCGATGATTGCAATAACTAAAGCAAACTGAGCAAAACATTTCACCGGCACTGAAAGCAAACCAGAGACCTTATCTAGCTCTCCAGGAAACATAGGCCTTCAGATAAAATAATAAAATTACGATAGGGGTTTATGCTGGTTTATAATGTAATAAAGATTTGATATAGCGATTAGTAAGCTATGTATGATTCATTGGGTTCATAAATTATGCCCATACCATTCACAATTTGGTGGTTGTTGAATACAATTACTGGAAGATTGGGGTTCAGTTAAAATGGAAAATAGTAGCTGAGTAGGTTACCTAGATAGTAAGTTTGTTCTGGTTTGACTAGAAAAGCTTATACTGTGGAGGCAGAGCAGGAATTATATTAATGAATTTAAGAACATAGGCATTCAGTTGTAAATAATTCATTAATGTTCTTTCCCAAGATATTCCCAATAAACATTCCCAGGCATTTTTATAACCATTTATGGTATAACGTTCTGTACTAACAGGGCACAGGAACAGTTCAAAAAGGCATGCCCCACAAATGTTACCATGGCAAGACTGGAAGGGTATATAACATTACTCAGCATGCTGTGGGCATTATTGTGAACAAGAAGGTTAAGTAAGTGCATTCCTTGTTTTTGACTTTATTCCTCATTACTGAATATTATTATGTTAAAATGTGTCTGTTTCCCCCTTCACTTTACCAGTTAGACATTTCTTGTCTTAATTGGTCATTCAGAGGGGGTTACAGCAACTATCCTTTTAAAACCCAGCCAGATTATATTTAATTGGCTTGGATCCTGTCAGAGGAAACAGATGCTGAATCTCTTCTGCAACAAAATGTAGTTTGGGAATGTCAAGACAATAGAACCATACTGACTTGATCTCACTGATCTAGTTTTGGTTATTAAAAAAGAAAATGCTAAAACTCTGACTGTGCCTGTATCTTTTTTCTCCTAGAGGCAAGATCCTTGCTAAGAGAATCAACGTGCGCATCGAACACATTAAGCATTCTAAGAGCAGAGACAGTTTTTTGCAGCGTGTGAAGGAAAATGAAAGAAAGAAAAAGGAAGCAAAGGAAAAGGGCACTTGGTTTGAGTTAAAACGCCAGGTAACATTGAGAATATGTCTTAAGTAGTCGGTACTAAAGCAAATCTAAAGTTACTTTGAGAAACACTTGGTATGTAACTAGGCAAAAATGTTGAGAGTTGTTTAAAAAGTTATCTCTGTCAGATCACGCACAAGGGAGAGTTTGTTGACATACAGGTAGTCTTCAACTTGAGGCCATAATTGAGCTTGAAAAGTACAGTCATTAATCCAAAACCAGACCTGATTTTTAAGTAATTTCCATGGTTGTTAAGCTAATATCACAGTTAAGCAAATCAGTTTTCCCCAATGGGCATTTTTTTGCTAGAAACCAGCAAAAAATGTTGCAATTTGTGGTTAGGTGACTGGGATAGTGTAAATGGCTGTAATTATGAACCAGTTATCGTCCAAAGTGCTGTTGTGACCAGAGTGTGTGTGCCTCATAACTTCAAAAGCAGGTCATAAATGGCTCTGGCGAGGATTTTGTTGTAGCTTTGAATGGTCATTAAGTGTCTGGTCGTAAGTTGGGAACTACCTGTAAATAAAATATGTGTTTATATAGTACTTAAATGTTTAGTTTATATAGTGTTTAAATGTTACTGTTACAGTTTTAATCTATTGTCTACTGTCATAACAAGCTAAATCTGAAAAAGATCAAAGGCACGAAGAGTAAAAAAATGATTTTAAAGTTGTCAGTCACCTTATTAAGAGAGCTAGCTTAATTTGTCAAATGTAAAAGACTAAATTTTTTTTGTTTTTGCTCTTAAGATATATTCCTAATTTTGAGGAAAGACAAGTTTCCTAATAATTAAGTGCTCTATAAAAAAGCTTTTTTGATATATGTTGCACTATTGTAACTCACGCTTCTTTTGTATTCTTGTTTACAGCCTGCACCTCCAAGAGAAGCTCACTTTGTTAGAACCAATGGAAAAGAGCCAGAGTTGCTGGAACCAATTCCTTATGAATTCATGGCATAGTGTGTATGAACAAAATAAAATACCTTGAAAAGGACTGAAGTACTTGTTTGTGTATTCAGAATTATTATTTCTGAATTGAAAGTTCCGTATTCCTATTTACTATATATGTTATAATTCAGCATACAATTAATTATGGGCAGAAACTATCACCTAAAAGACAGCTATTTTTCTGTGAACCGTGAATTACTTGTCTGTTAATACCCTGCAATTAGTTTTTATATATGCACAGGAATAGTCTTACAATTAATCCCCAGTGCCTTTTGAATTAAAAATACTTTAGAGAAAGAAAATACTGGAATTATAAATCTAAAGAATGTGAAGTTTATTTTTAAAAAATGCTGTTTCTGTTTAAATTGTTTCTGACAAGTAGCATATTTCTCAAATTCTTTTCTTTTGGTTTGCTAATAAGATACTCTCCACTCTTAATGATTTGGCACTATGACTTTCTGTTGTTTCCACGAACTACTAAAAATGTCTCCCCTCTCTCTTCCTTACTCACCAATGTCGGGGAGTCCTAGTAGTATGAATTAGGCTTCTATGTTGACCCTGAAATTCAAATCACAAGTGTTAGTAAAAATCTGACTTGAGAACTACTAAATGGAAGATGGTTCACTTGTATTCTGTACTCAAACATTTTCACTGATGAACATGAAAAACTCACAAAATAGTTTTATATGCTTTTTAAGTCGTAACACAATGGAATGAGATTGACAGGTAGAAACAAGCCCTGAGAAAATGAATACATTTTCTAATTTTAAGAAAAAATGTGAATAAGATATATGTGTTATTATAAGTTAACAAGCGTGAGATAGTGTTACTAATCAAATAATAGATCATGTACATCTATTATGCTTGGTATCTAATGTGGCAGCATTGATTGATAGGCCATCTGGGGACAGAAGATTCCTCTCCTTTGTAGTAACATTCAGACAAACTAAGCCAAGCCAAAAGTGGCAACATGTATTAACTTACCTCAAAGTTAACTGAGGTTAGTACTTTAATGGGAGATTCCCAGGAAATGTTAAGGTGGGGACTAGAATACAAAGTAAAAAAAAATATTCCAGAAGAAAACAGTAGCAAACCATTACAGCTGTCATAACAGGCATTTTCATAAAGTTGAGCTCAATTGGAATCTACCTTTAAGTAGAGTTAAGCTGCATATGTTTGGCCTGATTCATGCTGTATATGATGTTTGAACCTGCTGATGATGCCTTAGTGATGTGTATATAAGCCAGGTATTTTGACTGATTTCTGTACATAAGGCAAATCGTCTTCACACAAATTTCAACTTTTTTTCTACTGCAAGAGAAGAGATCTTGAAACTCTTTGAAATCAGGCAAGCTTCATACTACTGCAACGTTTGATTTCCGTAAATAATTAAAGTGCAGGTCTTTGTGCTTTGTGCGTTTAAATCAGGGGTGTCAAACTCAATTTCATTGAGGGCCACATCAGCATTGCGGTTGCCCTCAGGGGGCTGGGTGGGTGTGGCCTACTGTGTGGGTGTGGCTAGAGTGTGTATGGCCTACTGGGTGGGCCTGGCCAGCTCTACATCGTTCGCATCAAGGGCGCCTATGGGGGCCTGGGCAGGAGTGGGACAGATCTGAGGGTCTCTGGCAGAAGGAGGGTCTCTGGGCCAGGGCCAAGGCAGTGGGGGCCGTTCCCTCACTGTTGCCAGGATGGCTTCACGGACCGCATGAAACCACTTCGCGGGCTGGATCTGGCCCCCGGGCCTTGTGTTTGACATATCTGGTTTAAATGGTGGTATTTTAATGGACATTACTTATTTATTTATTTAGTTATATTTATATACCGCCCTATTCCCTGAGGACTCAGGGAAATTACAAATTACTGCTTGACAGAATGAGTTTTGAAACGGGCTTTAGACTTTGAGGGTTTGCTTAGTTGATTTCGGTTTTTTGAGCAGTTAAGAGCACGTCAGAACAGCATAGAAATTATGTGACCCCACAATATTTTAAACATTTAAATGCAGTGAAAAATGGAAAGGGTGGGAGAGTGCTTTTTATCCTTCTCATTTCCTTCCTCAAATATGTATTTAGACAATATATGCATCATAGTTGTGTCAAGAAATAAAAAAATGAAAGGTTTGGACAGTTGCAAGAAAATGTAACATTTTATATTTTAGCCAATGGGCAACCAAGTCACGAAAACGAAATTTTAAGAGTGATGGTGAATGTTCATGATACGGTTATGCATAATACTTTACCTTACAAGTAGTCCTTGACTTACAACTGGTTGCTTAGCAACCATTCAAAAATACAATACCTTAATTTGAAGTTCTGGTGTGTGCACACACACCAGTCACATGACCACTTTTTGGGCATTTGGCTATCTGCCCACAATTTACTGCTGTTTGTAGTGCCCTATGCTCACATGATGGAAACCAATGTTTACTTCACGTTTCTAGCAAAAACCACCCCATAGCAAACAATGGGTTTGCTTAATGACCATGGCATTTGCTTAACAAATGCCACAAAAACTATTGTAAAACCTGGGTCTGCTTTTCGATTGTCATTACTTATAAATGAGTATTATGGGCTTAATTACAGTCATAAGTTGACTGTATTCGTGGTTTATGGAGTATGCCACGATTCATTGGGTTTTATTCAATACTAAGTCGTAAACTGGTTCATAAATCACAATGATTGGATTCATCAAAAAATTTAAGCCTAAATCCAGTAAACTGCATTTCCTATATTGTGTGAATCAGGACACTGCCATTCTTAACCAAGATCACAGAGGCCTGTATTTGGTTCATTTCAGATGAATTCTTGTTTCAGTTAGAACTGCTTCTAAGATTTACCTTTGATGCACACCTTAATTTATATATATGGATTTGTAAAGAGTTTCTGTCCATTGTTGCCAAGTGGTAACAAAACAACCACTGCATTGAGTTGATGGCTAGTTATGGTTGAATTGTTCATTCTAGAGCCACAGATCTTTTAAGATATCATTACACCTTTCCCAACAACAGCATTTTTTTTTAGAAATGCTGATCTGGTTGGAATTGGAATATTAAGAGATGGATTCAAAGGTTGCTGGATAACGTCCTTTTCCCCAACTGCTAAAAAGCCATACACAAATTAATCCCTATTGGCATGAATCATTAGAGAAAATGGAAGAGTGGGGAGTGGTGACTGCAAAGAAGCTGTAAAGGAGGCTTTCAGGAGAGCTTAATTTGTAATGATTAGTCATTGAACTTTTGATGTCATGTTTTGTAATGTTGAGAGCATATTGTCACCTGTAGGCTTTTGTCTCTGAATCTCTCTTGTACTCTTCACTGAACTTCATGTTTTCAGGTCTGTTGTTTTAAAATGTTTCTGACTCTTCCCAGGCCACTCCTTATGTGTTCCTATTATATATTTCATCTCATTTTGCATCAGTTCTTCCTCTCACCCCCACATCTGTCACTTAACCTTCCTTTCTGAGCTTGAGTCATTGTTCTTTCTCACACAACAGATAGCTAATTTTGTTAGTTCAAAACAGCAATAGAAAAAAAGGCTGCTTTTCCTGGGCTATGCATGTTTCAAGACTATTTACCTGCAAAGGCAGCTGTTGAGATCAAGGAGGGCAGGGTCAGCCAAAGGCATCTTGTTGGGGAACAACAAGATTTTACATTCTAAACTTAATATTAAGTGTGAAGGATTGGCTTCCTCCTTGGATACATTATTTGGTGACACAGCAGCATTAACTGGGCGTTTGCAATGCTAGCATGATGCATAGCTGGTCCATGCAAAGGCTGTGTTCATCTAGCACACTGCTTGTTTGGACTGCAACCTGAAAGAGCATTAAAGGGCAAAAATACTTTTGCTGTTATCTTCTGCAAGCCAATTTGAGATAGACTCCATACTGGTTGTATTCAGTGTTATTGATGGGTGTGAGGATACCTTGACACTGGATTTTATCATCCTTTTTTATATTTTTATTCTTAAATTCTTTTTGAATTGTTTTGCTGTTTTAGAGCCATCCAGAGTCATATATTTGAGGGGGCAGCTACATTAATTGATATGATGTAATACTTACTATGAAAACTATATATAAAATCAGTTTGTAGTATATGCCAGGGAAACTACATGGCTCTGATTTTTCTGCCATGGTACAGGGTTTTGAATCAGTGTTCTGTGACTGGACCATTAAAATGCATTTTGGAATTCTGATCAAACTTCTTTTTTACTGTAAAAAAATTGGGTGGTGGAGGGTTGAGGCATTAAAACCTGTTCCCTCTACTACAGGGGTCTTCAAACTTGGCCCTTTTATGACTTCTGGACTTCAACTTCCAGAATTCCTCAGCCAAGCACGCTGAGGAATATGGTTGTTTCTCTCCCGATACTGACGTTAGCAGTATTGATACCCACTGTTGGGAGCATTAGCAAAATAGTAATGTAA
Source organism: Vipera ursinii (assembly GCF_947247035.1). Classification (NCBI taxonomy): domain Eukaryota; kingdom Metazoa; phylum Chordata; class Lepidosauria; order Squamata; family Viperidae; genus Vipera; species Vipera ursinii. The sequence continues at coordinate 22,225,828 of NC_139514.1, forward strand.
TTCTGACCAACCATAAAACGTAGATTGCATAGAGAACAACTAATGGCTTTGTATAAGTTTTGTTCATGTTACTTGGAGACTTCCCCCCCCATAAATTATGTATTAATGTGTTAGTTTTTATATGGTATATATAGTCCTCTCCTATTTATACTTAGATAACCTGGTAAAATTAGTATATAAGTTGACTTCTAGTTAGTTTCCATGGTCAACCCTAAGTATTTTATTGACTTTCAGTCTGATAAAAGAGAATTTGCTTTTGAAATATTTTTCAAAGGTTTTACTGAAATAACTTGTGTGGAAATGTGGTGTTATTGTATTAATTACACTGTACCCTGGGTTACAAGGTAATTCATTACCACTTGCTTGGGCAGGAATATGCAGCCCTTGAATTTCCATACTTCAATTAAATCCCAAGAGAAAACACTATAAGAGAATACATCTCATTAGTTATTTCACAACTTAGGAACTGTGGGCAACTAACAATCCTCAGGATAATGGATATACAGTATAGTAATGAATAATACTCCATGTTACTTCAAAAATAAGTTTAAATTAGAAAAAAAAATCATTAAATGAAATTCATATTCTGAAACAGAGAATGAGGTAGAAAAACGGCTACCACTTTTTTAAGGGAAATTGTAGAAATTGTAATGTGAATTTTAGCATCACATTAGCTTTGGTTTGTTATCAGTAAGGCAAAAAATATAATACCCAAATTGGAAGAAAAGCCTTTGTTAAGGTAATCATGACAGACAGCATAAACATGGCCTCTCTATCATAGGCAAGTGTTTCCCAACAACTTTTAAGATGTGTGGACTTCCAACTCCCAGAATTCCTCAGGCTGGAGAATTCTGAGAGTTGAAATCCACACATCTTAAAAGTTGTTAAGGTTGAGAAACACTGTTATGGACTACTATTATTTCTTTGTCCAGACAGAAAAATGTTCTGTACCCATTTTATTAAAATTTCAAACTAACAAAATGGAACAATGAAACAGTATTAAAAACCATAACTTGCAATAGGTTCCTTGCTGGCTCTGCTTTGGGGACAGACGCACTGGAACTATGAGTGACTGAGCAGTTAAAAGCATGAACCCAATAAGGCCCCAAATTCTAGGTTTAGGAACAGAGTAATTGGTCTGAAAATGGCAAAGAGACACAGGAGAGCAAAGGAAATAGAGTAGGATGGTACATGAGCATGAAAACCTGACATGATGGGAACTCAAATATTTTAACTGTTCTCATATTCTGTGCCAGATGGAACAACCCTAGAACTAGATGTCCATAAAATGCTGGATGTACAGTAATCTTTATCGCCAATCATACTTTGCAAAATGTGACTCCTGGGCTAAAAAAGGTTGTTACACTTCTGATTTAGTCCAATGAAAATTGAGCATGCTCAGTGGCCATGCTGTGGATATAATTTGCTTGAACTTCAGTAAGGCATTTCATAAAGTAGACCACAACCTACTACTTGATAAGATAGAAAAATGTAGGTTAGACAGCATCATCACCAGTTGGATTCGTAGCTGGCTAACCAACCACACACAACATGTAGTCCTCAATGAAACTGCATCTACACGGCGGGAAATATGCAGTGGGGTACCCAAAGTCTCTGTTTTAGGCCCAATACTCTTCAACATCATCAATGATTTGGATGAGGGTATAGATGGGGAACTCATCAAATTTGCAGGTGACACCAAGCTGGCAGGAATAGCCAACATTCCAGAAGATAGGCTTAAGATGCAGAAGGATCTTGACAGACTTGAACATTGGGTGCTATCTAACAAATGAAATTTAATGGTGAAAAAAGTACTGTTCTACATTTAGGCAAGACAAACCAAATGAACAGGTACAGTATGGGTGGTATTTGGCTCAATAGTAGTAATTGTGGACTCCTAGTGGACAATCACTTAAATATGAGCCAGCAATGTGCTGCAGCTGCCAAAAAAGCCAACACAGTCCTAGGCTGCATTAACAGAGGGATAGAATCAAGATCACGTGAAGTGTTAACACCACTTTATAATGCCTTGGAAAGACCACACTTAGAATAATGCATCCAGTTTTGGTCACCATGATGTAAAAAGACTCTAGAACAGGGGTGTCAAATTGCAAGCCCGTGGGCCAGATGCGTCATGCCAAAACCATGCCCACCCCATTGCTACGTCGCGACACATGTGACGTTGCAAGTTTGACACCCCTGCTTTAGAAAGAGTACAGAGAAGAGCAACAAAGATGATGAGAGGACTGGAGGCTAAAACAGGAAGAATGGTTGCTGGAATTGAGTATGTCTAGTTTAATGAAAAGAAGAACCAGGGGTCACATGATAGCAGTGTTCCAATATCTCAGGGGTTGCCCCAAAGAAGAGGGAGTCAAGCTATTCTCCAAAGCACCTGAAGGCAGGACAACAAGCAATGGATGGAAACTAGTCAAGGAGAGAAGCAACCTTATCAAGAGCCTTGGTGGAGCAGTGGGCTAATGCCTCCTTAAGTAACACCAGCTGCCTGCAATTAGTGCAGGTTCGAGTCCCACCAGGCTCAAGGTTGACTCAGCCTTCCATCCTTCCGAGGTAGGAAAAATGAGGACCCAGATTGTTGGGGGCAATAAGCTGACTTTGTAAAAATGCCGCTGGGGGCCCCCCTCGAAAGCCCTAATAAGCAGGCATACACATAGAATGAAGGCTATTGCTAAGCACATTGATTTGTGCTTCTTAGATTGTAAGCCACCCTGAGTCTTCGGAGAAGGGAGGGATATAAATGGGATAAAAAAAACAACCTAGAACTAAGGAGAATTTTCCTGACAGAACAATCAGTGGAACAACTTGCCTCCAGAAGTTGTGAATGCTCCAACACTGGAAGTTTTTAAGAAGAGATTGGACAACCATTTGTCTGAAATGGTATAGGGCAGGGGTCAGCAACCTGAAACAGTGAAAGAGCCACTCGGAACCGGTTCCCTCACAAAAGGAAAAACTGGGAGCCGCAAAAAATGTGTGCACATGCGCAGAACAGGGTTTGACTGAAGAGTGGAGCCAAGGCGAGATATGCACCTACCCTGCATATTTGAATTGGTTGAACTTTTTTAGTCGCCCTTTTTTTTTTTGGACTGCACATGGCAGAGGACTGGGAGCCGCAGGAGACGGCTGAAAGAGCCACATGCGGCTCTGGAGCCGTGGGTTGCAGACCTGTGGTATAGGGTTTACTGCCTGAGCAGGGGGTTGGACTAGAAGACCTCCAAGGTCTCTTCCAACTTTGTTATTCTATTCTATTCTAAATACTAATTGCTGAAGAGCAAACAAGACAGGAAAATAGCTCAGAATCCTCTAGAAGAGGATTTAGGTGTCTGGAATGTGAACATTTTATATTGCATTCTGTTGAAGAGTTTTCTTCTTTGTCTCTAGAGATTTCTCCCACCCCTCCATTTCGCTGACAACTGCTAATAGATCCCACATTTGTAGCCTACTATCATGATGCAGTGGCTCAGTGGGTTAGGACGCTGAGGTTGATCAGAAGATCGGCAGTTTGGCGGGTCGAATCCCGAGTGCCGCGTAGCAGAGTGAGCACCTGTTACTCGTCCCAGCTTCTGCAAACCTAGCAGTTCGAAAGCACGTAAAAAAGCAAGTAGAAAAATAGGGATTACTACAGTGGGAATGTAACAGCGTTCCGTGCGCCTTTGGCGTCTAGTCATGCCGGCTACATGACCACGAGTTGCTGGAATTGAGTATGTCTAGTTTAATGAAAAGAAGAACCAGGGGTCACATGATAGCAGTGTTCCAATATCTCAGGGGTTGCCCCAAAGAAGAGGGAGTCAAGCTATTCTCCAAAGCACCTGAAGGCAGGACAACAAGCAATGGATGGAAACTAGTCAAGGAGAGAAGCAACCTTATCAAGAGCCTTGGTGGAGCAGTGGGCTAATGCCTCCTTAAGTAACACCAGCTGCCTGCAATTAGTGCAGGTTCGAGTCCCACCAGGCTCAAGGTTAACTCAGCCTTCCATCCTTCCGAGGTAGGTAAAATGAGGACCCAGATTGTTGGGGGCAATAAGCTGACTTTGTAAAAATGCCGCTGCCCCCCCCGAAAGCCCTAATAAGCAGGTATACACATAGAATGAAGGCTATTGCTAAGCACCACGAAGACGTCCTTGGACAAGCGCTGGCTCTTCGGCTTTGAAACGGAGATGAGTACCGGCCCCTAGAGTTGGAAACGACTAGCACGCATGAACCTTTACCTTTTATCATGATTTCCATAGCTAAACACCAAGTTCGTATTGGAACAGAACAATTTAAAATGGGAACTGATAAACGTTTTAGGCTCCCTCTCAGAATATTGCCTCTGTTTGATGTGGATTGATATTATGATAGCTCCATCCATCTTAGATCCACATTTCAGTGAAATTTGCTGCAATGAAGTGTGTTTCTCTGGAGGTTTATAGCACATTACATTTATTATGATTGGATGTGTATTTATTATCTTTATTCAGAGGAGAAAATGTGATTCATACAGGGAGTGCAGAATTATTAGGCAAATGAGTATTTTGACCACATCATCCTCTTTATGCATGTTGTCTTACTCCAAGCTGTATAGGCTCGAAAGCCTACCAATTAAGCATATTAGGTGATGTGCATCTCTGTAATGAGAAGGGGTGTGGTCTAATGACATCAACACCCTGTATCAGGTGTGCATAATTATTAGGCAACTTCCTTTCCTTTGGCAAAATGGGTCAAAAGGACTTAACAGGCTCAGAAAAGTCAAAAATAGTGAGATATCTTGCAGAGGGATGCAGCACTCTTAAAATTGCAAAGCTTCTGAAGCGTGATCATCGAACAATCAAGCGTTTCATTCAAAATAGTCAACAGGGTCGCAAGAAGCGTGTGGAGAAACCAAGGCGCAAAATAACTGCCCATGAACTGAGAAAAGTCAAGCGTGCAGCTGCCAAGATGCCACTTGCCACCAGTTTGGCCATATTTCAGAGCTGCAACATCACTGGAGTGCCCAAAAGCACAAGGTGTGCAATACTCAGAGACATGGCCAAGGTAAGAAAGGCTGAAAGACGACCACCACTGAACAAGACACACAAGCTGAAACGTCAAGACTGGGCCAAGAAATATCTCAAGACTGATTTTTCTAAGGTTTTATCGACTGATGAAATGAGAGTGAGTCTTGATGGGCCAGATGGATGGGCCCGTGGCTGGATTGGTAAAGGGCAGAGAGCTCCAGTCCGACTCAGACGCCAGCAAGGTGGAGGTGGAGTACTGGTTTGGGCTGGTATCATCAAAGATGAGCTTGTGGGGCCTTTTCGGGTTGAGGATGGAGTCAAGCTCAACTCCCAGTCCTACTGCCAGTTTCTGGAAGACACCTTCTTCAAGCAGTGGTACAGGAAGAAGTCTGCATCCTTCAAGAAAAACATGATTTTCATGCAGGACAATGCTCCATCACATGCGTCCAAGTACTCCACAGCGTGGCTGGCAAGAAAGGGTATAAAAGAAGGAAATCTAATGACATGGCCTCCTTGTTCACCTGATCTGAACCCCATTGAGAACCTGTGGTCCATCATCAAATGTGAGATTTACAAGGAGGGAAAACAGTACACCTCTCTGAACAGTGTCTGGGAGGCTGTGGTTGCTGTTGCACGCAATGTTGATGGTGAACAGATCAAAACACTGACAGAATCCATGGATGGCAGGCTTTTGAGTGTCCTTGCAAAGAAAGGTGGCTATATTGGTCACTGATTTGTTTTTGTTATGTTTTTGAATGTCAGAAATGTATATTTGTGAATGTTGAGATGTTATATTGGTTTCACTGGTAAAAATAAATAATTGAAATGGGTATATATTTGTTTTTTGTTAAGTTGCCTAATAATTATGCACAGTAATAGTCACCTGCACACACAGATATCCCCCTAAAATAGCTATAACTAAAAACAAACTAAAAACTACTTCCAAAAATATTCAGCTTTGATATTAATGAGTTTTTTGGGTTCATTGAGAACATGGTTGTTGTTCAATAATAAAATTAATCCTCAAAAATACAACTTGCCTAATAATTCTGCACTCCCTGTAATTTTAATCTTTCAGCAAAAAATATAGCTTGGGCACTGATGTTGTCATGCAATATATTTCTTGTGATATAGGTTTATTATAAAATGAAAGCAATATGATTATGGCCCATCAAGTTGTTTATCTTTAGTGAGCACTTATTTAGATTTTTCTATATGACCATCTATTCCTAACTTGGTCCTTCCCACAATCTGGGAATAATAGAGAGGGAAAGACAGCTAAGGAAGGGCAGCTTCTCTTGATAAAATCCTGTGACAGTAAGTAGAAACTGGACTCTCTGTTTTGTTGCCAATGAGGAACAGGGCCTACCATTTGAAATCCAGGCTGTGGAGGCAAAAGACAAAAACTCAAGAGGCAACCAAAGCCCCTTACCAGTCCACTGATTTCAAAAGCAGCTATCCACCACAAAGTTAAGACTAGTAATGAGAAGCAACTAGCTGTACAGTTACCTTAGCCATCAGATCAGGGCTGAATGGGAAGAGAATAACAGAACCCCAGAATATTAGCTATAGCCCCGGCTGAAAGTACCACAATCCCTAAGCTATTTTTTTTATCCATCAAATCTCTATACCCCCCCCCCCAACTCCCCCAGTAGATTCTGTGAGGTTCACAAACTAGATGAGCGGTTCAAAAACTAGCACCTCAATTTTATTAAAATTTGCATTGCTTTAGAAATTGAGGGACAAGTACAGAAATTACCTTAACTTTGCGAGCCCTGGTAGCACAGTGGTTAGAATGTAGTATTGCAGGCTACCTCTGCCCATAGTCTGGAGTCTGACAGGGCTCAAGATTGACTCAGCATTCCTTCCTTCCCAGGTAACATGAGGACCCAGGGGGGCAATATGCTGATCTTGTAAACTGCTCAGAGAGTGCTGTAAAGCACTATGAAGCAGTATATAAGTCTAAGTGCTATTGCTATTGCCATCATAATTAACCAAGAGGGATGAAGACTTTTTTTTGTATTCATTGGAACAGGGCTTTTCAACCAGTGGTACGGGTACCACCTGTGGTACATTAGCACCTGGTAGGTGGTACGCGACCACCCTAGGAAAGTGGTAGTGGGGGAGGGGAATGAGCTGAACCGGTGGCACCGCAGAAGCCTGAGTGAGAGACGGCTGGAGCTGCAAGGCTGTCAGGGCTCAGCGGAAGTGCCAGGATCACCGCTTCTTCAGGGCTGCCAGGATTACATTCAGATGCTTGGCAACTGATTCATATTTATGACAGTCACAGTGTCCCAGGGTCATGTGAAGTGACCAAAACCTGCTGCAACTACCCAGCAGATGGGGGGGAATAAAAGCCAAACACACCCCACCCCACCCGCACTGCCAATCTTCAACAGAAATGCTCACAACAATGAAAACCTCGGACAAGAGGAAGAGCGCTGCCAGGCAGGCAGGCAGGGGTCTTGCTCGGCTGTGGTTTGGGGTCCACTTTTTTCAGTGCCATTGTAACTTTGAACAGTCACTAAGCGAACTGTTGTAAGTTGAGGACTACCTGTACTTCCATCACTTTTTTCCTTTTTGGGGGAGGGGTCATCAAGTTTTTGACACCTTGCTAGGCGACTGGTGGTACTCGGATGTTGCCATATCCTAAAGGTGGTACAATGGGTGAAAAGGTTGAAAAGCCCTGCATTAGAATGTTAGGCTGAGTAAGAAAGTAACATTTTAGGAATTGCTTTTAAAGGTTACAGGCTAAAGGAAAGACTGGAAAGCAAAAGGAGGGAAAAGAGTGTCCTAAAAATCTAGTACATAAATAAATAAATAAATAAATAAATAAATAAATAAATAAATCAACTTGGAAACTGTTAAGATAGCAATACACTCAGTCCTCATTTAGTGACTACTGTCAGTGACCATTTGCAAGTAGGACTGTAACAAACAGTCATGAAAATATTTTCTGATCTCTGTGTGCATTTACGACTAACTTTTGTGTACTTGACAATAACTCATGGCAGAGTGGCAGTAAGGCTGGTGTGGTTTTGCAAGAGAATTTTATTTAAAAGAGACAGCAGTAAACAATGATCTTTGCAGCATCTTTTTCACTCGTGTTTGCTTAGTGACCATTTCACTTAATCACTGGGTCATTGGAATGGAACTCAGTTGCTAAACGAGGAGTCAGTACATGTACTCCTTGACTCACAACCATTTGTCTAGTGATTGTTTGAAGTTGTAATGGCATTCAAAAAAGTAACATGGCCATTTTTCACACTTCGAACCACTGCAACGTCCCCATGATCATGTGATCAAAATTTGAGACGCTTGGCAACTGGTGTAAATTCATGACAGTTGCACTGTCCTGGGATCATGTGATCACCTTTTGTGACCTGACAAGCAGAGTCAATGGGGAAGCCAGATTCACTTAACAACCTGTTACTAATTTAACAATTGCAGTGATTCACTTAAACAACTGTGGCAACTGTGGTAAAATGGGGCAAAATGGGACTTAATAACTGTCTTGCTTAACAATGGAAATTTTGGGCTCCGTTGTGATTGTAAGCCAAGGACGATCTGTATAATGTGATGTCTGTGTGGTCTTGTTAATGCGCTACCTTGGATGACTACATGTTGCTGCAGCCAAAAGCAAATCTAGATGTTGCCTTCTCTGCTACTGTAGACACATATAGTATAGGATTGGTTGAATTTCACTAGTGCTAGACCTTAAACCATTTTTGCATGCCAAAAGGCTACGTTCATGCAGCACACGTGTCATGGCTTAGCACGTGTGAAGCTGACCACAGTTATTCTTCAAACAGCTGGGGCTGCTTTCTTCAGAATTTTTGAATGAAACACAATCTCCTCAAGGAGACTACAAGTCAAAGAAAATACCTATTTTATAAATTCTAGGAAAGATGGACATCTGGGTCAGATTTTAAGGGCGGCTTCCTCTCTCCATCAGGTACTTCTCCACATGATATCAATGGCAGAAAAACAGACTATGTGATCATGCCAAGATGCCAAGAAGTTGTAAGCAGGAGAAATGTAGATGTGTTTCCCAACTTTCATCAACTGGAATGTTACACATGTCATTTGAATAAAGCAATGTACTTCTCTGTGTTAGCTGGGATATACTTTGCGGAAATGGGCAAACACCCTGCCAGAAGCATCTGCAAACAAGATAGGAAAAAAAGGTCAAATGCCCATCATTTCAAGAAAGTGCCAACAATAACTCTATTGTTATTGTACAGGATCAATGGACTCACAACGAAGATGATATGATCTGGCACACTTGGTGCACTGTATCAGAATTCAATGTTGTAACTGTTTAGTCAGCTTAAGTTGTCATATCAGTTCACCTGATACCACAATCAGCAATAATTCAACTGCAAGCAGGTTTTTAAAATAATGTTTTAATTATTAATTTATTACTCTTCTGGCTGATTATATTCTGTATAATCAGCCAGGCTCACTTAGGAGTTAGGTGGCCTATAACTACATTGACTATGTGTCTTTTATTATAAAGGATGGCTCTTTATTCAGAAAAAGTGTTCTTTAGATTTATTTATTTTTCAAAAGCTCACTTTTGTCCTTTATTTTGGTCATTTGATTTTCACTGAATAAATGGTGCCACCTAATAATGTATATAGACTTTCATATTCATATAAAACACATGGAAACTGAATTGTCTTTTTAAAAATAAAGTTATATATGCTGTTTTGATTTTAGATATCTTTATTAGAATATGTGTTTTTATATTTCTTGCTCTTGAATTTTCTTTTATAAAACTAAGTTATAAACTCAGAGCCATGGTGGTGCAGTGGTTAGAATGCAGTACTGCAGGGTACTTCTGCTGACTGCTGGCTGCCAGCAGTTTGGCTGTTTGATTCTCACCAGCTCAAGGTTGACTCAGCCTTCCATCCTTCCAAGGTCAGTAAAACCAGGACCCAGATTGTTTTGGGTAATATGATGACTCTGTAAACTGCTTAGAGAAGGTTGTAAAGCACTGTGAAGCAGTATATAAGTTTAAATGCTATTGCTAAATGCTAGAAATATTTTTATTCTAATGTCCCTCTTTCAGACTTGCCCTTTCAAGTTTATCCTTTATTTTTTCCCAATAAAATATGGTCATCATATCTATAAATTAAATTAAACAAACAGGGATTGTCCCGTCCCAATATGCATGATTCCTTTTGGAATCTATTTACTAATAGTTTTTGCTAATAGGTGCTAGAAAAAACGCTTTTGTGAATGGCTTGCAATTTTTGTCATCGCAGTAAGGTTCTCCTTGCATGAATACATTACTATACTTTTAATTCACATACAAATGGTATTCTGAATAACCTCTCTTCCTTCCACATATACACACCCTAAGACCTTTTAAAGCCATGTGTACTATTGTTTCCATGGCAATTGCAGTATTTGCAATGTTGATGTACAACCATTTCAGAAGGATGTTGTCTCCACTTAGGGAAATTGGGGAAAAGATGGAAACGAAACGTTTTGAAGATTACCTGTGTGACACATCTCTGCCCCTGGCAAAGGACACTCCTCTTGTAAAACACGGAAGAGTCGTCCTAAAGTAAGCTTTACCTTCTCTCCTTTTTTTTTTTTTTTTAAAAAATCGAATGGACTCGATGGCCGAAACCACCATTCCAGTGATGTCTCCGCAGTTAAGCAACAGAATGCGTTAACCAAACGGGTCGATTTCACACCCGAAGCTTCATTCATTCATTCATGTGAACCGGGGAGAGATGCTGACTCTCCGGGAGAACCTAAACGGGGCGAGGACGCGATCCCGTATTTTAACTTAACTGTTGTAAGCTTTTGGGCACCCTGTTTAATCTCTTTTAATTTTTGTATTCTTGTACTTTTATATGTTTGCCCTGTTCACCGCCCTGAGTCCTTCGGGAGAAGGGCGGTATACAACTAAAATAATAATAATAATAATAATAATAATAATAATAATAATAATAATAATAATAATAATAATAATAATAATAACAACAACAATAACAACAATAACAACAATAACAACAATAACAACAATAACAACAATAACAACAATAACAATAATAACAATTATTATTATTATTATTATTATTATTATTATTATTATTATTATTATTATTATTATTATTATTATTATTATTATTTCACAATCGTGGCAAAGGGACGAGAGGAAATGAATTCGCGGCTTTCGGAATGGGGGTTGCCAGCCGAGAGCCCACTCACCCTCTCCACCGGAAACCAGCCCAAATACCGTCAAATAAAACCCGGCTTTTACGATGCAGCGGTGAAATCCTTGTGCAGGCGACTGTCGCTGCCCCCGTCAGTCAGTCAGTCAGCCCGCCCGCCCGCCCGCTGCCTCTTGACCATGCCCAGCTATTTCTATTGTTTACGGCTGCTGGTGCTGGGAACCGGGGCGTGCGTAGAGCTCGTGCGTACGCAGCGCCGGGCCTTCCCAAAGAGGGGCGGGGGTGGAGGTGGCGCTTTTCGCCGCACTCGGGCTGACTTTAAAAGCGCCGCGCGATCTGCGGCTCCCCGGCAGCGGCTGCGGCGCTTCGCTCGGATGGTGCGCCGGTTCCTCTGAATGCACTGGGGCAAACGCCCCTGCCGCCGCCGCCGATCCCCTCTTTTTTCTCGGTGGGGCTGGAGGGCTCGCCTTTCCCATGCGGTTCACATCGATCATGTCCCAAAATTATCTTTTAGCGCCCATCCGAGAATGCCCCTCCGATTTTCTCGTCAAGGATATGAAATTGGCGGTGCTCGGGACAGGGGGCGTGGGGAAGAGCGGTAAGTTGCCAGGAAGCGAGGCGAGGCTGCTTGGCGATGGGGTGGGGGTGGGTGGGTGGGCGAAGGGAAGGAGCCCGCGCCGGGATTGAGATCGGTGGGCACGCGGGGCAGAGGAGAGATGATGCAAAATGATGGTCCAGAAATAATAAAAAGAACGATGCTCTGTGGGAAGCGTGGAAGCCGGGAAAAGGTGGGAATGTTGGAGAAAATCATCCTGACGGGTGAAGTTCTGTCTGCCGTTCCCATCAGCAGTGCCGTCCAGATAGGCAGGAATGCAACGCCCATCGGCCACTGAATAAAAAATCCAGCAGTATGGAAGGGCTTTGGGATGGGCAAATGGGAGCTATGAACGGGTTGGGTGTGGGTTAAAGAGTCCCGCTTCAAGCGGAACACAAATTTCTCTTGGGTTAAACAAAAAATTCCTCCACGCTTCCACAAGCATCAAAGCTCTTCATAGCCCAAGTCACCTTCCTCTGGGTCATCTCCTGGGAAGCCATGCTGCTTTGCTAGAAATGGTTAAGTAGTGGCTGGATTAGTCTTTCCCTGCTAGCTGCTTTCATTTAACCAACAAAAGGTTCTTTTTCTTTTCAGCCATGATTGTACGGTTCCTCACCAAAAGATTTATTGGAGACTATGAACCCAACACTGGTGAGTTTTCTTCTTAAGAATTCTCCCTTCCCACCAGCCAATTGAGTGAGGATGGCATCCGTGCCATAAAGAATCTGCTTTGCCCCCTTCCTTTAGGGACCTCTAGAAAACTTGGGAGTGCAAGCATTTTCCAACCTAGCCCTCCTAGAAAGGAAGAAGAAACAAGGCTCTGAGAACTATTTAATAACTAACTAAAGCTCCAGAATCCCATTTTGAAGCATTACACCATACTGATTTTTCTGCATAAATTGGGAGGCACATTTATGGTGGCTGGGGCTGCACTTAATGTTTGGGGGTTGAACAAGAGCTGCAGCAGGTAGGACATGATCTGAAATAAGTGAGGGTAGGATTTTCCTTCCCTCCCCCAAGACTTGGGTGGAATCTAGGAAATCTTGGCCACATGTTTAATTAATTTCTAAAGTTTACACCAGGTTTCAAATGTTCCACAACTGAAAATGGAGAGCAATTAAACCAATACAATTGTTGGCAGTCATATTCTTAGATAGGTTTTAGGGCCTCAATCAGTATTGGGTTTCTGGGGTCCCCACCTCTGGGGTGTCGTGGGCCAACATGAAGAGACTAGCAGCTTTCCTGTTACTCGGGGTTATTTCCTACTATCAATATAAGTAACAATAGCACTAACAATAATAGAGTTGGAAGGGACTTTTGAGGTCTTCTAGTCCAACCCTCTGCTCAGGCAGGAAACCCTATATCATTTCAGACAAATGGTTGTTTGGTCTCTTTTTAAAAGCTTCCAATGTTGGAGCATTCACCACTTCTGGAGGCAGGTTGTTCCACTTTGTGCAAGTTTGTCGTTCACTTTCGTGTTTATTTTTTCCAGGGAATCTGTATTCAAGACTTGTTCATATAGAAGGTGATCAAATTTTTCTGCAGATCCAAGACACACCAGGATGCATGGAGGTACAAAAATAATCTTAAAATATGTTGGTTCTAGTGGCCAAATGGGATTTGCCTCTCTGTGGTTGCAGAAACACAGTGGGCTTTATATGGCATAGTATCTGCATATTTATTCATTTTATTTTTATTTGCTCATGGCCTCAAATTACTTTTATGAAGAGGGAGACAAATATAGGAAAAGTTGATTAGGCTTTTATTATGTAATCATCTTGCTTCATTTATTCAATATTGCTTGCTGCTTAAAGCAGTGTTTCATCGTTAGAGAGTCTCCAACTTACGGCTGTAATATAGCCAGGCAATTACAGTAGTAAGTCCTGACACTTAGTAAAGCTGGTCATCAGATGACCAGACCTGATTTTATTATCTTTTTTGCAGTGGTCATTAACTGAACACATTGGTTGTTAAATGAATGCTGCAGTCATTAAGCAAACCCACATTTACTATGGGGTCTTTTCTTGTGGAAACCAAAGATAAACACTAGTTTCCAGAAAAAAGATGATAAATTGTGGATAGGTGATCATGGGGCCCTGCAAATGTGGGCTGATTGCCATGTGCTCAAAATTCTGTCATGTGAGCACGGGTGGGGGGCACTGGATATTGTAACTTGAATGAAGTAGCTTTTGGGGGTGTGTGTATCTGTTGTAACTTTGAACTGTTGCTAAGTGCTGAATTGTAAGTAGAGGACTACCTGTAAAACTATAGTTCTTACTGCTTTAACAAACAACCAGGGAGTAAAATATTGTTGTCACTCCCAATAGTTTTACCAGTTCTCAGAATTTTTAATCTGAAGTATCCCATAAATTTGGATTTCTAATCAAATTAGGATGTAATTGGCAGACACACAATCTAGATATATTAGAAAGAAATCTCAAATAATCAAAGTGCCCCAGTTCGATTTTCCTAGGACTGCAATCCCTGGAATATTTTACCATCTCTTGGGTTATTTAAAATGTGTGGCTTAATATGTATGGAGCTCCTAGGCTCAGTATAAGAAATACTTGCATTTTTGTTACAGCATTAATAGGAGTTATGGTTATTTGTTGTTCTGGGTAGTGCTGGGAGCATCTGTGATAAAAGAAATGCATTTGACCTTTTAAAGATCCATTTGGGATTAAGTGTGAGCATTCACAAGAGCATTGTTTCTTTTGATGCTTCAAGGCTGTGGCCTCCAGTCATCCAACTGCATTGTATTATGATGATCAAGGTTGAATACTGAATAGTTCAACTGTGAGATGAGGTTATTTACTGAAACTATGGTTGCAATTGAAACCCTTTCTGTTCTTTATAAATGTATGCAAATAACCATTCCTCCTTTTCAGAACCAAGAAGACTTGCCGCAGATGCTGGATTCGGTTTCTGGTTGTCTCAAGTGGGCAGATGGCTTTCTCTTAGTCTATTCAGTTACCGACCTTCATAGCTACCAGTTCATTCGGCCACTTTTTCTACACATCCAGAAGATTCGCCCTGACTCAAAAATCCCAGCCATCATTGTAGGGAACAAAGGGGATTTGATGCATTCCCGACAGGTTGCAGCAAATGATGGCCTACAGTTGGCCAATGAACTGGGTGTTGTGTTTCTAGAAGTTTCAACGAGTGATAACTACCAAGGTGTATGTGATGTCTTTCAATATCTTTGTAAAGAAGTTAGTAAACAGCACAATTATGGCAGCCGGGACAAAAGAAGGTCATCCATCATCCCACGTCCCAAATCACCAAACGTGCAAGACCTCAAGAGACGTTTCAAACAGGCTCTTTCATCCAAAGTGAAATAGATTTGAAATGGCCTTTGCTCAAAACTGTTTTATTGACTACACCTTTATAAAAAGAATTTATTTTTGTATTGATGCTGTTGGTATGTATCTAGGTAAAAATATACAACTTTCTTGGAATTACTTTCATATGAATTTTTCTTCCTCTCTTAACTATTGGAACAAAATGAAATAAAAATGATTGAATTAAAGCTTTATTTCTGTTCCATGGAGATTTACTGTTTAAATAAGGGAAGGGAACTATTTATTTACCAGATTTATACCCCAACCTTTCTCCAGGAGCTCAAGGCGCTCTCTTCCAATAATAACCAATAGGTCAACTCATAGAGTTTCCACTAAAGGAGAATATTTGTAGCTCAGGGTTGAAATGAGGGGTCCTTGGTGCTCTCTGAGCTTGCTTGCTTTCTTGCAAGCATGTCATTACCCATCTAGATAACATCGCTGTTACCTAGTGAACTAGCACTGATGATATTCCCTAGTTGGGTAATGAAACGTCTGCAAGAAAACAACCAAGCTCAGAGTGTTTCCATGGTTGATGGTGACTAGAATTCGGATCTGCCTCTTTCTACAGTGCTTTAACTGCTACGTTTATAATTCATGTCAAATTCTGATAATGCCAAAATGTAGGCTGTGGTATTTTAGTTTCACTGAATAGCCAACAGGATTAAATCATCTCTCTATAAGATACATTTATAACTTGTTTATTTTGACTGATTATACTTCAAGCTGGTTCCTCCCTATGTAGAAAGAAATGGCAACATGTCTTGTTTTGCAAAATGCTGTAAAAGGGCGTCTGATTTTAATCTCCAGCTGACTTTGGGCAATTGCGAAAAAGCTTAACCAAAATTCTATTTGCATCGTAGTTGGACAGAAAATAACCAAGATAACCTCGGGCTGCGTATGACTCTGGGGAGCTGAAAAAGACTTCCTGAAAAAAGGGACTGGCAAATCACTTCCATCTGATAATGGCTATAATATTACAATATAACATGAAATTATAGAATTGAAATGCTTCAGGAAACCTTTGCTATTTAAGAGCATCAGAATTGGGCTTGTATTGTCCAACAACCATCCCCCAATGTTAAACTCAAATTTTTGAAAATAATTTTTCAAAAATAATTCATTCCTGCTTCCCCCCCACCCCACCATTTTGTTCATCAGGAGATGGGATGCTATAGTAGTAATTCTTCTCTTGTAGGTTTGACTAAATGACATCTTGAAGTGTCTTCCAGCTTCTAACATTTGTTCTAAAAGGGGAAAAAGTCTGGAATTGAGTGTGCCTGAGTACTGTAATGATTTTAGATTCTAGATTAAGACTCCAATTCATATGTGCACTCACTTGAGGCTAAGGCTGATGGACTTCCAAGATGAAATGCATAGGGATTAAATTCTTAGTCACTGACCTATGATGCATATTTTACAGATTATTCAATGAGCTGTATGATGTCTGTTGGCTTCATTTCTAGGGCAATTTTATCATTTGTACAATAGGTCAGGCTCCCCTGAAGGGAAGGTTAAAAAGATTACTTTTTAATTTTTTATGTACCCCATGAAAACAGAACTAACATCCAAACAAAGTCAGAGGACTGAAGACGGCAAAATTTCTAGATGTAAATATATTATCCAAGAGTAAATTCCAGGAATCAGTAGGATTTTGCAGTAGATCTGTACAGTATACTGAATATTACTCCCATAATTGCGGGTGGGTTTCACCTGAAATCTGAAACACCTTATCAAATTCAGGAGAAAGTTGTACTATTTTATTTTGCTTTAAAACATCTATGTTCATCCATCAGGTTCCAGAGATAGCCTTTGATAAGACTTTATCCTTAAATCTAATCTTACCATAACTGTCTGATGTTTCTTTTTAACCATGGTTTAATGAGGTCATTATTATAGCTGAATATGCCCTGTGAAAAATATTGAGAATGATTTTGTTTTGCCTCAGTGTGTTGAAATACCCATTTTGCCTAGCCATTGTTGTTTCTAAACCACAATGCTATAGACCAGGGGTGTCAAACTCAATTTCATTGAGGGCCGCATCAGCATTGTGGTTGCCCTCGGGGCCGGGTGGGTATGGCCAGGCTGGGCGTGGCCTACTGGGTGGGTGTGGCTAGAGTGCGTATGGCCTACTGGGTGGGTGTGGCCAGCTCTACATCGTACGCATCAAGGGTACCTATGGGGACCTGGGCAGGAGTGGGACAGATCTGAGGGTCTCTGGCAGAAGGAGGGTCTCTGGGCCAGGGCCAAGGCAGTGGGGGCCGTTCCCTCCCTGTTTCCAGGATGGCTTCACGGGCCACATGAAACCACTTCGCGGGCCGCATCCGGCCCCCGGGCCTTGTGTTTGACATGTCTGCTATAGACTATCACTAACTGTTATCCAGTCAGTGCTTTTTTCTTCCAACCGTGTCTTAGAATTCTGTGTGGATACTGAATTTTATTTTATTTTTTTTATTTTAATTCCATTTATATCCCGCCCTTCTCCGAAGACTCAGGGCGGCTTACAAGCTTACCAGTAGCCTTCATTCTATGTATATGCCTGCTTATTAGGGCTTTCACACACACCCCAAGCGGCATTATTACAAAGTCAGCTTAATTGCCCCCAACAATCTGGGTCCTCATTTTACCTACCTCGGAAGGATGGAAGGCTGAGTCAACCTTGAGCCTGGTGGGACTCGAACCTGCACTAATTGCAGGCAGCTGATGTTACTTAAGGAGGCATTAGCCCACTGCTCCACCAAGGCTCTTATAAATCTTATGAATCAGTTAGTAATCTTTCTAGCTCCACATTTTCAACACCTGCTCTTGCAGCTAGTATCTATAATTTCCAGATGTGTTGGAAGACCCATCTTTCCTAGACAACTTGCTCCCTGGGATGATAGGATTTAATCTAATACAACTGGCCTAGAAGACATCTAGAAAGTCTCAATACAGACAAACTGGCTCCATATGCTGCTCAATTATATTCTTAGAATCCTTAGGAGACAAGGCCAATTATTGCTGTCTGGAATTATGGAAATTATAGTCTAATATATTTGGATGCTAATGATGAGAACTTTAATTCAACGACATCTGGAGTGCCATAGGTTGCCTACATTGGATATACTAAAAAGCAGAATCTGTTCAAAGTATCAGATAGGAATGATTCTGTGTAGATGAACAGGCTGAGCCTGAGGGTGGGGTCAAATGCATCATTAGTTTGGAGTTGTTACGCTTCCACAAGAGACCCAAGTCCAGTTCCCTATGAATTCTGTTAACCCTTATCTAGTGCCAACTTGGTTTGATCATTAGTAGATCAGATTCTTGTGTGTAAGTTGCATATAATAAACGTTTAGTTCTTTGAATTCAACTTCTGTTCCAGGTTACTTGCACCTGACAGACTCTAGTGTTTCTTTGACAGTAGACAATCCATGCCCTGTTGGGTCATTATTTTAGATATATTTCCTTATCTAAACAGAAACAGAATGACACTAGGTGGGCAAAAAAAGCATCGGGAGTGACTTCCAGCTTCTTGCTGAGTTTCTTGTGGGAAGTTGGCAGGGATTAGTAGAAATCTTTCCTTCCTTCCTTGGGGCAGTGTGGACCAAGAAGAATGCATGAGGGTAACAAGGGTATGCGAGAGGTATGCTGGGGCCTGGTGTGATTTGAAGTGCCATGCAGGTCAGGGAAGGCATGTAGGAGGGCCAGTTAAGATGGATGTGGATGTATAAGAGGTAGAGCATGGGTTAGAAAAGGTGCATGGGAGGAATAAGGATTTGGGAGTGTGTGTGGTGTTCAAGATGTACGGCACAGATCAGGAAAGCCATTTGGGTCCTGCATGGATCAGGGAGAGTGCTTGGGGGATGGCATGGATCAGGGAAGGTGCGTAGGGGTACTCAAAAGGTGCATGGGTCAGGAAGGCACTCAGGCCGGGGGCATAGATCAGGGAAGGCACAGGTCTGGAAGCACATCTGGGAGTTTACACGTTCTGGGAAGGTGCACAGGGTTACTTCCTCTTCCCTTCCAGCAGACAGGTAAGTAATTGCTGCTTGGTGGGGGAAAGGAAGTGAGGGATTGCTGAACTGGCTGAGAAACTGTCACAGAATGTTGAAAATGAAAATCACATAATTGCAACAGCAGCCGAGCAGCATAGCAACGGTCAGTAGCACTGAAACAGCCACCACTTTCTCAAATTTCATTCCCTTGGGAGCCATGGATCCCAGATTGTGGACACATTCCATAAGTTATCACATTCATAATGATTTAAAATTTGTTGCCCTGTGATACATCATTTTGCAGGTCATGACAATTAGATTTTCAATAGTATATAAATGTCCAAGATTAAATATAGATCTAGTTGCATTGTCACTAAGCTACAAAATCTTAAGAGAATTGAGATATATGTAATTAACATTTTTATAGGAGTCATGATATTTAATAATAGTATATAATTGTAGATAGAAGTAGTCAAATAGCATTATTAAATTCCCAGCCTAATTCTTGGGTTTTCTTTATTGTTAGATGATTCATTCAATTGAATGATAGTTCAGAGAACTAACAAACAGTTATTCCTGTCATGTTTCTTAAAGCTGGTCTATTGCAATGTATTTATATAGGGCTGCTTTTAAACATAATTTGGAAATGCATTGATATTCTCTCTTACTGGTTAGGGATTTCATTGGACCACATTTTCCAGTAAGTTTGTAATTTACAGATCCAAGTGCTGATTTTAATCTCTAGAATTCTTCATAGTGTGATTCCCAACTATCTTCAAGACTAACTCCTTCAAGTAGAACTAGCCTGCTCCATATGGATAATTCAGAAAGCAAAGCTTAAAATCTTACCACACAATTTCAGGGAGGCTCTGGAGGCAGGGGTTTTTTCCTGCTGTTGTCCTTTCCCTTTGGCACCCCTGTCCTGGAAAGGCTGTAAAAACAAGACTGTTCTGGGGAATATTTGAGAGTTAATTGACAATATCAGGAATGAGCACCATTAGGTGTTATTTAATTTGCTGTTTTTAACAGCTCTTACCAATCAACTGTTTTACTGTTTTTAATCATTGGGAATCATGGAATGAATGGAATGAACCTTTATTATCAAAGCACAACATGTGTACATTGAGATTGGCTGAGCCTCCCTTCGTGCCCCCCCCCCCCACAACTCACAGTGACAACAAACCCACCATCTTGTTACACCATGTGAGCTAATTGCACAACTCACCGGCCTGGCAAGTCAATCATACATAGAGTTATTTCCCGTTCAGGAGCCTGACAGTCCATGGATAGATGCTGTTCTTCAGCCTGTTGGTATGGCTGGCTATACTTCTGTATCTTCTACCCGATGGTAGGAGAGTAAAGAGGTATCGACCAGGGTGTGAGTCGTCCCTGAGAATTTTCGTCACTCTTCCAAGGCAGCGAGCCATGGCGATGTCATTCAGTGGTGTTAGGGAACAGCCCACAATGTTTTGTGCTGTGCTTACCACCCTCTGTAATATCTTCCTATCCGCGGCTGTCAGGCCAGCATACCAAACCACAATACAGTGCGAGAGGACGCTCTCTATACTAGACAGGTAAAACAAGGTCATTATTTGTTGTTCTACCCTGTTCTTCCGCAAGACCCTGAGGAAGTGGAGTCTCTGTTGGGCCTTTCTGGCCACCTGGGTTGTATTGACTTTCCAGGTAAGATCTTCACAGAGGTAGACTCCCAGTATATAATGTTGTAAATATACAAATCCATACATTCCTTGAATATACAATAAGATTTTGGCATTGTGATTATTTTCTAACATAATGCATTTTACACAGAATGAAATAAGGAGAATGCATTGCTTGGCCTTCTCATCCTTTCATCAGCAGTGCTCAAGGCTTTTTAATAGCTGGTTGCCAATCAAATGTCAAGAGATGAAAACGTTTACTAATTTGGGATATGCTGCAGGGGAAAAAAAGACCTGTTAATTTCTGTGTCTTATGTAAAAATAAAGCCTTCACACACCTACAAAGAGGCAAGTTAAAGTTATGAAGCAATTCATTTGCTTAAAGAGAGGGCTGACTCAGAGGCTTCCATTCATAGGCTTCAGAAAAGGACAAACTAATACTGAATAGAAGGAAATGATGCCACTGTTTAAAACTCCCTTCCCCCGGCCCCATCACACCAAATATTTGCCTGAGCAGATAAAGTGCCCAGCATCCATTTGACCTCCATGACTAGGTCTTACATTAGGATTGGGTCCATATCCTTAAAAAAAGTCAAAGACAAGTTTGCTGGTCCATAGGAAAAAAAGGTGGAAATCCAGCTTTTGTTAGACCCCAAAAATGTTTGATAAGAGTGTGTAATTCTTCAGAATTTGTCATCAAGATGTCTCAGAAGAAAAATATGAAGAGGCAAAAATGGTAGGTTAGGTGTTTCAAACCATGAAGTCTGCAGTGTTATAATCTGCTTCAAGATGGAGACTGTAGAATGAATACGTTAGTTGGCAACAGATACTGCCAGTGTCAGGCTTCATTCAGAGACAAGAAAAACCTGCAACTTCTCTGCCTTGCTATTACAACAGATCCTTTGCATGTACTTAAGCTCTCCTTGCAACAAAAATCCTGCTTGTTGCAACATAGTGAAGGGAACAAACATGGGTAACGAAACCTAGCCTGCCAAGTGACATCTGTTCAAATTCTTTCCCTCTGCAGAAACATAAAGAGTGAAGGAAGCCAGACCTGGTTTGTTTTGGGCTGCGGCCCCCAGCCTATTGGGCACCAAGGACCAGTTCTGTGGAGATAGGTTTTTCCATGGACCGGAGGGGGAGTGGTTTCATGTGTTGCATGCATCCCCTGGATGGGGATTCACCAGTTTCTGGCAAGCCACGGCCTGGTGCTGGTCCACGGACCAGGGGTTGGGGACCCCTGGTGTAAAGAATAGAAAGACAGCAGAGGAGTGCAGATTTTTTACTAGGGGATGAGAGGGGACACTGCCATTCCCCAAGTTCTAGTACTTTTCGTAAAAGCTGTGGTGTATAGTAGTTAAGAAGGTAAATTAGAACACAGAAATAATGGGGGGAAAGGTCACAGGGATGGTGATGGGGGTGGGAGGCACCCTTTTATTCAGAAAAGCTAAATTAATTTTCATTAAAAAAGGAAATTGAAACTTCATTATCATTTGTATGCATAGAGTTGATTGTCCTTTCTAACCTTGTTTGAAGCATCTGTGAGGTATTTAGAAGCAATTCTGAGAAGAATAAACACGGGGAGGAATTGAGTAGTGTGTAATCAAAGCCTTAACAGCAGGTTGTGTTGTATGAAGCCCTTGACAGAAAAAGTGTTCTCCCGCCTTTCTTCCTGTCACTGAAATGGAGTTCTTATTTCTGAAGATGGATGAGGGAATGAAACAGGTGTATTCTCTCTGCAATAATAAAAGAGCATGAGGTAACACCTCCACACTCATGACACCTTACTGTCATCCTTTACTGTAAATAATCATACTTTTTGTGTGTCCTAGTTCAACTCAGATCTGGGAGTAGCTGCTTTGGCTGTTCCCCAATGAAAAATATAACTTAGCAGGCAGATCAGACTTTTGTTTTTTTAAGATAGTAGAAAATGATTTAGGAAAGAAGTATGGCTGATGAGTCTGCGAAGACATGCTTCATTTGTTCCCTTTACTAAAGGTTGAGGATGTGTGGACTTCAATGCTGGCTGGTGAATTCTGAGAGTTGAAGTCTACAGATTTTAATGTTGGCAAGATTAGGAAACACTGTTCTAGTCAAATAATATTTTTCTGATGTCGAAAAATTACCAGGAACTGGTACTGTTCTTGTGTTAGTTGGATACCTTATGTAAGTCAAGGTGGATAATGTTAAGTTCGGACAGACGAATGACTCAGTGAGGTTTCGCAGTAGAGCGTTTATTAATACACATATGTCAACTGTCAACTGTCAGATAAACTCCAGCTTATATACTTCCGAGCGTTTGAACTGTATCCAATCCCCAGCCCGGAATTTCCCGCCGTTTAAACATTAACCAATAATTGCAACCGGGCTTCCCGCTTTACAGAACCCTTTTACTAATAAGCTACTGACACAACACCCCTTCCCCCCCAGATGATGTTATTTGTTAACGTAATCTCTCAAGTATTTTGGTGGCTTGTGGACCCTTGATGGATATCTATTGGCCTTGCAACTTACATCATTATTATCAGGCTGGCTGATTGTTATGGGTCTAGAATTTTGGGTCACTGGCTCAGATGATTCTCTAATAGCTAATTGTTGTTGCTGTTGTTGTTGATGTTGCTGTTGTTGCTGTACAGGAACTGCTGGCCTTTCCATAGGAAACAACTCCCAATCAATTTGACTATGCTGTGGAGTTGCTACAGCTAACCTGGGTTGAGTTTCCACTTCACCCCCACTAGCTGTTGAGTCATATTGGTTATGCCTAGATGCAGTGTCACCCCTGTGTTCAATTTGACCCCCATTGACTGACACACTTTCGGGAACCCTTTTCCTTAATTGGTCAATATGTCTTTTGATTACTCTATTCCCTTCCCCCTCAATGGTGTATGACAATGGCCCCGTTATGTCAGTGACTATCCCTGGAACCCATTTGTCCCCCGGTCCATAGTTCCTGGCCCAAACTAAGTCTCCGATGTTGAGGGACCTGTTTGGGATGTCAGGTTCAGCATTTGTGGGTAGTCTGTCAGGGTGTAACCTGTCCAATTTAGTGGTTAGCCGTCTGCCCCACCTCATTTCAGCAGGGCTTTTACCGGTAGCCGTGCAAGGGGTTGTGTGTCGAGTCAGCAAGAAGTCTGCAAGTCTTTGGTGCCAATCGCCGCGGATGATTCGCTTCAGGGCGTCTTTAGTGGTTCTGACGTTGCGTTCAGCCAAGCCGTTGGTGGAAGGGTGGAAGGGTGCCGATGTTGCGTGTCTAATCGAGTTGGCCTTGAGGAAATCCTGAAATTCAGCAGAGGTGAATTGGGGCCCATTATCAGATACAATCACATCAGGTAACCCATGAGTGGCAAAGAGGCCCCTCAAAACCTGAATTGTTCTAGCAGATGACATAGAGGTAACAGGCACAACCTCCAACCACCGGGAGAAACTGTCCACCACAACTAGGAAGGTTAGGCCTTGAAATGGCCCCGCAAAATCAATGTGTATCCGAGACCATGGATTCCTGGCCAATTCCCACTTATGAGTATGGGCGTGTGCCTGTTCAGGCCTAGAGCGCTGACACTGATAACACCCTGAAACGCACTCTTCTATTGCCTTGTCTAACCCAGGCCACCACAAATGACTTCTGGCTAATGCCTTCATGCGGACAATCCCCGGGTGACCCTCATGTAATTCTGCTATTACAGTATTCCTGTGATGTTCAGGAATGACAACTCAGTTACCCCACAAGATGCAACCCAAGTGAGATGATAATTCATCTTTCCTCCTAAAATATGGAGTGAAGTTAGGGTCCGGGTTTTTACTTGGCCATCCACCTTGTACCCAGGTTGTAATCCTATTGAGGATACGGTCTTTTTTAGTGGCATCAGCAATGTCTCTAGCTGTTAAAGGGCATTCAGGTATTTCATGTAGTGACAAAATTTGTCCAACCGGCGCAGGGTCACCCTCAGTGTTAGTTAAAGGTAGTCTGCTAAGTGCATCCGCATGACCCATTTCCTTGCCTGGTCTATGTTTCAAAGAAAATGAATATGCGGAGAGGAAAATTGACCACCTCAGCATCCTAGGAGACATTATCTGGGGTGTCTGTTTATCAGTGGTAAACAGTCCTAGTAACGGTTTGTGGTCAGTGAATATGGTAAAGTTCCTACCATAAAGGTAATCATGGAACTTTTTTACTCCTGCCACAATAGCTAATGCTTCTCTGTCAATCTGTGCATAATTCCGTTCAGCTTTGGTAAGCGTCCTGGAATAGTATGCAATTGGCTTTTGATGGCCATGATTATCCATATGGCTGATGACAGCCCCCACACCATAAGGTGAAGCATCACAAGCTAAATAGATCGGTTTGTTCTCTATAAAATGTGTAACCGTGGATTGGCTAGATAGAATATCTTTTAAGGTTTGAAAACTGATTCTATGTTTTTCTTGCCACTGCCATGGGGTTTTCTTGTCTAACAGTCTATGTAATGGTTCAGCGATGGCAGCTTTATGTGGCAAGAATGCGTGATAGAAGTTGACTAACCCTAAAAAGGCTTGTAATTCAGCCTTGTTTTTTGGTTCAGGAGCTAATTTAATTGCTTTAATTTTTTCAGCTGTAGGGTGTATTCCCATTTCATCTATTCTAAACCCTAAGAATTCAGTGGATTTAACTCCAATACAGCATTTTTCCTTTTTTAATTTGAGTCCAGCCTCTCTAAATTTCCCCAGTACCTGTTCCAGACGCTCAGCTAAAATTTCTTCAGTTTTTCCAGCTATCAGGACATCATCAAAGTAAGGGCATACACCAGGTATGCCCTTTAAGGTCCTCTCCATCACCTCCTGGAAGATGCCAGGAGCTGCTGCAATGCCAAATTGCAATTTGTGGACTCGGAACGCCCCCTTGTGGGTAACAATAGTTTGAGCTTCAGCAGCTTCCCTGGAAACAGTGAGTTGCAAATACGCCTGCGCCAAGTCGAGCTTGGCAAAGATGGCGCCGTCCTGGATCGTCACGAGGACCTGTTTCACCGTTGGGACCGGGTAAGCATGCTTTTTCATTCCTAAGTTCAGGGTGGCCTTGTAATCAGCACAAATCCTCACATCCCCATTAGGTTTTAGGGGTGTGACGATTGGTGTCTCCCACAAACCACCCTCGACCGGTTCTAATACGCCTTGGCCTACAAGCTTATCGAGCTCAGCCTCGATTTTTTGCTTTATGGCAAAAGGCACCCGTCGGGCCTTAAGCCTAATGGGTTTTACTGCCGGGTCTAAATTAAAATTAATTGGGGGCCCTTTGTATTTACCTAAAGACCCGTCAAATACGTCTGCGAATTCATCACAGACAGACTTGAGGGTCTTATTATTAATAGTATTTATTCCCCCAACCCAAATTCCCAGGGCTGGGAACCAATTAAGACCAATTAAACTAGTTCTTTGGCCTTCGGTGACTAATAAGTCTAAGAAGCCATTTAACCCCTTATAATTAACCTTAATGGTGACCTTCCCTTTAATATTTATTGGGGTTTTTTGGAAATCCGCTAACTGAATTTTAGTTGAACTAAGTGGAATTTTATGGCCACTTCTAAGTTCAATGTGTTTAAGGGTCTCACTAGAAATTATTGATACTGAGGCCCCAGAATCAACTTCCATTCTGCAAGGAATTCCTTGCAAATGGACTACAATTTTTAATTTTGGCCTCAGAATATGGTTTATTTTTGATTTCCCTATGTGGTTGACTCGTGCCCCCTCCCCGCAGTTGGGGTAACGTGCCGAAGGTCTGGGGGTCTCAATGCCACTATAGTAGGGGGTTACCTTACCTTCGGCCCAAACGTCAATTTCGTGAAGGCGATTGTCGCGGGGACAACCACGGCAAATGGCCTGAATGTGGCCCGTCTTTCCGCACATTCTGCATTTAGCAGAGCGGAATCTACATGTTGCTCTGGGGTGGTTGCCCCCGCAGCTTCCACATCTGGTATCTATATTGCGCGGTCTGGTCGGATTGTCTCTTGGTTGTCTTTGTGGTGCTGTTGTTTGATATCGGCGTCCTGGTTCTGGTCCTTCGTTGCGAGAGGGTCTTGCCGCCATTTTTCCAAATCTTCTGGTGACTTCGGCTATGTCGGCTTCCCATTGTTGATCCGCCTCCCCACTGTCCGCATGGCTTTCTAGATTTATTTTGGCTGAAGCGGCCGTGCTATTGCGGGGGGGGGGTCTCGACTTCCAGTAGATTCGTAAGTTAACAATTCGTCGAGGACTTCTTGTAGATCGCCGGTGGGCTTAGCGATAATACGATTTTGTAAATGTTCGTCTCGCAAGCCCAGCACCACTCTATCTCGAATTCTGATTTCAAGATTATCATATTTACAGCGCAAAGCTGCTTCTCTGACCGCTGCAACGAATTTCGTGATTGACTCGCCCGGTCTCTGATTGCGTTTTTCGAAAATACGCCTCCAATAGAGTTCTGATCTTTTCGGCGTAAAATGTACTTTTAATTTGTCCAATAAATCAGCGTACGAGACGCTAGATACCGGCATAGGTTGGCAGAGTCCGACGTCAACCCGGTACACGGGTGTGCCACTGATGGTCAATAAGGCAGCAGCCTTCTTCCGTTCATCGGTTATGCCATTAACGAGCAAGAACCCTTCGACCTGTCCAACATATTCTTCCCAATCCTCTGGGTAGTTTGGATCAAACTCTTTCAAAGAGCCGACTTGCGCCATTCGGAGGATTTATTAATTCTGCCGCGGCCGCCAACGGTTGACTGTTTTTTAAATTTTACCGCCTTACGCACAGCTGATTATCGCCGCTCCTTCACTAGTCCGCCGTCAATCCCACCTTCGTCGCCACTTGTTAAGTTCGGACAGACGAATGACTCAGTGAGGTTTCGCAGTAGAGCGTTTATTAATACACATATGTCAACTGTCAACTGTCAGATAAACTCCAGCTTATATACTTCCGAGCGTTTGAACTGTATCCAATCCCCAGCCCGGAATTTCCCGCCGTTTAAACATTAACCAATAATTGCAACCGGGCTTCCCGCTTTACAGAACCCTTTTACTAATAAGCTACTGACACAACAGATAATTCACACCTTATACCCATTTCTGACCCTGGAAAGAATAACTTGTTTTTCTTCCTGGACAACTGAGAGTATAGTCTGATAGCTGATAGGGTTGCTTCTATTGCTTCCAAAAGAGTATGACTGGAAAGCTGGGTACCAATTCTATGTGAGATAATTTCTTTCTACTTGCATATTTAAAGAAGCAGGGAAATATGGCTAAAATGCTAATAAAGGTAAAGGTTCCCCCGCACATGCATGCTAGTTGTTTCCAACTCTAGGGGCCAGTGTCCATCTCCGTTTCAAAGCCGAAGAGCCAGCGCTTGTCCGAGGACGTTTCCGTGGTCATGTGGCCGGCATGACTAGACGCCAAAGGCACACGGAACGCTGTTACCTTCCCACCGTAGTGGTCCCTATTTTTCTATTTGCATTTTTACGTGCTTTCGAACTGCTAGGTTGGCAGAAGCTGGGACGAGTAACAGGCGCTCACTCTGTTACACGGCACTCGGGATTCAACCCACCAAACTGCCGATCTTCTGGTCGACAAGCTCAGCGTCCTAACCCACTGAGCCACTGCGTCCCTATAAAATGCTAATAATGAAATATAATTCAATACTACTCCAATAGAAATCTGTTACAGGCTACTGATGGTCCAGAAAGCTTGATCAATGATGTTCAGCAGAGTGTTAAAGCAGTATTTTTCAATTTTGGCATCTTTAAGGTGTGTGATCTTCAACTCCTAGAGTTCCCCAGAATGCCAGCTACAAGAGCCTAGCTGTGCTCTCAACCAGCAATCAATTTCAGCTCTTGCGAGTCAGTACATGCCAGTTCCAGCACATTATTGCTCTCTGCCTGATGTTGTTCAAGAAACTATAAAAAACGTCATTCTCAGAGGTGTTGACAAAAAAGTAATTGTGGTGGACTGAACATCTTTTAATATGGTATGTTTTTTATTTGTAAGCCATCAAGAGTTGTTTAGGAAGCGGATGGCCTGTTAATAAAGTAAATGAGCAAATTTAATATATTAGTAGGGAAAAGAGTTACTTCTAACTTTTGGATTTTACTGGGAAATTAAAAGATGTTTTGGTTTTGGATTCCTTCTTGTGATTGGAAGATATATAAATTCATGGAATAAATTAAAAGAACAACAACCCAAAGGTGTGGTCCTGACATAGAAAAACAATTTTTTGTCCCAATTTCCCATATTTACTAGGCAAAATACTAGGCTCCAATAGCAAAAGTACAGCCTCTTCGTTTCTTGGAAATAATGTGTGGGTGTGGGTACGTACCCCCCCTACACACACATACACACAATCTAGTCAGTCTAAATTTCACACAGATGAATGTGCTTTAAAATACTTGAATCTCCAAGGAGTTCTTAATCCAGGAAGCCAAAGATAATGTTTACACTACATTTTTTTAAAAGGTAGCCTTGAAATAAAACTGAGCAGGAAACAGATTTTAGGCTGTCAACCAATTAGCACAAGTTTCTGGAACTGGGAACAGAAACACTTCTATTAATAGAGGCTTTTAGTGCACTTTCTTGAAGAAAGAGATTGGTATCCCAGTTATTTCCCACATTTCAAATGTAGAAAAAAACACAGAAATATAGACTAATTTAATTTGTTTTATATGGATTTTGGGTATATGTAGAGGGACGCGGTGGCTCAGTGGGTTAGGACGCTGAGCTTGTCGATCAGGTCAGCAATTTGGCTGGTCGAATCCCGAGTGCCACGTAGCAGAGTGAGCGCCTGTTACTCGTCCCAGCTTCTGCCAACCTAGCAGTTCGAAAGCACGTAAAAATGCAAGTAGAAAAATAGGGACCACTACGGTGGGAAGGTAACAGCGTTCCGTGAGCCTTTGGCGTCTAGTCATGCCGGCCACATGACCACGGAAATGTCCTCGGACAAGCGCTGGCTCTTTGGCTTTGAAACGGAGATGAGCACTGGCCCCTAGAGTTGGAAACGACTAGCACGCATGTGTGGGGAAACCTTTACCTTTACCTTTAGGGTATATGTATAGCCAGTTTTTGCTGGAAAAGATCAAGGGCAAGAGATGTGTACCTTAAGTGTACATAGTCAATAAAATACAGGTAGTCCTCAATTTACAACAGTCCATTTAGGGACTGTTCAAAGTTACAATGGCACTGAAAAATGTGACTTATGACTGTTCTTCATAGGTACAACCTTTGTAGCATCCCCATGATCTTGTGACCAAAATTCAGATGGTTGGCAACTGGTTCAAATTTATGACCGTTGTGGTGTCCCAGGGTCATGTGATCACCTTTGCGACCTTCTGATAAGCAAAGTTCAATGGGGAAGCCAGATTCACTTCACAACCAGGTTACTAACTTATTAACTGCAGTGATTCACTTAACAACCGTGGCAAGAAAAGTTGTAAAGCGGGACAAAACTCACTTAACATATGTCTCGCTTAACAACAGAATTTTTGGCTTCAATTGTAGCTGTAAGTCGAGGACTACCTGTAGTTTTTTTTAGTGCATGAGGAAAAAAAAATAACATGAGAAGGAATAAAAAGGGGAAAAAATCTTTCCAGATTTCCATTAGTTAAGCTTATTTCAAGCCTCTCCAATAGGTACTTTAATAGCTGGTTTATTATTTGTATTATTGTTGCACAAACCACCTATGAGCAAAATGATTAGGAGAAAAATAAAGATTCCTTCCACCCACTGACCTATGAGAACTTGTGGGAAGCATTCAATACACTATGTGCACTTACCAGCGCTCCATTTGCAGCCCCATTAAAATTGATGTTTGTTAAAGCCAGATACTTAAGAACAGAAAGGACAGGAGGAGAAGAATAATCTCTCCTACACTCCATCTAAAATAAAAGGACTTTATCATCTTTCCATTTGTTCTGTACCAGCCTGCTACTGGCCCTGCAGAAAAAGCAGGGACAACCCCTTTACAAACGGCAAGAGGCTGGAATGAAGCCTGCCAAATTTATTAACATAAAACAGACACCAACCATGAAACAGGAGCTATGAAACAGGAACTATTCAAGTGGTTGCCTTCAGCAAACCAGCCCTCCCAAACATTCCCCTTTTATGCAATTCAGGGCGTGGCTTCTCTCTGCCTCCTTCCGAGGTGCCCCATTGCCTTCCTCTGTTTACTCCTGATTGACTGCCTCCTGCGTCAGGCGTCCTTGAACAGGGCCAGCTGTGGGTCATCTTCTTCCACGCTGTCAGGCTCACACAGCTGGGTCTCTGTCGTGACCAGGTGGGAGGGGCCTGGCTGAGGGCTCTGCGGAGCCTCAAGGCCATCATCAGCAAGCTCTTCAACACCCCCCTCCTCCTCCTCTGAGTCGTCCGACCCAACTGCTGAACCCACAGGCTGACCCTGAATCACAACACCATTGTACCTGTAAAGACAAGTTCATAAAACAAACAAACTTTTCCTTCAGCTGAGCTTGGCTAATTAGAAGCTGGCTAGAAATATACATTGCTATATCCTTGACATTAAAGCAAGCAAATCTCTATTATTATATTCTGTTGTTTGAAAAGTATTCTCTGACCATTTACTTGGCTACAGAGGCTGAATGAATCATTTTTTGAACCTTTTTATCTACCTTTTTCTTTAGATTTAAACATTTTAAAATAATCCTTCCTGAATACAAATATATTCTGTTCTTTCAGTGAATGATTATATTTTTATATTTAAAATTTCAGAATAACTGCTTTCAAATTACGGTAATTGCCTTCTTTCCTACTTTAGCCTATTTTTTAGTGTAATAATCTTTAAATCACCTTCAGAATATGTACAATTGAGATGGCAGATAATAGTCACTTCAGAGGAAAATGTAAGCAACTGTGTACTTGTAGTGAAAGTGTTATTTATTGGGCTCAATTGTAATACCCCGTGGTTAGCTGGAGCAGCTAATGGCTCTCCAGCTACCCAGACTCCAGGTCTCCAGTGCTGCTATTGGCTGTCCTCAGGTGGCAATGGTTGCTTTAAACCTATTGGCTGCCATCTAGGGGCTAGGCTATGAATTGCTGCTAGTTGCAGCCCAATTCTCAGTTCAGATCCTGCAAGCAATAAAACATGAGCTTTGTTGAACTCACTTGCCTCGTCTCCTTTCCTGCGCAAAGAACCCGCTACATAACAGAAACATTTCAGGGAGTCTAGCAATATAAAATTCAACCATGGATATAATAAGAAAAGTTCTTGAAATTTAAAATAAAATATTATATTTAAATAGCTCTCCCCAAAAATCACAGTACCATAGAACTGTAAAGAAGCTGGTTCTTTGTATTTATAGCAGCTGGTATGAACAACAAGTAAGATTCTCTAACCTATTTCATCTGGGTCTCAAATCAGGGTAGAGGTCCAGGAGTTTGATCCTGACCTGCTCAAGATTGACTCAGCCTTCCATCCTTCTGAGATCAGTAAAATGAGGACCCAGATGGGGGCAATATGCTGACTTTGTAAACTGCTTAGAGAGTGCTGTAAAGCACTATGAAGCGGTATATACATCTAAGTGCTATTGCTGTAGAGACAGCAGGGATTGAACTTGTCACTCATCTTTGTTGGAGCTGTGGGGTGGTGCATTCTTTCTTGTGCTCCTTGATCTTTCCATGGTTTTCAATAACTGTCAGCTACAGTATCCTTCTGGATCAGCTATGAGGATTAATTTAATTTAATTTAATTTAATTTAATTTAATAATTTAATTTAATAATTTGATTTCTATACCGCCCTTCTCCCGAAGGACTCAGGGCGGTGAACAGGGCAATACACAATAAAAATCGAATACAAAAATTAAAAAGCCATTAAACATCATGCCCATAAAATCAATCCATATTAAAATTAAAACTAGTTTTAAAAACCCAACCCCATCCCATCAGACCAGGCCAGCTTGTTCAAAAAAGAATGTTTTGAGATCGCGCCGGAAGGAGCGAAGGTCGGGGGCCATCCGGAGCTCAACCAGTAAGCGGTTCCAAAGGTCTGGCGCGCCCACAGAGAACGCTCTCCCCCTGGGGGTCACCAATCGGCATTCTTTGATCGGCGGCACCCTGATTAGGCATGTGTGTGTATGGGAAAAGTGATGCAGTGGCTCGCTTCCTTAGTAATCATTTCCAGTCAGCATTGACAGGAGATGCGAGATCATCCTCATATGTGGGGTACCTCAGTGTTCAATATTCTCCCCCTTCCTATTTAACCTCTACAATTGTTGGTGAGATCATCTATCAGTTGGGGGTTTGGTACCATTAATATGTGGATTATACCCAACTCTATATCAATTCCAGGCTATGCAAATGAATCTGCCAATGTACTAAACCAATGTCTGGAGGCAATTCAAGTATGGATGGGGAGGAACAGACTTTGGGTCAATTTTGTCAAGATTGTGTCTGTGATTGTTTGACCTCCAGAGTGAGGAGCATTTCATCGGTGGTCTTGGATGGAGTTTCATTTCCCCCTTTGAGACTGATTTACAACTTTGGGTCCTCCTGTGCCCCAGGTCTATTAAACATTGTCATCTTGTGGTCTGTTGCAAACTCTGCCCTCTGGAATAGCATCTTCCCAGAGATAAATATGGTGCCCATGCTTAAAGTTCTGGAAGTCTGTTGGTTCTTAAGCCATTTTCTTTTTCTTTCTTTCTTTCTTTCTTTCTTTCTTTCTTTCTTTCTTTCTTTCTTTCTTTCTTTCTTTCTTTCTCTCTCTCTCTCTCTCTCTCTCTCTCTCTCTCTCTCTCTCTCTCTCTCTCTCTCTCTCTCTCTCTCTCTTTCTTTCCCTCCCTCCCTCCCTTCCTTCCTTTGGAAAAAGTTCAGAGAAGAGCAACTAAAATGATCAAAGGCCTGGAGACTAAAACATATGAAGAACAGCTGCAGGACTTGGGTCTGGCTAGTCTAATGAAAAGAAGAAATAGGGGAGACATGATAGCAGTGTTCCAGTATTTGAAGGGCTGCCGTAAAGAAGAGGGCATCAAACTATTCTCCAAAGCACCAGAGGGTAGGACAAGAAACAATGGTTGGAAACTGACCAAAGAGAGAAGCAACCTGGAATTAAGGAGAACCTTCCTGACAGTGAGGACAGTTAACCATTGGAACACCTTGCCTTCTGAAATTGTGGGAGCTCCATCACTGGAGGTTTTTAAGAAGAGACCTGATAGTCACCTGTCTGATATGGTATAGGTTCTCCTGCTTGAGCAGGGGCTGGACTAGAAGACCTCCAAAGTCCTGTCCAGCTTCTATTCTATTCTATTCTATTCTATTCTATTCTATTCTATTCTATTCTATTCTATTCTATTCTATTCTATTCTATTCTATTCTATTCTATTCTACTCTACTCTACTCTACTCTACTCTACTCTACTCTACTCTACCCCTTCCTTCCTTGATATTATGGCTGTTTTTATCTGAGCTATTATGCTTTGGGTTATGTTTTTAATTGTTTTTAATTGTATATTGGATGCTCTCAGTCATCCAGAGTCTTTTGGAGTGGAGCACTATAATAAATTATCTACTTGTGATACTCACATGAAAATTTCAAAAATCTATACTAATCCAAAAAGTGTTCCAAAAAAGAAATATTACAGAATAATATGCAAACTTCTGGGGTTTTGAGAGCTCTTTAAAGTAAAATGTGAAATAAAGTGAAATCAGGTGAAGAGAGGGAAATTGATGCTGGCTGATACCATGGAAACTATATTTAGTCACAGTATTGAAATAGAATGTGGGAGAAGATTCCAAGTGTACAGATGAGGAATGCTAGGGACTATATTGACTTCATTTTGCAACAGGACTCTTTCAACAATTGCTGGGAAATAGCTGTTAACTCCTGCCCCATTCCTGAAAATATACATGTGGAAGTTATCTACATCTATACACATACTTAAATAAAATGCACAGGTTTCATAGTAGATAAAGAAGCACATACAGAAATACATTTTTCTTCTTTGCAGAGTACATATATGTACACACACACACACACACACACACACACAAACACCTCAAGAATTGATTGCTTTCTACAAAAACCCAGCAACAAGTGGGCATTATTTTTAAAGCATCATAAAATAATAAATTAGCAATAAAACCTGTCAGTCTTCCAGAGAAGAGTGTGGCTGCAAAATTAAAGGGTTTTGAGCTTTCATTGATCACTTGATCAATGTATTATTATTATCCTTCTAACCTTTCCTATTACCTATTTCCTTAGCTTCGTATGACTATCACTTTGTTGTTTGTATCTTATGATTTATGTTGATTGCTTTTTATTTAATATCCTATTATGATTTGGGCTGATTGCTCATTTATGACTATTACTGAGTGTTGTGTCTTATGATTTATGATTATTGTATTTTATTATGATGATCATGATTTATCACTTGTTGCTTGTCTGCACACAGAGAGCTTATGCTCTCAGGAGACAAATTACTTTTGTTTTCCAATCACACTTGGCCAATAAAGAATTCTATTGATGCTCTTGTGAAGCACTAACCACTGTTTTTTTTTTCTTTGTTGAAAATTTGTAAGAATGGGCATAGCACCAGGGAGGAATAACCAGCCATATGTTTCAATCAGGGCTTTTTTTCTCATAGAACGCTCAGAACGGAGTTCCGGCACCTTTTTTGGATGGAACCTTGTAGGGTAGGCAAGGTGGGTTGTATGACATATGTGAGTTCTGGCACCTTTTTCTTTTGCAAAAAAAGCACTGGTTTCAATGATCATTGCTTTTCAGTTGGAAAAGGAGAAGATCAGGTAACAAAGTTCTTCTTCCTGGTGCATTACAGAGGTTTATTGCAAACAGGGCCATAATTGGCAACATATAAAATCTAGTATATTCAAAGAGAATTCAAAACATATGTTCTTTACTTTTTACTCTTTTACAAAGAGATAATAAGAACTCATGTTTCAATGCAAAACTAAAGGGGTGGGGCAACTTTTGTGAATTATGCAGACAGACAAAAGTTTCTATTCCAGTAGGATCTTGATCATTTTAAGTAATCAGGGCAAGAAATACAACTACTCTAAGTTGTATAGTTTTACCTCAATTACACTGCTGCTGTGTGAGCTGCACTGGCTTCTAGTTTTTGTTAGGTGCAATTCAAGGTGCACCTAAAGGCCTAAATGGCATGGGATCAGGTTATTTGCAGGATTTTCTCCCTGAGGATGTTTGCCTGATCCACCAGGTAAGATAGGGAGGACACATTCCAGTCCCTACCCTTAAATTTAATGTGATCTAGGAAGCATGACTTCTCCATAGTTGGCCCTACCTTATGGAATGCCCTTCCTGACAGAAAACTGGCAGGTTATGTTTGTACGTTTGGTGCCTATATATGTGTTTTAAATAAATATATGAAAGCATTCATAACTAACTAAGTAACTAAGTAACCAACCAACCAACCAACCAACCAACCAACCAACCGGTCACTGCAAAATAGAAGCTGAATTTAAAACAATAATATGATTGAAGTAGAAATGTCCACTAATTTTCTTTTTGCATTAATTGCTCAAGATGTTTTCAACCAAAATCTTGTTTTCTGGGTGATTTTGTGGTAATGTAACCTAAAGAATGAGCAAGTATTCCTGGGTGTGCTTCTCATCTGACTACCACAGAAGTGTTGCAAATGTGATATTTGCAGGTTAAGCAAAACCCTTTCCTGAAATGGAAAAGACCTCATCACTCCTCTCAGCCAGCTTGGTTTACTGTTTAAGGCACCAGACTAGAAACTGGGAGATGGTGAGTTCTAGTCCTTTCATAGGCATGAAAGCAGACTGGGTGACTTTGGGCCAGTCATTCTCTCTCAGCCCAACCCACTTCACAGAGTGATTGTTGTGGGGAAAATAGGAAGAGGAAGGAATATTAGGCACGTTCACCACCTTATTTATTAAAAAAAATAACAAAGGTGGGATGTTTAAAAAATAAAAATCTCTGTTTTGTTGGTCACAGTGCCAACATTCAATTCTTGACAACACCCAGATTTGCTACCTTATAAAGGCCCTCATCTGAAAGTTCTCAGAGCAACATCTCACAATACTTTACAATATAGTCAGTCCTCTGAAGACCTGCTTAGAGCTACATGTATAAAAGGCTTTAAGATACTTTAAGGACTTTTGGAGCTCAGGTGTAGAGAAATCATGGTTCCAAACAATGGAGTTGACCCCAATTTATCACTTCTTCCCCTTCAAGGTGGCTATTTCACATTTTCTAATGGTAAGGCTGGTCCACAGAATGTTAGGACAGCAATATGGGTTAGTCATTGTCCTTTATACTGTTGCCTTTGGTGAAATGTAGTCCGGATTCTCAGGACGGAGAAGCTGCATTCCAGAAGGCAAAGTGCCAGTTAGTTTGGTCTGGAGAAAGTTTGTTAAGAAGGACCTTCCCTAGCAATTTTCAGAGGATATCTGTAGTGATGCAAATAGTTGCTTTAGTTTGGCAATATTTCTGTCTCTTAAGTGAGGAACAATAAAGGAAACTGCTCAGAATTCCACGTCTTTCTTGGTTCTTGGTGTATGCCTCAAATAACTTGGAATTAACCAACCTATTTTTCTTTTTCCCATTAGCACCAATATATTGCAGCCTTCTGGGAATAATTTATGAAGCATTTTTAGAAGATATACATACACAAATACATTCATGGTGAAAATCTTTTACTGTTTGTTGTTGCTAGGAGGTGAAAACAACTTGTTGGTTCTCTCTTTCTCTGACTGTTCTATAAGTATGTTGCATTGCTTGAGGTTCCATCTCTTTGTAAAAATAATTGCAGGAACCAAAAAAGAAAAAGAAAAAATACCCTTAACCTTAGGGCTTGATCAACAATCATTCATCTTACAAAAGAATGAGTTCAAGAAAAATTGCTCTTCAGAAGCAAAAACTATAAAAGAAAAGGTTAAACTACTTTCATACCTCTCCAGTAAATCCTTGCAAAATGGGGTATCCTGTACGGCAATGAAAAGGCCAAACACATTACATAATTTGAGCTATGTGGAGTGAGTGGGGTAAAATACTATAAATATGTCATCTTCTGTGTTTCATTTTGTAAAGCTATGTTTCTTATTGAATCTTTTGGAACCAAGCAGTGGCTGAATGCATCACAGTTTCCAGTCATTTAGTCATTAAGAATACAGTATGGTGGAAGAAATGACTTTCCTTTCACCATCATTCTTGCATCATAAAAGGAAATCTGTAAGACCCTTGCTTCAATTTGTTGCTTCTAGTTTGGCTCTCCTCCCTGCCTTTTAAAAATAATAGAATGTCAGACCTTTTATTATTAGAGAAGTTTGAAAAAGAAAAACAAGAAATTCAAGAAGAAACCAGCATGGCTGCACAAAGATCTCTCTGGCAAACTGAAAGACAAAAAAGACAAATACGAAAAATGGAAAGAGGGGCACATAACTAAGGCCAATTATCAGCAGACAGGAAGAACATGTAAAGATGAAGTCAGGAAAGCAAAGGCTTAGAACGAACAAAGGCTTGCAACAGAAATCATGGATAAAAAAAAAAGTTTCTTCCAACATATTAACAACAAGAAAAAAGTCAAGGAAACTGTAGGTCCACTAAAGAGAGAAGATGGCAAGGAAATAACAGACAACAGGGAGAAAGCAGAGCTGCTTAACTCATGATTTGCGTCAGTCTTCACACAAAAAGAAACCACAGCCCAACATACCAAAAAAACCACTGCAAAAGACAAATTAGAAACACAAATTAAAATAAGCAAGAAAATGGTAAGAGAACACCTATCCGACCTTGACGAATATAAATCACTGGGGCCCGACAGATTACATCCCAGAGTTCTGAAGAAGCTTGCAGATGTTATCTCAGAACCATTGCACCAAGTCTTTCAAAAATCCTGGAGCATCGGGGAAGTACCTGAGGATTGGAAAAGGGCTGATGTGGTTCCCATTTTCAAGAAAGGGGGGAAAAAACAGACCCAGGAAACTACAGACCAATCAGTTTAACATCAATACCTGGGAAGATCCTAGAAAAGATAATAAAAAAACCAGATCTGTGAACAACTAGAAGCAAACAAAGTTATAACCTGTAGCCAGCACGGGTTTCTTAAAAACAAATCATGCCAAACCAATCTTATTTCATTCTTCGACAAAGTGACTAAACCAACAGAGCAGCGAAATTCTGTGGACCTAGTACACTTAGACTTCAGTAAGGTATTTGATAAAGTAGACCACAGCCTACTCCTTGGTAAGCTAGAAAAAGGTGGAATAGACAACATCACCACTGGATGGATCTGTAGCTGGCTGGCAAACTGAACTCAACAAGTAGTCCTCAACAGCACCACATCCACATGGAGAGAAGTAAGCAGCAGGGTACCACAAGGTTCCATCCTAGACTCAGTACTCTTCAATATCTTTTCACTATGTAAGCTTATTATTATTATTTCTTTACATACATATGTTAATTTTTCAACCAGTGTGTGGTCTGGGTTCAAAAACGCTAATACCTAATCAAGTCCTACTCTTTGGTTCTCTCCTCTAGCCATTTGTAGAATAATTTCCAGCTTTGGCAGTATTCTCTTTCTTCTTTATCTTTCAGCCTCATAGTTAGTCTGTCCATCTCAGCGTATTCCGGTATTTTTTTAATTACTTCTTCCTCTGATGGTATTCCTTCATTTTTCCAGTATTGCGCGAAGATTATTCTTGCTGCTGTTGTAATATGTAGAACCAAATATGAATTTTGCTTATTAATCTTTTCTGGTATTATACCTAATAGAAAAAAAATCAGGATTAAATACTACATTTTCTCCCAATATTTTTTCTAACCAAGCATGTATTTTTTTCCAATAGGCCTTTGCTTTATCACATTTCCACCAGATATGACAGTACGTGCCTGAATTATGTTACATTTCCAACATCTATCTGACATATTTTTAAACATTTTTGCTAATACAAGGCTAATACAATCCTGGGTTGTGTAAACAGAGGCATAGAATCAAGATCATGCGAGGTATTATTACTGCTTTATTAAACCCTAGTAAGACCACACCTGGAATACTGCAGCCAGTTTTGGTCACCATATCACAAAAAAGTTTGGGGAAAAAATCAGAGAAGAGCAACTAAGATGATCAAAGGCCTGGAGACTAAAACTTACGAAGAATGGCTGTAAGACTTGGGTTTGGCTAGTCTAAAGAAAAGAAGAAATAGGGGAGACATGATAGAAGTGTTCCAGTATCTGAGGGTCTCCCACAAAGAAGAGGGGGGTCACGTTATTTACCAAACCACCAGAGGGAAGGACAAGAAACAATGGTTGGAAACTGATCAAAGAGAGAAGCAATCTGGAATTAAGGAGAAACTTCCTGACAGTGAGGACAATTAACTAGTGGAATAACTTGCCCTCAGAAATTGTGGACGCTCCATCACTGGAGATTTTTAAACACAGGCTAGACTGTCACTTGTCTGAGATGGTATAGGTTCACCTGTTTGAGCAGGGGGTTAGACTAGAAGACCTCCAAGGTCCCTTCCAGCTCTATTCTATTCTATTCTATTCTATTCTATTCTATTCTATTCTATTCTATTCTATTCTATTCTATTCTATTCTATTCTATTCTATGGGCCTAAAAGGATGCCTGCTACAACAGCAAGATACAAATCTACCTGAAATTTTAAAAAGCACTTTTACAAGAAAATAAATAATTCATTTCATATTTTGAGAATGCTTCTTTACAGATAGACTTTGACTGATGGCTTTTCATTCAGTGACTGTTCAAAATTACAACAGCACTTAACAAAGGGGTTTATGTCCCCTGCTGAAAATTATGGTGGTTGTAGCACTTCTGTAGTCACATGAACAAAATTCAAGCAGTTGGCAATCCACCTGCTTTTATGACTGATTGAATGCTGTAGCGTCTTCCCCCGCATGCCAGTTTATCTCCCCGCTCCATCCTGTTCAGCTAGGTCCCTGCAGGCCTTAGGCCTATTTCCCATCGCACTAGGTCTCATAACCTCTTCTCCAGCACCCGTCCCAGAATGGTCATTGACCTTTCCTATAGATCCTCTTCAGTGATGGCTTCTAGGTTCGTGACTCGGTAATGCTGGACACCAGTTAAGCAACCGTGACCAGGACGATCATTTCATTTACAATTTATTCGAAACCTTTCAATTAAAAAGGATCCCCTTAGAGGAAGGAACCTGGAACAAAGGCTTACATTTACTTTTATAGTTTGCACAACAAAAGAAAAGTTGATTGTATTAGAAAAAATAATCTGCCCAGTTACAGCATGAAAAATTCGACATCCAATAAAACTGTATGTATGCATAAGGATTGAAAGAAACCCCATCATATTCTGAATATAAGTAAAAGAAACATTTGCAAGGGAAAAACGTAACAATACATTCACAACAGTATCCCGGAACTGGGCTGGAACTTTTGCTTTGTTTGTGGATGCTTTGATTTACACTGTATCAAGCACTTGCTGTAGCAGGGTTGGGGAGGAACACATTTAGGACCCAGTGGGGTGGGAAGCAGGCCCAAGGCGGCAGGGGTGGGGGGGTGGAGTGGGGGTAGATAAGCTGGGGTACCACTGCAGTGTTGGTCATAAGGGCGGGCAGATTGCCAAGTAAGACTGTGGGAGCACTGTAATTGTTGCAACTTTTCTTTGTTCAGCATCATTGTAGTTTCAAACAGTTGTTGAGTGAACAGTCATGCGTTGAGGACTATCTGTATTACTATTACTTTGCAACGAGACATTAGCTAAAATGTCCACCCTATACTTGAATGTTGCAGGTTTGATACCCAACCAAAAAATTATCCTCATCCCCATTCGATGGAAAGGATGGAAAGAAGGAAAATAAAACAGTAAGGTAAAGGTAAAGGTTCTCCCGCACATGCGTGCTAGTCGTTTCCGACTCTAGGGGCCGGTGCTCATCTCCGTTTCAAAGCCGAAGAGCCAGCGTTTGTCCAAGGATGTCTCTGTGGTCATGTGGCTGGCATGACTAGACGCCAAAGGCGCACGGAACGCTGTTAGCTTCCCACCATAGTGGTCCCTATTTTTCTACTTGCATTTTTACGTGCTTTCGAACTGCTAGGTGGGCAGAAGCTGGGACGAGTAACAGGCGCTCACTCTGCTACGCGGCACTTGGGATTCGACCCGCCAAACTGCCGACCTTCTGATCGACAAGCTCAGCGTCCTAACCCACTGAGCCACTGCTCAATTCTAGAAAATTGCTTTCTTCAGCATCACAGAAGTCTCAGCTGCACTCACAACGGTTGTGCAGATGGCTCGTGCGAAAGTGTCCAGATAACATGAGAACAGAACAGTTATGGCACCAGGAAGAGATAAGAATAGGAATCCTTAAATTTTACTCAAACATCTCTTTCCAAGAAGGGAGACCCATCCAAAGGGACAGGCTTCACATGTTTGTAGATGATGACAACCTGCACGTCAACAAAATTACCTAGCTGTAAGTAGGATTGCATACATCTGCTTCTAACCCAAACAGAGAGAAAGGAAAGAGACAGCTTGTGATGGCTCCTTCCAATGCTTTGCTTCTATTATTAGGATGGGGGAAAATTGCATTGAAAACATCTCTTCAAGTCTGTTTATGTATTTGCACGGAGCAATTCCTTTTTCCTCTTGGGAAGAAAAATCCTTACAAAGTGTCACAACACAGAGGAATCTTTCAGAAAGAAGTGTTTGCCACATCTTCACTGTTTATCAAAGCTTTTACAGATGCATCACTTACGCAAAGCCATGAGTCACTGGCAGTACAGTGTATAAAATTGCTGGCATAGTAAATGATTTTTTTTCCTGCATGACAAGAAGGTCAGTAATCTGCCCGTCTTACATTAGGTCATTAAATGCACTGCTTTACAAATATGACTATAAAAAATATCTACAATTAACCAGGAGAACAAAGAAGGGAAGGAGAGGAGAGCCAAGGAGAATGAGATCAGCGGACTGTAAGCTGAATCTATTTATTAAAAATTTTATCACTACAATCACCACATTTCCCCCTCCCCCCCTTATATGGTTACACACCATCTCTCAGTTCAAAAAGGGAAATACTGTTTAGCTAACTGGTAACCTTCAAGCCAATCTGAGGTCAGATTGCTCTGATATGGAAAAAATGCCTATGAAACGTGCATACTAAGCCTGAGATGTGCATATAAAATAACAAAATAAATCGTTATTTCCCAACACTAATGAATCTTGAAGCTTGAATTGAAGGAGACATCAGCACCGGTGTGTTGTTATTCGCTCTCAGCCCAACCCACAGGACAGGGTTGTTGTGGGAAAAATAGGAGGAGGAGGAATGAGGATTGCATAAGTTTGCTGCCTCCAATTATTTATAAAGAAATAGAGGTGTGATAAAACTCTAATAACTAATAAATAATAACCAGCTCTTCAAGGACAGCAGCAGAAATTACTCTTAATTTCATATTAGAGATTAAACCTGGGCAGTTTTTAAATAATACAATATCCACATTGACCATATAACATAATATCTGGTATGTTGCATTCATTTTAGTTT
The DNA here is from genome assembly GCF_947247035.1 of Vipera ursinii. Taxonomy (NCBI): domain Eukaryota; kingdom Metazoa; phylum Chordata; class Lepidosauria; order Squamata; family Viperidae; genus Vipera; species Vipera ursinii. Next base: position 22,269,043 of record NC_139514.1, read on the forward strand.
AATCTTTTTCCATGGCCCAGTGCAAAGACACCTGAAAGGGACTTTCAGAACAATAGGATTGGAAGGGACTTTGGAGGTCTTCTAGTCCAACCCCCTGCTCCAGCAGGAGATCCTATGTCATTCTGGAAAAATGGCTGTCCAGTCTCTTCTTGACAACCTATACAGTGTTGAAGTATCCACTACTTCTGGAGGCAAGCCGTTCTTTGATTAATTGTTCTCACTGTCAGGAAATTTCTTAGTTATAGGTTGCTTTTCTCTTTAATGATCTTCCACCCATTACATTTTGTTCTGTCCCCAGATGCTTTGGAGAATAGGTTGACCCCTTCTTCTCTGCAGCAGCTGCTCAAACTGGAAGATTGCTATTCCATCACTCCTAGTCCTTCTCTTTTTAAGACATATCTAGTTCCCTCAACTGTTCATCGTATGGTTTAAGCTCCAGACTCCTTACATGTTTGTTGATCTTCTCTGCATATATAGTATGAGATATAATGTGAGTAAGAATTTGGGCTATGCAAACAGTGCTTCACAATAATGAACAAATCACCTCTTCAAAGTGTTACAGCATCTGCATTCTTTGCCAAAATGCCTTGAAAGTTATCCGTGGCTACCTCTGCATACAAATACCAGCAGAGGCACTTTGCTTTACCAATGGTCCCAGTGGAAGTATTGTCTATGGAGGCATACACATACTCAAATGCCCAGCAACAGTTTTCAAAACCGACTGACTTGATGGAGCATTTCCTTTAGACATTTTGCAGTTTTAATAATTAGTGTAGAATTCTGTAACATAGCAATTGAAAAAAGGCATTACAGAAGAAGATTTTGGTGGCCTCCTGCAAGAGCTTGTGATATTTCATCAGGCTTGCAAAATTTTAATGAAAGGGACAGATGTCCAGAGAGTGAATGACATAACATTGCAAAATCATGTTCAGGGGCAGGAAGAAGTTTTGATTATTGCCTTAATTCACATTTTCCTTATTTTTCAGAAAATGTCTTTCCCTGAAAAAGGGATTTTATTGTTGCTGTTGTTTTACCAAATAATAATAATAATAATAATAATAATAATAATAATAATAATAATAATAATAATAATAATAATATTGATGAAGAAGAAGAAGAAGAAGAAGAAGAAGAAGAAGAAGAAGAAGAAGAAGAAGAAGAAGAAGAAGAAGAAGAAGAAGAAGAAGAAGAAGTTGGAAGGGACCTTGGAGGTCATTTAGTCCAACCCCCTGCTTGGGCAGGAAACCCTATACCATTTCAGACAAATGGCTGTCCAGAATATGCTCAGAATAATTAGAATCTGAGTTTATGGATGCAAGATGACAGAAAGTAGCGATCTTTGTCTTGCCTGTTATCTCTCTTTCCAACCTTCTAGAACAGGGGTGTCAAACTGCCGGGCCTCATGCCGAAACCACACCCACACCATTGCCGGCAATGGGGGAAAAGGTGATATGTCATGACACATCATGTGATGTTGCAAGTTTGACACCCCTGTTCTAGAGCCTCCTGGAAAGAACACATACACACACTCACACACTCATTAGAGACGGGACACATGCACACACTCACACACTCATCAACCACTTCAGATCATATTTTTCTAACAAGGGAAATTGACAGAGAAAGTTAAATTTTCTTCCTCTTTGGAAAAAAGAAAAACTAAGAATTTCCCATTCAATTTGAAACAAAATTATTTGCTGAAGAAATTTTGGCCTAGCACTAGAGAAAAGTGAAGCTACTAATGCTTTAGCCCAGGTGGGGTTGGGGAATTCTGGGAATTGAAGTCCACAGGTCTTAAAGTTGCCAAAGTTGGATATCCCTGCTTTGGGCCATATATGTGTTAAAGCAATAATAATACTTGTCAGACTTCTGTTTTTGCTGGCCAAAGTCAACCAAATGCCTGATAAGACTTGGTGAAGAAATGTTTACTGCATACTGGAATAAAAGCAATTGATTGTCCTTTGACAAAATGTAGGTGTAGCCTTGTCTCATAACCCCCACAGTGCTTTTTTCTACCATCTTTTCCATGCTTTAAAGTTCAAAATACATAGAACATAGAATAATAGAGTTGGAAGGGACCTTGGAGATCTTCTAGTCCAACCCTGTTTGAGCAGAAGACCCCATAGCATTTTAGATAAATGGTTTTTAACAATAACAATATTAATTGGAAGGGACCTTGGAGATCTTCTAGTCCAACCCTGTTTGAGCAGAAGACCCCATACCATTTTAGATAAATGGTTTATAACAATAACAATATTAATTGGAAGGGACCTTTAAGGTCTTCTAGTCCAACCCCCTGCTCAGGCACGAAACCCTCTACCGTTTTGGACAAATGGTTGTCCAGTCTCTTCTTAAAAACTTCCAGTGTTGGAGCATTCACCACTTCTAGAGACAGGTTGTTCCACTGATTAACTGTTCTAATTCTCAGAAAATTTCTCCTTAGTTCTAGGTTGCTTTTCTCTTTGATTAGTTTCTATCCATTGTTTCTTGTCCTGCCTTCAGGTGTTTTGGAGAATAGCTTGACTCCCTCTTCGTGGCAATCCCTGAGATACTGGAACACTACTATTATGTTACCCCTAATCCTTCTCTTTATTAAACTACCTAATTTAACCTCCAGTCCCCTAGTCATCTTTGTTGCTCTTTTCTGTACTCTTTCTAGAGTCTCAACAGCTTTTTTACATCATGATGACCAAAACTGGATGCAGTATTCCAAGTGTGCCCTTACCAAGGCATTATAAAGTGGTATTAACACTTCATGTGATCTTGATTCTATCCCTCTGTTAATGCAGCCTAGCACTGTGTTGCCTTTTTTGGCAGCTGCAGCACACTGCTAGCTCATATTTAAGTGATTGTCCACTAGGACTCTGAGATCCCTAGACTCTGAGATCAGTTACTACTATTGAGCAAGGTACCACCTATGCATTTGTTTTTTCTTTCCTTAATGTAGAACATTACTTTTTTCACCATTTAATTTCATTTTGTTAGATAGTGCCCAGTGTTCAAGTCTCTCAAGATCCTTCTGTATCTTCAGCCTATCTTCTGGAGTGTTGGCTAGTCCTGCCAGCTTATCTGCAAATTTGATGAGTTCCCTATCTATCCCCTCATCCAAATCATTCATGAAGATGTTGAAGAGCACTGGGCACCCTACTACACACTTCCCTCTAGATAGATGCAGTTCCATTGAGGACCACACATTGAAAATGGCCAATCAGCCAGCTACGAATCCATCTTGTGGTGATGCTGTCTAACCCACATTTTTCTATCTTATCAAGTAGCAGGTTGTGGTCTACTTTATCAAATACCTTACTGAAGTCCAAGTAAATTATATCCACAGCATTCCTTTGGTCCACTAATTTTATCATCTGGTGAAAGATTACAATAGATTTGCTGGCATGATCTGTTTTTGACAAACCCATGTTGGCTTTTGGTTATGACTTCATTTGCCTTTAGGTGTTCGCTGATTCATTGCTTGATTATCTTTTCCAGAATCTTCCCAGGTATTGAGGTCAGGCTGATAGGTCTGTAGTTTCCTGGGTCTAGTTTTTCCTTTTTTATTTGTCCCGTCTCTTTTTGGTACAGTCTCCAGTGATGGCACACACACAACTTCTGTAGGCAAGCTGTTCCACTGGTTAATTGTTCTCACTGTTAGGAAATTTCTCCTTAGTTCTAGGTTGCTTCTCTCCTTGGTTAGTTTCCATCCATTATTTCTTGTCTTGCCTTTTGGTGCTTTGGTGCTTTGAAAACTAGTTGGACTCGCTTATCTTTGTAGGAGCCCCTCAAATATTGGAACACTGCTATCATGTCTCCCCTAGTCCTTCTTTTCATTAGATTAGACATACTCACTTCCTGTAACCGTTCTTCATATGTTTTAGCCTCCAGCCCCTGGAGTGCACTTCTCTGCACTCCTTCCAAAGTCTCAACATCTTTTTTATATTGTGGTATTCCAAATGTGGTCAAACATCTTGTTTTGTCTTTCTAATGGTGTGGAGAGGCTATTGGTAGTAACACATTTGGCATTTCTTCCTGAGAAACTTTAGCTCCCAACATAACTCCATCAAGATTGACCTGTTTCATGATAATACCATAAGAATGATGGGAAAACTTCAACACTAAAATGGATTACAGGAATGCAGTGTTGTATAAAGCAGAAGGAAAACGTGAACATTCACTGTTTGTGCACAATAATTATAACAGAAACATTCTCTAGCAACTTCCTTTTCTAAAGCATAGTATATCACTACCATATACATCTTCTCTGAGATTAACTTGAGAGGTGGAATGAAAAAGCAGAGCAGAAATTTGTGAGTTTATTATCAACTGTAGGAACAGAAGCCAGAAATGTATTTCAGCACAAAATCCCTTTGTGACAATTCCCAACCCCAGCAGTAGTTTTTTTTCCTTGTGACAAATGAAGCAATAATAAAATTTCAAAAAACCCACAATGTGCCCCTATTTTTTTAAGAAATGTTCTCTTTTGCTTTTTCACTTGCATAAATAAAAAAATAGAGGCAATGAGAACAGAAGACACATGAGTACACAAGAACACATTCCAATTTCACACAGAATATACTTCTGGGTAAACTCCTGGGATTTTTTTTAAAAAAATATCTGACCTATTTGAAAAATTTAAACTGTGGCCTGAGAGTAAAAATGATACTTTTCATATCATATTCATGCTTGGCATAGTTTTTTTAATAAATAAATAAATATGAGGAAATGGGAGCTTTAGTCGGGAAGCAATGGGCCATCTCAAGGATGTCCACAGATATGGTTTGTAAAAAAAAGTCAGAATAAAGTCATGAAAGTGTGATTGACGTTTTGTCTGTTTTTATTTATATTGCACATAAAGATGGGCAGAGTGTATATATATATATATATATATATATATATATATATATATATATATATATATATATATATATATACATATATATATATATACATATATACATATATATATATATATATATATATATATATATATATATATATATATATATATATATATATATATATATATATATATATATGTTACATCGCACCTACACCTTTAGTTCTACGCGGGAGGAAACCCGAATGACCGAAGATCCATATATATATATATATATATATATATATATATATATATATATATATATATATATATATACACATCTGGGCTCCTTTTTGCCCTTTCCCCCCTGGTTATTGTTGCTTTCAGATTCTCCGTCTGCTTGCCTGCTTTACGCTATGGAAGAAAGCTCCCACTGGCTTCAATATCAGCGTTCCTCCCATTAAAAGTAGCAGAAGTAGCAAAGTCTTCTCATTGCCAGCCAGCATAACCAATGACTGTGCTGCCCACGGGTGATGCTACTTATATGATATCCAACCATATCCTGAAGGCACTTGTGTTAAGGAAGATTGCCACAAAAATGATTGCAGGAATGCCACTATCTAACAGTGATCTCTATACTCTATAAGGGGCTTGAAGCTTCAGAAGGCTTCTAAGCAGTGATGAGAGATTGCCTTTGGCCTTGCTGTTTGGCATGGGCAGCAGGCTTTTTAAAGCGGCTGTCTGTGTTCCAAAATCAAATGAAAATATATCATCTTGGACTTGGTGCCAGTCTACAGAAGATCTAAGTCCCGGCACTGATATTTCCGTAGCATTTATTGTGAGGAAAAAATTAAGTAGCTAATAGCCACATTGAATTACTGGAACTGAAAAACAGAGGCAGATCTTTTAGAGAAGATATCTAAGCAGAGCTGGCAAGTTTTGGGTGATAAATCTTCTTTTTTTTATTTAATAAAGGTCATATAAACAAAGAATGAGTCTGCACTGTCTCATTTTCCAGAAGGACTTATTCACACAGGTCAATGGAACTTCTGAAAGCCATGCAAGTAGACTGAGTTCACTTTTCTTTTATCTCAGAAGAGTCACTGAGAATATCTTTTACTGTAAGCATAATGGCTGTGACGTCATTGCTTAATAATTTAAAAAAAATGACAAAAGGGAAATGGCAACAATCTTTGTAAATCTGAGTTCAGTCTGATTTTAAAGAAAAGAAAATTGAGATGAGGAATGTGCCTAAAAATGACCACAGAAAATGGACAGATTAATTCAGGATAAAGTGAAAAAAGAAATTGGGAATAATGTGACTGGAACAAGTGCTGAATTAAAATTCGCCTTCGATGTTATTCTCACACTGCTTAAGAATTTGGTTTAGGGGTTTTATTTTTTTGAATTTTCTTAATTATCAAAGATGATAGTAGGTGCTATGGTATTGCTGTTTTCTTTTGCACATTACTTTATACTCTTCCAGTTTCAAAAGCCCAATGGGCGAAGATCTCTTGTGGTGCCTCTCCTTGGGATTTAATTGACGTGTGAGAAGCTGGGGAAACGGCAGGATTATGCAAGGAAAGACATTCCCACCCACAGACACACGCATTTCTCTGGACCATCTTGCAGTTAAATTAGTGTAAGAATCCTACATTTCACCCATAAGCAGGAAATATAGAAATTTCCCCCTAAATCACCTTCTTTGAAGAAAATCATGAAAACAAATCTGCTTTTATCCCATTGGGACAGAACTGGTAGGAAAATGCAGATGTTCTCCTTTCTAACGCATCTAAAAGCTGAACAAGACAGGAGCAAATGTTGTTTTAGGCCGGGGGAGGTCATGAAAAGAATGATTTATTTTGCACCTAGGCCAAAAGGCAGCTGAAGAGAAAAAAATATCCCTAATTTCACTGAAAGCATCCTTATACGTTAGAATGGATTCATCCATTCTAAGCCCACCTCCATTCTTGCCAAGTGATCTAAAACAGACCATATGCAGAGGGCATTTTCTTCTTCCCAGGGCCCAGATACACATGAACACAGGGGCCACTGCCAGTGCTTTTTTTGTAAAAGAAAAAGGTGCCGGAACTCACACATGTCATACAACCCGCCTTGCCTACTCTACAAGGTTCCATCCAAAAAAAGGTGCCGGAACTCCGTTCTGAGCGTTCTATGAGAAAAAAAGCCCTGGCCACTACTGTAGAGGCATTCTTCTGTGGCAGTTCCCACGCTTTGGAATCTCTCTCCTGGAAGTGCATCTTCCCTAATCTTCTTTGTATTTCACAAGCAAACCAGTCCTACTTCACGGTGCCTTGGGCCAGAATTTCACCAGGAAAGCGAGTGTGCTACATGGTACCATACTATTTTCAGAAGTTTTGTTTCTGTAATTTTTATTTTTCTGTTGGTCGCCATCCAGAGTTCATCAGGATTAAAGTGGATTATACATGCTGATAATAAGTAATGAAATAAACAAAGAAATTGGAAAGAATTCCAGAAGCCATGCATTCCTTGACTGCACTGTATTAACTATAACTTTAAATACTACATTTTGTGATGTTTTATTGTGCACTAGAATTCAAGTAGTGTTTCTCAAACTTGACAAGTTTAAGATGTGTGAACTTCAGCTCCCAGAATTCTCTAGCCCAGGGGTCCCCAATCCCGAGTCCATGGACCGGTACCAGACCGTGGCATGCCAGCAACTGGTCCACACAAACAAACAAAGCCCCATCCGTGGGATGCAGGTAGCACACAAAACCACGCCACCTCTGGTCCACAGAAAAACTTCTCTCCACAGAATCGGTCCCTGGTGCCCAAAAGGTTGGGGTCCTTCCATGCCTGGGTGAGAGATTTAGGTTGCTCAATAGATATTAAGAGGTGGAGCGAAATTTGGGTTAAGAACATTAAGTTAACACGGTTAATAGCATACAAAGAAAATATATATAAAATGGAATATCGTTGGCATTTACCGCCGGCCAGGCTCGCCAAAATGTTTCCGGGAACATCCCCAACTTGTTGGAAATGTGGTGTCAAAGAAGGCACATATTTCCACCAATGGTGGACCTGTCGAGTGGCTATGAATTTCTGGAAGAATATTCAGAAATGGCTAAGTGAGATGTTGGGATACCATATACAATTGTGTCCTGAGGTATTTTTATTGGGGATAAGACCACGAAATATAAACAGAACTGCGTGGTACCTGTTGTTACATATAACCACTGCTGCAAGATTGGCGTGGGCCCAATATTGGAAGATGGATGTTAGCCCACCCGACCAAATAGTAATTCAGAAAATAATGAACTGTGCGGAATCAGATCGGCTCACTATGATGTTAAGGGGACGAGGGGACACAGATTATTATTTGTCTTGGAGTCAATGGTACAATTGGATGTCAAAAAGCTATTAGTTGAACTTTATTACTTGTTATATGCAATAATTTTTTTCTTTCTTTGTGGTTGCTTTCTTATATGTAACGGGACAACCTTATTTCCTCCTCGCAATGTGATGTAAACCGCTATTGACTTAATGTTTGCTTGATACACAAATAAACAAAAAAATTTTAAAAAAAGGCAGGGGACCTCTGCTCTAGCCAACATGCCTGGCTGGAGAGACACTGCTGAGGAACACTGTTTTTAAAAATGTTTGAAAACTGTAATTTAAAATGTTTTTCTGTCTATGTGTTTGTGTGTGGGGAGAGGGAGAAGGAAAGGGGAAAGGAGAGGGAAAGAGATGCTTATACTAAAGCTGCCAGCCTGGAAAGAGAAAATATATATTCCAAGGAAATTCCATTTATATCTATTTATTTTATTTTAATTCCATTTATATCCCGCCCTTCTCCGAAGACTCAGGGCAGCTTACAAGCTTAGCAGTAGCCTTCATTCTATGTATATGCCTGCTTATTAGGGCTTTCATACACCCCCCAAGCGGCATTATTACAAAGTCAGCTTAATTGCCCCCAACAATCTGGGTCCTCATTTTACCTACCTCGGAAGGATGGAAGGCTGAGTCAACCTTGAGCCTGGTGGGATGCGAACCTGCACTAATTGCAGACAGCTGGTGTTACTTAAGGAGGCATTAGCCCACTGCTCCACCAAGGCTCTATATAATAAGCTTATGTGCAGAGCATCGTGATCAATAATTCTATGGCTTTATAGCATCCTCTTTTGATTTAGCTCTTTCAAAATGCTTGTAGTGAATACTGAATGACTGCAGAGATTGGTGGTTAGAACTATTTTATATTAGCTCTGGTCCTTCCTGATTGCATAGTACTAGGTAATAGGCAGCTCTGTAATTTACAGAGCTGCATTGGCTTCCACTGAGTCTCTAAGTACAATGCAAAGTGTTAATTTTGACTTAGAAAACCATATGGGAAAAACACTCTGGTGGTCTCGCCAGTCTGCTTGAGATGTTCTAGATTCCGTCAGACTGGGGGTGGGGGGAGGGGTGAAGGATGCAATGGGCCAGACCCAACGCCTTTTCCCTTGCTGTTCCAACCCTCTGACATAGCTATTATTTCTTAGATTTGTTAGAATATGCTCCTTTGAGATCTTGCTGGCTCTCCCGTTGCCATCTTTGAAAAAGCAATGAAAACATCAAAAAAGGCTTTGGAGACTAATTTGCGTCTACCATTTGCTTCCTTATTACTTATAAAAGTAATACCGGTACTTATAGAGTAATACTCTAATTTTTAGCGTTATTATAAAGTTTATGGTTTTGACTGTTTTGATGTTTTGATTTGTAAACTGAGCAGAGATGTGTCATTATGAAATTGGAAATAAATAAATCAGCCTACTAGCACTTTGCATGTTGTGTTTCAGAACATTGGCTGACTACAACTGCGGGCCTTATAGAGTATGAGATATGTTAACACTTCATAGCAGTTTCTTTGGGACAAAGATTAAAGCATTTTGTTTAGGTAAAATAGAGTGTGCTCAGTGGGTTAGGACGCTGAGCTTGTCGATCAGAAGGTCGGCAGTTTGGCGGGTCGAATCCCAAGTGCCGCGTAACAGAGTGAGCGCCTGTTACTCGTCCCAGCTTCTGCCCACCTAGCAGTTCGAAAGCACGTAAAAATGCAAGTAGAAAAATAGGGACCACTCCGGTGGGAAGGTAACAGCATTCCGTGCGCCTTTGGCGTCTAGTCATGCCGGCCACATGACCATGGAGACGTCCTCGGACAAGCGCTGGCTCTTCGGCTTTGAAACGGAGATGAGCACCAGCCCCTAGAGTCGGAAACCACTAGCACGCATGTGCGGGGGAACCTTTACCTTTACCTTTATACTAAGAGAAGATGAGACTAAATTGCACTGAAATTAATTTTGCTAAATTAGCCAGCATATTTGAAGAAGCAAAGATAATTGACTTTACTGCAACTGGGTTAAAAGCAAAAAAAAAATACATTCTCTCTCTCTTTCTCTCTCTCTCCTCTAAATATTATGGTCATTTGCTAATCTCTCAAGCTACATATGAACTGAAGGAACCAAATTTTTGGCATGTGTTTTGCTTCAAAATGGAAACTTCTTTCTGATCAAAGGATAAATAGGTCAACATTCAAGATGGTTTTTTACAAAATATTTGACTGTACTGTATTCTCTAAATAACCCAGACTGTTTGGTCATTTTTTATTCATTTCAAAAAATCTGTTAATTCAGTAATCTATAATGAGCCATTCCTTAGTCACTGAATGACTTTGGAGTGTCTTTTCGCCTTCCTAAATAATTACTGTAATTTTATTACGTACAAGAACTGAAATTTGTGAGACATGAATATATCATGAATATACCCTTTTATATCCAGCTGCTCCAAACATTATTGTAAAAGCCACTGAATTATAAGGCACAATTATCTTAGGAGCCTACTCCCATTAGTCTGTGAAGTGTGCTATCTGTCAGGACAGAGATCAGGTCTGTGGCCAAATAAAATCCATTGACAATTATTCCTTTTATGGCTTAATTTACACCAGGGGTGTCAAACTCAATTTCATTGAGGGCCGCATCAGCATTGTGGTTACCCTCAGGGGGCTGGGTGGGTGTGGCCCGGGTGGGCATGGCCTACTGGGTGGGCGGGGCTAAAGTGCGTATGGCCTACTGGGTGGGCATGGCCAGCTCTACATCGTTCCCATCAAGGGTGCCTATGGGGGCCTGGGCAGGAGTGGGACAGATCTGAGGATCTCTGGCAGAAGGAGGGTCTCTGGGCCAGGGCCATGGCAGTGGGGGCCATTCCCTCACTGTTTCCAGGATGGGTTCGCGGGCCGCATGAAACCACTTCGCGGGCCGGATCCGGCCCCCGGGCCTTGTGTTTGACATGTCTGATTTACACAAAAGCAAATTTATTTCTTAAAATAATTATAAATGTATCATCATGATCGAACATTTAGAAATGAACTTCTAGTGCCTAAAAGCATAGGTAGGAATTTCACCCATTCTTCTAGTCCATAAATGAGGACAAAAACGTGAAAGGATTGCAATAGCACTTATATCGCTTTATAGTGCTTTACAGCACTCTCTAAGCGGTTTACAGAGTTAACATATTTCCCCCCAAAATTTGGGGTAACTAATGGTACCAAACCCCAAACTGGCAGATGATCTCACCAACAATGGCATGTAGAGGTTAAATAAGGGGGAGAATATTGAACACTGAGGTACCCCACATATGAGGACGATCTCGCATCTCCTGTCAATGCTGACTGGAAATGATTACTAAGGAAGCGAGCCACTGCATCACTTTTCCCATATACACACATGCCTAATCCCCATAGCTGATCCAGAAGGATACTGTGGCTGACAAGTTATTGAAAACCATGGAAAGATCAAGGAGCACAAGAAAGAATGCACCGCCCCACAGCTCCACCAAAGATGAATGACAAGTTCAATCCCTGATGTCTCTATAGCACTTAGATTTATATACCACTTCGTAATGCTTCACAGCACTCTAAACGGTTTAGAGAGTCAGCATATTGCCCCCAACAATTTGGGTCATTTTACTGACCTTGAAAGGGACGCGGTGGCTCTGTGGGTTAGGACGCTGAGCTTGTCATTCAGAAGGTTGGCAGTTTGGCGGGTCAAATCCTGAGTGCCGTGTAGCAGAGTGAGCGCCTGTTACTCGTCTCAGCTTCTGCCAACCTAGCAGTTCGAAAGCACGTAAAAATGCAAGTAGAAAAACAGGGACCACTATGATGGGAAGGTAACAGCATTTGGTGTCTAGTCATGTCGGCCACATGACCATGGAGAAGTCTTCGGACAAGTGCTGGCTCTTTGGCTTTGAAACGGAGATGAGCACCGACCCCTAGAGTCAGAAACGACTAGCACACATGTGCAGGGGAACCTTTACCTTTACCTTTACTGACCTTGAAAGTATGGTAGGCTAAATCATTTCATCCTGGCAGTGGGAATGTGGCGTTAACCTGCAATACTGCATCCTAATCACTGTACCATAGTGCAAAGCATATATCAGAAATTATACTGGGAGAAAGATTTGACTTTTGAAACCATCTGGGTGATGGAACTGCTGGAACAAGTTGAGATGCACATCATAAGGACTGGTAAAATGTATTTGGCAGAACATGATGAGCTTGATCAAGCTTTCATTTGAATACTATGGTAGTTGAGGAAGACAACTCTGAATTAAGGACCATACTGTACTATACACTGCAGGTCTGTGCAAACTAACCCTAATTTGATTCAAATTGCAGAATTGTGAAAAACCTTTTTGGCATTTCATTAAAATAATGCCTATTTTCTTGAGACTTCAGGCAAACAAAGTTTGTATAAAGCTTTTGAGACAATAGTTGCTTCACTGAAACATACCATTCTGTTCCCAAATATTCTCAATATTGACACTGTGTTTTCTGCTCCAAATATCCTGCTCATTTTTCTTTGTGACTGTTTTGCAAATACAGTGATATATGATCAGCCTGTGATCAGTCATTAATGAGGATTAATAAAATAGTACTAAATACAACTCGATCTGGTTGTATAGTAATAGAACATATTCATCATCATTTTTATTTAAATCAAATATAAAGTTTTGCCAGCTTGATCATTTTAAATAGAAAGAAAATTGGAGGGAGGGGGGCATTCTGTTGCAATTAATTCTATTTTGTCAATTGAAAACAAAATATATAGCATAGTCCCTTTGCGCCCTCTTGTGGTTTTCAAATTTACCAAATTTGACCCTGAACAAATGGAATAGTTTATGTGATGCAGAAATACATTAGCTATTCCAGGCCCACATAAGTTTGTCCTTGTAGAATGACCATGTAAGACAATTTTTAGCCAGCATTAATTTCCAGAGCTCACAGTCTAACTTGGATTAACTTGGATCCCACATTGTTCTTCAATTTGTGCATTATACTCCTGTATTATACTCCTGTACTAGACATAATTCGTAATGTTTCCCAGATCTCATGAACAATTTTTTCAAGAATTCAGAGAGTTTGCAAAGAGAAAATGGGCACCATCACTTTGATAAACACAATCTCTTTCCCATTCACAGAAGGAAAGTTAGGTTGCAAGTCATTATCTCTGTGGCCATACAAGTCAGCTCAGTTTCCTAATATCTTGAATGGAAACCTGAAGTTGATAAAATGCTGGTCTGTTTACTGATGTTTAATTCACTTATTCATAACTGTACAAGAAACTCAATCCGCAATGTCTCCTAATACTCTGCTGGTGTAGAAGTAACCATGGTAGCATAATTAGGATCCTGCAGAAAATTCCCTCTACGTTTCCCCCCCCAGTTTCCATTCAATTTGATGAAATACAATTCATTTTTGAAATGTCTTTTGAAAGGGAAGACAGCTTTGATGGCTGGAATGGGGTGCACTTGTAGCGAGTTGGTGATGAGATGGCACTTTCCTTGTTTCCTATATTTCAGTTAAATCCCAAGAAAGTTAATGAGGGAGTACCTTCCTCTTTTTTTCAGATTGAGAAGATCACAGGTCTTCAAACTTGGTCCTTTTTAATTCCTGGCTGAGGAATTCTGGGAGTTGAAATCCACAAGTCATAAAAGGGCCAAGTTTGAAGACCCCTGGAGAAGATGATCAAGTCAGCTAGACTTGATGCGAAGTGGAGCCACAATTGCACAGAGACATAATAAAAATGAACCAGTAGGTGTCACTGTTATGTAACATATAAAATATATAATTGTTATTTGCTATTAAATGTAAAATATACTTATTCCAAATATAGTGCAGATAATTGATTGCATCCAGAGTTATTCACTTTCTAAATAAAGCCACAGTAGAGTGACTTTTTATGAATAACATTGTTTTGATGTCAATGAACCAACTCTTGTTCCTTTTTCTTGGGCAAATCTGATGTCCAAATTTTTATTGTCTACTTCAGACATAATGAATGAATACTTGTTGCAATTACAGTGTTGGTACATAAATTTTCAAAAGTAACTTTACACCATTGATTGATAACTCTAATTTCAATCCATTTTGCAAGGAAAATATGCAAGACAACCAAAATAAGCAGACATAATTGATTGGTGTATGAAAATCATTGGCAGCAAAAACGTTTGGGCAGGCAAAAAAGGGACAAGAATCAATGAAGTTACTTAGTATGACTCTCAGCGCTAACCCAAAATGTTGCATTTTTATCTCAGTAATTAAATGTGGCTAAAGCTTTTGTGAAGTAAATTTAGGTAAATATTTTTAAAATGGCGTCAGTGATACATGGAACAAAAAAGGGAGGAAGGGTTATACTGATTCTGGTTTTAAAGGGAATTGCCTTTTCTTTTAGCACTCTAATGATACCAGCCTAAAAGACAAATCCCTTGGCCAATGAATATTTCACCTTATATTTCACCTATGTCTCCAAGTCTATGTTATAGTAATTATAACCAAATTTATTTTATTTTCTATGGAAATGCATGGAATTTATGAATGCCCAAAGGTGCTGGGTTGCTTCATTGAGCTTCACAAAAATGTTTACACAATAAATTAAATAATGTTTTACTTAATAAATTATAAATGCTTTACTTAATAAATACTAATAAATAGCCTGTAAGAGTTTGTGTATCATTTTGGTAGGAGATACAGTAAATATGATAGATAGATAGATAGATAGATAGATAGATAGATAGATAGATAGATAGATAGATAGATAGATAGATAGATGATAGACAATTGCTGGATTTGAACAGCATACTGAGCTACATTACATTACATTGTTATATTGCCTGGATTTGCACTACCTACCCAACTTCATTTTAGTTTGTTTTAGATTTGTTCTGGAGATGATATTGCCATTTATACAACTATGGAAACATTTAGGAAATGACATCATCCCATCCAAGTTCGAATTAATCTATAAGATACTTATTGCAAGAGATTGTGGTAGTTGAAGCCAAATCATGTCAGGACACTAAATCGGCAAAGGACATTGTCTACAATGTGAAAGAGGAGCATCTGTTCCAATCTGCTGCCTGGAGGCGGTCCGGGTCTGGATGGGGAGGAACAGGCTTCGACTCAACCCTGACAAGACTGAGTGGCTGTTCGTGCCGGCATCCCGGGAAATTCCGATTATTCCATCTTTGGCCATGGGGGTGAGCTATTACCCCCCGTAGATAAGGCGCGCAACTTGGGGGTCCTTCTAGATTCACAGCTCTCTTTAGAAGAGCATATCGGAGCTGTGACTAGGGGGGCCTTTGCCCAGGTTCGCCTGGTGCGCCAGTTGCGACCCTATCTAGACCGGGATGCCTTGCGTACAGTCACTCATGCGCTCGTGACTTCTCGTCTAGACTACTGTAATGCCCTCTACATGGGGCTGCCCTTGAAGTCCACTCGGAGGCTCCAACTGATGCAAAATGCAGCCGCGCGAGTTGTGCTGGGGGTCTCCCGATACTCCCATGCTACACCTTTGCTCCGCGAGCTGCATTGGCTGCCGGTTGCCCTCTGGGTGAGATTCAAGGTGTTAGTAATGACTTACAAAGCCCTACATGGCATGGGTCCGGATTACCTCCGGCAACACCTGCGGCCGGCGTCAACTTCCCTCCGTCCAGTGCGCTCCCACAGAGAGGGCCTCCTCAGGGTGCCTCCGATCAAAGAATGCCGATTGGTGGCCCCCAGGGGGAGAGCGTTCTCTGTGGGCGCGCCAGACCTATGGAACCGCTTGCCGGTTGAGCTCCGGACGGCCCCCGACCTCCGCTCCTTCCGGCGCGACTTAAAAACATATCTATTCGAGCAGTTCTGACCTGGTCTGATGGGTTAGGGTTGGGGTTTTAATATGTTTTAATACTGTTTTAAACTGGGCTAAATATTTAATCGTTTTTTAACTTTTGTATTCTGCTTTTTTATATTTATTGCCCTGTACACCGCCCTGAGTCCTTCGGGAGAAGGGCGGTATATAAATTATATATATATATAAATTATAATTAAATTAAAATTAAATTTCTGTGTTGTATCCTAAAGCATTTCTATGGTCTTTGCCCTAACATTTGAGCATCCCTGCATAAAAAACGCAGCATAAATTCCTACTCAGGTATCTCCCAATTGCTTTTTCTTTTAGCACTCTAATGATACCAGCCTAAAAGACAAATCCCTTGGCTATTTATTTAATCCATTTATTCATCACTGCTAATATGTATAAGGGGGGGGGAAGAGAATATTTTAACAAAAAAGGAAGAAGAAGAAAGGTTTTTGGATAGAAAGGCAACAGCAATAACAACAGTGACAGTGACAGCAGCAAATGTCTTGGCTCAGAAGTGTCCAGCCTGATGTCTCAAGGCTTCATTTGGTGCTTTTCAACTTCCAAAATGGTTAGGAAATTGTAATTTTTAAGACATGGAAAGAGAAAGGACTCAATACATGCCTGGAAGGGTTAAGGCTTCAAGCTAAGTTGCAAGTAAGATGACGCCAATTATAAGTATAAATTGTGGGTAATATGCAATAGAAAATAACACAAATAGTTCTAGACTTAAGAAATAAAGTCTTAACCTAGTATTCTTCCCAGGTGTTAGATTACAATTCCCAGATTTCACCATCAACATGGCAAAAGGCTGGCTCTCCTATTTTGCATTAGATGTGGTTGGCCAACATTGATGTAATTCGTTTACTTTCTAGTCCTCAAGTCTAAATTCAGGCCAAATTCTGACACTTAGATAATGGAAATACAGCCTTAGTTTAGCCTTTCCAAACCTGCTGCTTTCAGATGTGATAGACCTCAGCTCTCATAATTCTTCAGTTCGTATAAAGCCCACCATATATATCTAACTTGCAGACTGCAAGGCAGCCAAAAGTGTATTTTTCCCCCCACCATGTCTGTTGCACACGAGCAAATGTGAGTCCAAGTTGTTCCACATACATCTGAGAGGGGACAGATAAAAGGTAACAATAACATATTTCTTCTTACCTCACTAGAAGTGCTATGTGTCTCAGATGCTGCCTGGCCAAAATATATACAGTATCTTGCACACATGAAATATTGCTATTTTTCCTTGAAAAGAAAAGAAACTAGCCTCAAAATCAATTGAAAGCTATTAAGCTTAATTATTAATGGTTGCAGGGCTGAGTAATCATGTTTGCACAGTCTTTCTCTAAACAGGTTGAACACAAAACACTGTGTGTCCAGGCCCTGAGTGTCTAACATTGATTCTCTGTATTGACACACCTTTCGGCTCTTATCACTCAATGCAACAAGTTTAGAGAAGATAGCTAAGATTAGGCCGAGCTCCATTTATCAGGACAAAGAACCTTAATTCAGCTAATTTTAAGGATGCCACCATTTGAACAGTACTGGCACTGAAAAATCACCATTAGTCAATTGCAAAAGGCAGCTTTGCTTGGAACAGCTTATATCCTGCAACAATACCTTTAATGCCATCAAACAACAACAACTGCTTATACCAGGACCTTGTGAAGGTTTTGATAAATACACAAAAATGTCAAATCCAGTTTAAATATCTGGCTGACTATGCAACCGGCCATAAAACCATTCAAGATTCTGGGTTGATTTTGCTGTTTCTGAAATGGCATTTTTGAGCTGTAGTAAATGGATTTTTGCCAGCCATAAACAGAGCACCGGGATCATAAAGACAGGTTATATTTCCAAGCCTAAAGTTACAACAGCATACAATCAACAGTAATACAGCCCAAATTCTGGAAGTCAATGTCATCTCAGATGAGATCCAGGAGCATCTTCACATCTGTAATTCTCAGAATTCCAAATCAATACAACCGAGTCTGGCTTTTGGACTAGATAAAGTACGGTTGCCTTAAAAATTTCCTTTTATATCGTTGCCATTTCATTGTTTGCAATTTATGTTTTTATTTTGTCACATTTCCAGTTAGTTTATCAGCTTCCCTTTGGAGTGTAACTTATGAAATAGCAAAGGAATCGTGTGGATTCTATGTGGAGCAAAAAATGGATATAAAGTACTTGAGAATTGTGATCTAAGAAAATATCTTTTCTTATGATGAGATATGAGTGTCCCTGCCTCATTTCTCGTCAAGTCATGCTAGCTTCCCATTAACTGTGTTTTCTTTTCTCCATACTGCAGCACTTGTAACAGTATTTGCTTGCTTTAGAGACAAGTTTGCTCTGCAAATGACATTCACCTTTGCCAGATGGGAACAGCTATTCCCTCCATGTTCTCACAGGGCTTCTTGTTTGCATAGACTTTTGTCAGCAAATATCCCGCCCTAAAAGAGCGCCTCAGCCCGCCTTGGCTTCCAGAGCTGATAGGAAAGTGGTGAGTGGTGTCAAAGGACAACTTCCACCTTGTCTTCTCTTTTCATTAACAGATGCCCCCTCCAAGACGGCGCCACCACATAGTTTACTTCCTTCATTAATCATTTTGGTAGGAGCCTGCTATAAGCATAAGATAGAAAGCAACAGTTTTGATGGATTGCTTTGGAGAAACGTCTCCGTTTGCAAGCTGACACCTTTTTAGCCAGAGTGGGTGCTGGCTCTGAGTTCTCGCTTACCTGTTCTTAACACATCCAAAGATGAGGACAAGATCAAGATTCAAGGATAATTTCCAAAAAGTACTGGGTGGGCGGGGCCCATTGGGTGGGCGTGGCTGCGGTGCTAACGGCAGACAGGTGAGACTAAAAAGTTCAGTCAATAAGTTCTAACTTTGCCAGATCTTTTTTTTCCCGCGCGAGAAGTTGAAATTGATTGATTGAACTTTTTTTTTTTGCACACGATAGCAGAGGCCTAAAGCGAAAAGGTTTTATAAAGCCCAGCTGAAGGCCTAGGACTGGGATGACGGCCCGTGTGCCCACAGAGAGGGCTCTGCGTGCCACCTGTGGCACGGGTGCCAAAGGTTCGCCACCACGGCAGTAGGCTAAGGTTTATGGAAATTGAAGCTCAGCACATTAGGAGACACTAGGATGATGAAAGCTGAGCACTGGTTCCTTGAATATGAAGCAAGAGTAAATCTGGCCTTTAATCACAATGCCACTTTTGCCTAGTGGTTAATGCACTGGGCTAGAAAGCAGGAGACCATCAGTTCAAGTCCCACCTTAGCCGTGAAAGTCAGTTGTGTGACCTTGGGCCAGTTAATTTCTCTCAGCCCAACATGTTTTTGTTGTTGTGGGAAAAATAGGAGGAGGAAGGTGTGTTAGATATGTTCACCGCATTGAGTTATTTGTAAAAAATAATAAAGACGAGAAATAAATAAATAAATAACACCAAAGTTGTTAATTAAAATTTAGTCACATTGTTCTTATAGGTTGTCAGAATAGGCACATCAGAATAGAATACTGTAGTATAATTGTTTCAAAAACACAATGATCAACTATAAAGTAAAGCAAAGGTGGAGTATTGGGCTTGCAAAAATTAAGACTTATTATGAATGCTGAATGGCGAAACCAGCATAACATGGGTTGAATAAGATTACTAAAGCTATAGAAAATATACTTTAGCATCCTTCCTTACTACTTGCCCTGTGATTCAATTAATCAACTAGTATGGTGTGGCTAAGTGTTGGACTAATTCCAGGTAATCCTGGTCTTTTATGAAATATATGATACAAACTTCTTTAAACAAATATTTTTCACTGATTGCTTATCTTTTGTGCTATTATAGTTTCCATGCACAGCAGGGAGTGCAAGATTTCAAATTGCGCTAATATGAAAACTGTGGCATACACATAAGAAGAGAGAATCAAGTTGGGAATTGAGCAGAGTCTGAGTTATTGAAGAAGACCCTGGTATAAAAATAACAGACTGGAGAAGATAATAATAATAAACCTTTATTGTCAAAGTACAACATGTGTACATTGAAATTAGCTGAGCCTCCCCCCGTGCTCTCTCTCCCCAACACACAGTGACAACAAACCCTCCATCCTACCACACTGTGTGAACCAACTACACCACACACCGGCCTCCCAAGTCAATTCTGCATAAATTCACAGAGATTATATCCCATTCAAAAGCCTAACAGCCCACGGATAAAAGCTATTTTTCAGCCTGTTGGTATGGCTGGCTATACGCCTATATCTCCTACCGGATGGTAGGAGAGTAAAGAGATACCATCCAGGGTGTGAGTCATCCCTGAGAATCTTCCTCACTCTTCCAAGGCAACGAGCCCTGGTGATGTCATGCAGTGGTGTCAGGGAACAGCCCACAATGTCTTGTGCTGTGCTCACTACCCTCTGTAATACTTTCCTGTCCGTGGCTGTCAGACCAGCATACCAAACCACAATACCATACGAGGGGACGCTCTCTATAGTAGACCGGTAAAAGAGGGTCATTAGCCGTTGTTCTACCCTGTTCTTCCGTAAGACCCTGAGAAAGTGAAGCCTCTGTTGGGCCTTTCTAGCCACCTGGGTTGTGTTAACTTTCCAGGTCAGATCTTCACAGAGGTAGACAGCATTAGTGCATGGGATCTGTGGGAAGGAAAGGGATACCTGATCTCTGCTTCAGCTAATGAACTGATACAGAAAAAAGAAGGAATGATTATTTCAAGGTATGCAAATTCTTAAAGAAAACTGAACTAACGAAGCAAGAATCGTATCAACAGCTGAACCCTGCACAGGAAATTTCTAGCAGTAAGGCCTTTCTGGTACCCCCTGATCCTCCCACAGTTATGAAAGTGGGCTTTATGCTCATGTTTGAAATGCAGATATTACATTGCCTAATTTGTTACATGCTTCTGAACAACTATTGCATTTCAACCAACTGAACTATGGGACAAAAAAAGTGTCTTTTGTTTGATTCTACCTTGGATTATTGGGCATGCATCAAAGGAGCTGTCCACTAAAGCAGAGATCCCCGACCTTTTGGGCACCACGGACTGGTTCCGTGGAGAGAGGTTTTTCCACTGACTGGAAGGTGCGTGGTTTTGTGTGCTGGGTGGGGCCTTCCTTGTTTGTGCAGCCTGGTTGCTGGCATGCTGCGGCCCGGTACCGATCCATGGACTGGGGGTTGGGGGCCTCTGCACTAAAGTAGCTGTAGAATAGCAGAACTGTCCACATGAGAGTTGAAACAGACATCACTTACCTTAAATGGTAACTTCTGTCTTGGCTTTAGTAGATGATAATGGGAGAAAGATTTTCCTGGACCATAAAGCCTAGATTGTTATTATTTATTTGTAAGGTAAAGTTAAAGGTTTATTTATTTATTTATTATCTATTTTATTTTTATCATGCCTTTATTCGTTTTTACAAATAATTGTGTGCTGCAAATGTATCCAACACACCGCCCTATTTTTCCCATAACAACAATTCTGTCAGGCGAGTTGGGCTGAGAGAGACAGTGACTAGCCCAAGATCACCCTGCTGGCTTTCATGGCTAAGGCGGGACTAGAACTCATGGTCTCCCAGTTTCTAGCCTGGTGCCTTAGCCATTAGACCAAATTGACTCTACATGTACAGATGCTATTGGTTCCTTCCACGTGCCTGACCTCGGGGAGAGCATTTTGCAATGGCACCACCCTTCCATCATTACTGACTTTGAGAAAAGTCTAAACTAGAAAAAACACATTTATTTAAGATACGTCATCAATACACCTATTATTACTATTATTTCCAGATAAAGTAATATATGAAAGCTTGTAAGTTTTTTGTTATTTATCTATTATCTTTTTTTTTTGGTGGTGATCATTTTTTAACTGTGTCCCACCACGAGCTCTGTTCAAAATATAGTGGGAAATAAATCAGTAAATAAATAAAGAGTACTAATTCTTAGACTGAGATAGTCCAAGAAGAGCATGTCCTTTACGGCAGCTAGTTTTTTCGATTTCCTAACTTACTCTAGAGAGCAGTTTAGTGTAGTAGTTAAAGCATCAGGCTACAAACAGGGAGACTGTAAGTTCTAGTCCCAGTTTAGGCAGACAGCAGCTGGGTGACTGTGTGTTAGTCACTGTCTCTCAGACTTAGGAAAGAAGCAATGGCAAACGAATTGTGAAAAACCTTGCCAAGAAAACAGCAGGGATTTTTCCAGGCAGTCTCCAAAAATTGGACACAACTGAATGAAAAAAAAATGATTCTAAGAAACAAGGGACGGGGGGGGGGAGATGGGGAGATCCTCTTATTGGCCCAACCTCAGCCTCAACATTTGAGAATCATCTCTTATAGTATATTGTATTCTATAGGGCAAATGTAAGCAAGAGTTCCAAGCTGTTAAAGGCTACTCTGGTGACAGAATTCAGTTGTAGATTTAGATTTAGATTTTATTAGATTTATATACCGCCCTTTCCCGAAGGACTCAGGGCGGTTTACAGGGCATTTTAAAATCACATCAATATAAAATACAAAGTTAAAAGAGAATTAAAAGATTAAATTATCCGTGAAAATAAAACCCCAGTTAAAATTCTCAGCCTGGGTCAGAGAGCTCAAAGAGCCAAGTCTTCAGGTCCCGGCGGAATGAGCGTAGGTCAGGGGCAGTCCTGAGCTCCACGGGCAGCTGGTT
Source organism: Vipera ursinii (assembly GCF_947247035.1). Taxonomy (NCBI): domain Eukaryota; kingdom Metazoa; phylum Chordata; class Lepidosauria; order Squamata; family Viperidae; genus Vipera; species Vipera ursinii. Next base: position 22,291,713 of record NC_139514.1, read on the forward strand.
CCAGAGGGCAGGCGCACCCACGGAAAAGGCCCTCTCCCTAGGTGTTATCCGGTGGCACCCTGAGAAGACCCTCCCTCTGCGAGCGCACTGGACGAAGGGAACTTGATGCTGGCAGCAGGTGTTCCCTCAAATATCCAAGACCCAAGCCATTTAGGGCTTTATAGGTCATCACCAGCACTTTGAATCTCACCCGGAGAGCAACCGGAAGCCAATGCAGCTCACGGAGTAGAGGTGTTACATGGGAGTATCGGGAGACCCCCATCACAACTCGCGCAGCCGCATTCTGCACCAGTTGTAGTCTCCGAATGGTCCTCAAGGGCAGCCCCATGTAGAGAGCATTGCAATAGTCTAGACGGGAGGTCACGAGCGCATGAGTGACTGTGCGTAGGGCATCTCGGTCCAGGTAGGGTCGCAACTGGTGCACCAGGCGAACCTGGGCAAAAGTTCCCCTGGTCACGGTTCGTATATGATCTTCAAAATTGAGCCGTGAGTCCAGGACAACGCCTAAGTTGCGAGCCCGATCAATGGGGGGTAACACCTCACCCCCCATCATTAAAGGTGGAATAGTTTGGTTGTAGATCATATTAAAAAAAACCCTTTGAGAATTCTTTAAAGGTGCTTAATTTCGAGCTGGGTTATTCCTTTGCTCCAGTATATTCACGGTGCAGAGAAACAGATGACTAAGCATGTTTGCAAAAGAGCAATAAAGGAAGCAATTGTGACCTGCATGTCATCAATAGCTTTTCTGATGTCAAAAGTTGCAGACTGTAGGAGGAGAAGGGTTGCCTTTTGACTTCTCCCACCTAGGAAATACCACAGAAAGTTTATTTCACACCAAACAGCCCACACATACTGTAAGTTTTGCAATTCCTTTATTTTTCATACTTTTACAGGGTGAAGGGTTTTTTTAAAAGATTGAATCCAACTTCAATTATTTTTAAAATAAGCATGAAAATCAGCAGGACTTCAGTTAGTCAAGACCAATTTGTATTTCCCCCAAATTAAATGATTCATTTATAAATATGACTCAGTTAGGATAACAATAGCAATAGCTGAGAAACCTCTGTAAGACAAGGGTTATGTTAAAAACTGACCTTATGGATACAGGTTTGTATGAAAAACATTCACTTAAGAAAAGCACTTTTCTTAGGCCGTCTATTTTCAGAAATAAGTATAGATTTTAGCAAAATTCATTTTAATTCATTTTTAGGAAAATTTAAACAAATTATTTCTGAAATGTTTCCAGGCAAACTGTAGAGACTTGTCCAGACAGTATAAAGGTAAAGGTAAAGGTTCCCCCGCACATGCGTGCTAGTCGTTTCCGACTCTAGGGGGCGGTGCTCATCTCCGTTTCAAAGCCGAAGAGCCAGCCCTTGTCCGAGGACGTCTCCGTGGTCATGTGGCCGACATGACTAGATGCCAAAGGCACACGGAACGCTGTTACCTTCCCACCGTAGTGGTCCCTATTTTTCTACTTGCATTTTTACATGCTTTTGAACTGCTAGGTTGGCAGAAGCTGGGACGAGTAACAGGCGCTCACTCTGCTACGCAGCACTCGGGATTCGACCCGCCAAACTGCCGACCTTCCGATCGACAAGTTCAGCGTCCTAACCCACTGAGCCACCGCGTCCCTTCGTCCAGACAGTTGCCAGGGATCAAAACTTGGCTTGGAGGCATCAAAAACAAACAAGACAAAACTATAGAAGAGTTTATACACAGCACACCCAACCTAACCAAATACATCAAGAATGAAGTACCTAAAATCATGGATCTTATCAACCTTTGCTTAACCACATACTTTGTTTGACAAACAAATATATCAATAAACCAAAAAAAAAACCCACCACCCATGGGATCACTGCTTTTAGGATTAATAGCAGAGATTGTAAAGCAACATCTGGAATCTACAGCACTCCCATACATGCAGCCCAAAATATGGATCTGGTATATAGAAGATACCTTTGTCACAATAAAAAGGACCAACTAGAGAACACACATGAAACCATTAACATCTTCAAAGGAGTAAAATTCACCAGGGAAGAAAAAAGCAACAACATGCTACCTTTCCTAGATATCCTCAACAGCAGCAGAGGGAGTGATCGTAAATTAGAAACACAAGTCTGTTGTAAAATTAACCACACCAACCAAGTGTTCCACTACTAAAGTAACAACCCAACTTCCCACCAGAGAAGCTATATAAGGATACTATTTAGATGAACACAAACAGACTGCAGCTACCCTAAACATCAGCAAAAAGGAAACAGATCATCTGTATAACATCTTCCAACAAAATGGGTATCCGTGCAACTTCATCAAATAGTGTCTGACCACTGAACCCAATATAGCACAGGATAATGTTGCAATACATCAAAAACTGCTCAGAAACCACCAACAGACTATTTCAACTACATGGCATCACCATAGCACACAAACCAACTAAAGTCCTCCAAAATATCCTAAGTAAGCCAAAAGATCTAGTAGTCCCAGAAAAAAAAACAGGCATCACCTACAACATATAGTGCAACAGCTGTATTGTATGTAACAGCTACAATGTAGAACAAACGGACAGAAGATTAGCAGAGCACAACACCAACTAGCAGTCAGAAAACATGATGAAAACTCCTTAATATCACAATACGTGGACAGATTTAACCATAGTTTCAACTGGAAAACTGTGACATCCTAGACCAGGGGTCAGCAACCTGAAACAGTGAAAGAGCCACTCGGAACCGGTTCCATCACAAAAGGAAAATCTGGGAGCCGCAAAAAAATGTGTGCACATGCGCATACATGCACGCATGCGCAGAAAAGGGTTTGACTGAAGAGTGGAGCCAAGGCGAGATATACACCTACGCTGCATATTTGAATTGATTGGTTGAACTTTTTTAGTCCCACTTTTTTTTTTTTTGGACTGCACATGACAGAGGACTGGGGGCCGCAGGAGACGGCTGAAAAAGCCGCATGCGGCTCCGGAGCCACGGGTTGCAGACCTGTGCCCTAGACCAAGCAAAGTCCACAAATGCTAGAGAATTCATGGAAGCCTGGCACTCTGACAAATCGGCCATCAACAGGTACATACAGATAAGCAAAATTTACATTTCATTCAAAAGACACAATCAAAAAACTAAAATGGAAATAAAAAGACTAAAATACCTAAGCACCAGCTGTCAATACCCACACAGGCAGAGCACCTAAATTAACATTAAACCAGTGGTGGCATTCAGCCGGTTCGCACCACTTCGGCAGAACCGGTAGCTAATTTTATGTTGCCGAGGCCCAGAATGGACTTCCGGAAGCGGCAGCCACGCAGAGAACTAGTTGTTCACATATTTGAATCCCACCACTGCATTAGACCAACAAACAAGAAGCAAACAATACTCCAATTAAAGAATAATTCAGACAAATAAGCTAAAAATAAACAATAGCTTAACCACGGAACTGCCAAGACCATGCCACCAACAGTGACAGGGAAAGCCACTAGTATATTAAAGGAGATGAATCCTCACTTCGTACTAGTACTGATGAAGTTACCTAGTTTGATAATGAAGTAATGTATAATATGCATTTATCATTTTCAACCTATCATAAAACATAGTTAAATACTACGCATGTACGTAACCTGGGGCTTGAGAATGTGTTCAAACGTTTGGCCAGCAAATCATGAAATTTATGGCCTATAGTCATTATTCCCAATTACTGATAATCCAATGATGGAATGCAGAATATATTACTTACTCGTCTACAAGGAAGTCCTGAAATGGCTTTCTTTCTGTGTACTGTATATCTATAAATGAGAATGTGTGTATATGTTCCATATATGCTACACACACACACACACACACACACTTATGGAAGCTGTTGTCCCAATAATTTAGAAAACAGAAAACATGATTTGCTTTAAAGTTAAGCCTTTAAAAAAACAACACAGATTTTCTTTCCATTTTTGCAAGTTTGGGAGATTGGTACAGGTGATGCCAACCCTGGGAAAATTGGGCCATTATAAACGGCTGTGTAATAGTAATGTCTATCTTTGCTTCTTTTTTTAACGAGATTAGTCTTGCTTTTCTCCTTTTCTTTATTGGGCTGTCTAGTGGCTACCTCTTTTCTCTTGTGCTAATGTGATTAGCTGGGCAAGGGGACCATATTGGGAGATACTGTCACAAAGATCTCCTCTTACTTGAGTGCGCCTCTTTCCTGAATGCAACATCTTGTGTTGGTCATCACAGGGGGCATTGTTAACCTGAGGATTCAAACAAAAAGGGGAATTTACAACTCCCTCCCTCCAATAAAATCTAATTGAAGGAGACATTTAGGAAAGGAACTAGAGAGAAGACAGATGCGCTTCCTATCCAAAAGGCTGATGGAGTGCTTGCTTGTGCTGGATATGGCTCTTTAAGAGGCTTGCCAAATGCTGTTACTGACATTGCTTTAAAAAGTGGCAAAGTCAAATATAGATCAATCAATGCTTATTATTAAAACCATCTTATTTACCACGTTCTTAAGCATAGCTTCCTATGAAAAAAACCTACTGATTTAGAGAACTTTACTTATTAGTAATAGAAAACATCCGACTTGATTCTGGCCCATTTTACCTGCATAAATATGGAAACATTTAAGTTCATTAAAAATACTGGAATTATTTGTGTAAATTAATAGGAGGGACCTTCATCCCAAATTTCTTCAAATGATTAAAAATCCACCCTTTTCTTCCAACATAAAATGATTCTGGTTGTTTTTTTTAAAGGGGGTAACCTTATTTTTGTTCTTTAGCACCACAGATTACTGCAATTAATGCTTTTTTCAATAGTCATAATGGAAAGAGTCCTCTAGACATGATAAATTATTAGATCAATTGAAGGGAAAGCTGCAATAAAATCAAGACACACATAAAAGTAAAAATAAATGATTGTCTGTGTCTCTGTATGACTCCGTAATCAGCTTTACAAATTTGATGATGTTTCTAAAACATGGTTCCTCACAAATAGATGTTCATGATTTTAATGTAGGACTCAGCAATATGGCATTGAAAACTTTTATTAGATTCAGTTCAGGATTATTTTTTAAAAAAAGTTTGTAGGAAAATACATTTCTTCTGATATACAATTCTATGTTCAAGCATTTGCTATGTATGTTTATACATATGGCACATTCTATCACAGAATATGTTTTCAGTAATAAATGTATATTACTGATTATTTTAATGTGATACACATTTCTGCCACGATTCTTTTGAACTGGAAGACTGAACTACAAAATTTCATGCTGTAGCTATAAATCAAGTTCTTTCTTTCATATATTAATAGATATAAAAATAAACATATGGTTTTTTTTAGTGAAGCGTTTTCTTTAAATGTTCTTTGACTTTCTTTTCTTTGTCCTGAAAAGTTTCATTATAGCTTTATGTCTCTATGATTCAGGGCAAAAAATGCCCCAAAAATGAAATCTCACTTCCATTTTATTACTGGGAGTTCAGAAGAAAAAATATTGTATGCTAGTTTGTTTTCTTTGTCATACACAATCAATTATGACTAGATAGGGACTACAGATAAGGTGAATTCTGTCAAATAATGAACTTTAGAAACAGGGATTTAAAATATTGGCTCAAAATTTAAAACTGACTTTGGTATTTTCTTTGTCTGTATTGCTAAATATTTTGCATTTAATTAAAAAAAGGGCTGTTGACAGGTGGAAGGTTTATTCAAGACACAACAATCATAATTGCTTTGATCATGGGAATTAAAAATTCCCCAGTGTATCATTTTAATTGCTAGAATAATGTGTCATTGTTCTTTTTATAGTGTACTGTGATAGGTATGGGAAAGTTGCCTTGATAAGCCTATTGCTACTAAATAGAAATTAAAAACTAGGGGCATACCCTACCAAACTGCATTTAATGTTTTTAGAGTTACTACAGTCAGCTTCCTCATAGTGCTGACACAGAATCATTTGATCAGGAATTTTATACTTCTGCCTGTTCAAATAGGCTTTTCTAGTTCCCATGAGATGTTGCCAGCCTTGCTCTTAGGTGAAGAATGTGTCATTCATTTTATGTGCAAAGCAGACAAAGCACCTAGTTATTTCGTGTATTGATTATTTCCTTGGGGAAAGAAAACATCAAGATTGAAGGATGGTGTTTTCTCTTTAGACAGGAAGAGATAGAACTAAAAACAGTCCCTTATGACATGGGAACAAACAGTAGCTTTTGCTTCTTCCACTATGTTACGACAATGCAGTTTGCATTATATTTCTATTAAATCTTCCAGAAAGCACCAACAGTATTTTAAGGCCCTGAAAACTTTGTCATAGAGCCTGATGTGGCTGAACCTGTATCATGATTGTGTTGATTAGTTGTTCTTTCTTGGTGCTATATATGTTCATTATGTTGTTGTTGTGTGGTTTTATCTTATTTTTAATCATTTTTAGCTGCCCAGAGTAAAAGCATTAGCAGTCATGCATATTGAACAAATATGTATACATAAATATATGGTTCAAATCCATCTAGATTTGGGTCAGCAATGTTTTGAGCAAAGCATCTGAGAAATACAAATGTAGCTGCTTATTGCAAAATGTTGTGTTCAGTGTCCAGTATTTATTGGTTGCTAAGAGCATGGCTATTAAGAGTGGCATAACCTAAAAACCTAAAGCACCATTTTTGTTCTTTATTTTTCCCAAAATAAAATAAACAAATCCCTTCCTCCCCACTAATATTTTTGCAATTAACATTCAGCAGCATGGCTTAGCAATGTTCTAGGATGAGACAGGTATACTGCCTGCTGACCACATTTGGCTAACTCTGGACTAAGTGCAAATATTAACTAAACTATGCAACTTCCATGGCCTAGCTAGCACATGGGTGTCAAACTCCCCGCATCATGTGATGTGTCACAATGTATCACAACTTTTTTTGCATTGTCAGACCTGGGTTGGGTGCAGCCCCCGTATGATGCAACCGGCCTCTGGGCCGGCAGCTTCACACCCCTGGCCTAGCACCTATGCTGGAGTTATCATTTCCCTCCTATTGCTTCATGTATCTGTTCATTTATTCCAGAAGACATAAACTGCCATATTTTCTCTGTAAATCTCAGTGACAACAGGGCAACTGGGTACACCCTACATCACTGTCTGTTGATAATTCTATTAATGAGAAGTTTTATTAGCCTCTTTGAACAACCTACAAGCAATCCAGCTATCCTCTCTGGGGTGAAAATAGGTTTTTGTCATCAAATACACTACGATACCTTCTAAATATTTTGGGAATAAATACAGGTTCTCACTGCTACTACATCAAAATAATCTTAAAATAAATCTTAAAATAAATCTTAAAAGTTTGTAGTGGGGTGCCCCAGGGCTCTGTTCTGGGCCCAGTGCTCTTCAACATCTTCATCAACGATTTGGATGAGGGGATAGATGGGGAACTCATCAAATTTGCAGATGACACCAAGCTGGCAGGAATAGCCAATACTCCAGAAGATAGGCTGAAGATACAGGAGGATCTGGACAGACTCGAACACTGGGCACTATCTAACAAAATGAAATTCAATTGTGAAAAAGTAAGGTTCTGCATTTAGGCAGGAAAAATAGAATGCACAGGTATACTGTAGTATAGGTGGTACCTTGCTCGATAGTAGTAACTGTGAGAGAGATCTCGGAGTCCTAGTGGACAATCACTTAAATATGAGCCAGCAGTGTGCTGCAGCTGCCAAAAAAGCCAACACAGTGCTAGGCTGCATTAACAGAGGGATAGAATCAAGATCACGTGAAGTACTAATATCACTTTACAATGCCTTGGTAAGGCCACACCTGGAATACTGCATCCAGTTTTGGTCACCACGATGTAAAAAAGATGTCGAGTCTCTAGAAAGAGTACACAGAAGAGCAACAAAGATGATTGGGGGACTGGAGGCTAAAACATATAGGGAACGGTTGCTGGAATTGGGTATGTGTAGTTTAATGAAGAGAAGGGTGAGGGGTGACATGATAGCAGTGTTTCAATATCTCAGGGACTGCCACAAAGAAGAGGGAGCCAAGCTATTCTCCAAAGCACCTGAAAGCAGGACAAGAAGCAATGGATGGAAACTAGTGAAGGAGAGAAGCAACCTGAATCCTTCGGGAGAAGTGCGGTATAAAAATTTAATTTAAATAAATAAATAAATAGAACTAAGGAGAAACTTCCTGACAGTTAGAACAACTAACCAGTGGAACAACCTGCCTCCAGAAGTGGTGAATGCTCCAACACTGGAAGTTTTTAAGAAGAGACTGGACAGCCATTTGTCTGAAATGTTATAGGGTTTCCTGCCTTAGCAGGGGGATGGACTAGATGACCTCCAAGGTCCCTTCCAACTTCTTCTTCTTCTTCTTATTATTATTATTATACTGAAATTATCTTCTCTCTTAACAGCTCTCTTCAGTTCCTTAATTTCAACAACTTTTAAGATGTGTGGACTTCAATTCCCACAGTTGGGCAAAGCAGTTTAAAATGTTGCTTCTTCTATTTTCTTAAAAATCTGGCTTTACAATAGGAATGTTTAGAATGCAGTTAGATGTCCCAATCCGATGTTAAATAAACAGTGGAATATGTCCTTTAGCGAATGAATGAATTTCAAAGGAAAATTTTATATGAAACATTAAAACTTTAATTTTCAGGAAGTTCCTTTATTCAAAAAGGTTTTTGTTAAGAGGTGGTTTCCTAACATATCACAATTTTGCTGATGTGGTAAAATGCAATTCCGCTTATTAATAAGCCACATACATGCTTACTAAATAAATAATATTTTATAAAGACCTTGTGGGCTAAGATGGGCAAGCTTTAATCAGTCGCAAGCTCACATCTTGCTGCGCATTGTTTCCATTTGCTTAGTACTATTGAAGGAACACTGGTGGACAGAAAACAGACTGGAAGGCATATCCACTTTATATTAAAATCTCTCTTAAAATCGTGATTATTTATTATCTTGCGGTTCAGGACAATTCTTTCGAAGCATTTTAAGCGCAATCTAAGCATTTGGAAACTGAACTGCAATTAAACACTGGGAAGCCAGAAAGCTTCGAAAGGTTGGTGGTAATTATTTTATAAGGGACAATGAAGAGTCGGGCCAAATACGAGTTCCTGCTTGACCGGTTTAGAAGTGTTTTAAAAATCCACAGGGGAAAGAAAAAAAAGAAGTGAAACCGAACGTCCCGCGAAACGGCCCAACTTGAGCCAACGCCCGCTGAGGAGAAAAAGAAAAACGGCAGCGCGCATGCGCCAGAACCATTTCCCCTCTCCTCACGCAGCCTCCGCGGCGGGACCCGCGTTTTCTTGAGGGCGGAGGTTCCTAATTGTTCAGCTTCAGAAAGCGTGAAGCACGAATAGAGGAGAGGTGGAGTTACGGCCCAATCACATGATTTATGGTCCAAACATGGCCGGAGAGGACTTCGTTGTCGGGGAGGCGGCCTCCACCGCCGCTACTACCCCGACTCAGTCTCCGAAGCACAAACAATCTAGTCTTGGGGGAAGCCGTTTCCGTTCTCCGTCTCAGGACCAGATATTCATCTGCTCGTTCCCATTTTGCGATGCCACCTTCAACCGGGGCTGGAAACTGGACGCGCACCTGTGTCGGCACACGGGAGAGGTACGGGAGAATGAAGTGGGGTGGGGGCTAAAAAGGCTACCTGGCGGGCAGCAGCTACAGCGGTGATTGGGTTATTGCACGGAAAACGTTTCCCGGGACGACCAACCGTTGGCCCGGAGTGCTGAGCGGAGGGCGGAAAGAGAGCCTTGCGGAAGGAGTGCGGCAGTTGCCATTGGAACGTGAGAGATGGGCGAACGACCAATCAGTAAGAAGTAACGGTGTGATAGGGCGGTATTGAGGAGAAGCGCATGCGCGGCGGTTACTATGGGAACTGAGGCGTTTGTTCGTTTCTTTGGTTTGGCGTTTGTATCTCTGGGTTACTCGTACCGCAAATAATTACGAATAGGTGGATTGGAACTCTGCATGACCATCGCCTGACCTCAGTTAGGCTGAAAAAAAAAAACCGGGTGCGAGCCAAAAATAGAAATTGCCTTTGGGCACGAGGCCAAAGGAACGAAACTTGGACTTAAACATACTGGTATATACCATGAATTAAATTACTGCTCTTTCTTTTTATTAAATCTCTTGGGTTCCTTACAAAAGTGGGGAGTGCCAAATTTCCAAGTACTGATGTTTTGATTTTACATATTACGTTCTCAACTAATTGATATTAATGTGGGATAAAAAATATAATGAAAACTTGTATGCACATTTTAACTGTATTTTTTTTATTTTTTATTTTAATCCCATTTATATCCCGCCCTTCTCCGAAGACTCAGGGCGGCTTACACTCTAAGCACAAACCAATGTGCTTAGCAATAGCCTTCATTCTATGTATATGCCTGCTTATTAGGGCTTTTGCCCCGCCGCCCCCCCCCCCCCAGCGGCATTATTACACAGTCAGCTTATTTCCCCCAACAATCTGGGTCCTCATTTTCCCTACCTCGGAAGGATGGAATTCGAACCTGCACTAATTGCAGGCAGCTGGTGTTACTTAAGGAGGCATTAGCCCACTGCTCCACCAAGGCTCTATAGAATGGTGATGGACTATATGCAACTCATTTTACACTGAATTGACAGTTCTAACTGCTGCTTCTTGGTCCCCAGAATCACTTGAAGAAGCAAATTATCCTATGACCTTTTTCTCCTCTGTAAAGTTGTGTATTTTCAACTAGGCATTCAGGTAAATAAAGGTTAGCAGAGAAGATAAAAATACTAGCACTAGTTCTCTATTGGAGCATTATGGGTTTAAGCTGGACACCCAAAAAAAGTGGTCCTGTCATAAGGACATATTAGGAAACAAAGTACCCTAACTCAGGATCTTAATCACTGTCAAGTATCCTTAATATGTGTTACTCTGTTACACTAGTGTTTTAAAAACATTGTTTATTTTTCATCTAAATGATGGATCAATTTTGATGGCTGAAAATGAATTATGGGAGTGTTTGAGTAACTGGAAAGTTTGCTGCTTGTTCATTGTGAATCAGATCTGTGAATTGATGGCCTCTAACGTGGTGGCTATAGACAATAATAGGTAAGTTTCTGTTAAGACCGAATTGGCAAAATGAGAAATTTCTAATGTAACTCTGGGAAAATAATAGTTGCTTATCACCAACAGAAAAGGAAGTAGAGAAAAATGGACATGAATGGGAGCTGAGAAAGCAAGCAGACATTTAAAAAGAGAATTAAAACAACATTTTTAAAATCTTTTTTTAATTTTACCAGCGACCCTTTGTTTGCATTTTTGAAGGCTGTGAAAAAGGCTTCACTAGAGGTTTCCACCTTAAGCGTCATTTTCTTACACATACTGGAGAAAAACAATTTGGGTAAGTATATTATAATTTGGGCAACAAAAGTCCTAAACAATTCTGACACCAGTTTGTATAGTTTACAACGTGTTTCTAGAATTTAGTGGATTATTCATATATCTCAGTGTTATCAAGGTGACAGTAGTAATAATTGTGTAAAATAACTAGATTGCAAGTTTTTTTATTGACTGAAAGTATATTAGTATGTTTAGCAGAAAGGAAATAAATCTAGGACTGCTGACAACATTTTTTTTTATTTAGGTAGATGTTGATAGATGTAGTTTATTTATTTAGATTGATCTATTTTACATGTTTAACATTAGTCTAAGCTTATTGGCTTAAACCAGTGTGTTTATTGTTAGCAAGTTACTTAAAATCAGATATTTGTTTTAGATACATCTACTACAATGTATTCATTTTTGTTTGATTATACTTTAATATTTATATAGATGCACAGTAGATGGTTGCAATAAAAAGTTTACAACAAAATCAAACTTGAACAAGCATGTTCTACGGAGACATCATCAGAGAAAATATGTAGTAAGTGCCTCTATTTCTTTGCTACTTCATTCCAGACATTAGGAAGTAGTTCTTGAAACTTGTGTAATTTAGTGAAGTCAACTCAACTCAACTCTGGCATCCTTAATGTGTTAAACTTGTTGCCATAATCTTCAACCAGATTGATTAAGGGCCAGGTTGATGGTATATTGAAGTCTCCAACATCTGTTGGAAATCTCCAGCATCTGGAAAGCATAATGCTTTGATAACTGTTGGCTATTTCACATATATCAACCATGGATGAAGCTGTACATCATAAACCTTAATCAATTGGTTTAGAAAGTTTTGTGAACTTAGTTTATCTTGCATGCTTAGGCTGTAGATCAGCAAGCCTATCCCACTCCTCCTGCTCTCCTTTGCAGTAACAGAAGATGGTGTACATCCTTGTAAATTGCAGATATGATAAGAGACAAGGGATATTTTTTTCTTGCCATAGTGGGCATGTTACATTCTGAAAAAAGTTTGTTTGTGCAGATTAATTGGAGCCTTGGTACATTCTCTAAACTACACTGGATTAATTGCTAATAATTTGAAGTCCTTTTTGCTAATTTGTACAATTATATAGTAAGCCTTTTGATAAATGATAAATGATAATTTAGGAGTTTAATGTGGGTTTTCTCTGACTAACCAAATTGATTTTCCAAACAGTGTGACTTTGAAAATTGTGGGCAATCTTTTAAAAAGCACCAGCAATTAAAAATACATCAGTCTCAACACACTGGTGAACCATTTTTCAAGTAAGTGAAACATTTTGACACTTTGCCTTTTTAGTTAAAGCCTGAGAATGAATTTTATTAATAACTTTAAGGATACCTGCAAGTAGGAATTAGAAATTGTTACAACAAGGAAGATATAATTAAAGGTCTTCAGATAGGGCTGGCATAGCTTAAATTCATATAATATGTGATAGGAAATATCAAGTTCACTGCTCATTCCTCTTTCTAATCTGGTGAACATTATACTTTTAACATTTTAGTGTGAAAATTGGTACCTCATATAAAAACAGTACACATTCATATTCTGAAGTACTTTTTCTGAGAAAATACTTGTTCAGTTACAAGGTACCAATTTTCACACTTGTTATTTTCTATCCCCTCTTCTTTGATAGTTTAAATTGACCTGAGTTTTGTACTTTCCAACCACAGTATCTGACTTAAGCACCTCAGAAATTTCCAGTTTTAACTTTGGCTTGTGTTTATTATTTGATTAGTAGACAATGACTGTTAAATTTATTTAATGTACATCAAAATACATAAAACTAAACATAATCTGTGAATTACGCTGAGCTTGTCGATCGGAAGGTCAGCAGTTTGGCGGGTCGAATCCTGAGTGCCGCGTAACAGAGTGAGCGCCTGTTACTCGTCCCAGCTTCTGCCAACCTAGCAGTTTGAAAGCACGTAAAAAATGCAAGTAGAAAAATAGGGACCACTATGGTGGGAAGGTAACAGCGTTCCGTGCGCCTTTGGCGTCTAGTCATGCCGGCCACATGACCACGGAGACGTCCTCGGACAAGCGCTGGCTCTTCGGCTTTGAAACGGAGATGAGCACCGGCCCCTAGAGTCGGAAACGACTAGCATGCACGTGCGGGGGAAACTTTACCTTTACTTTACCTTTATATGTAGTATTCCCTCAGGCATATTTTTGCCTTCCTGATCTGAACGCAGAGAATCTTCTCTGAATGTTTTTACTGAAAGGTGATGTTACAGAATGAAGAACTGAAGGAAAAAAGTTTGTTTTCAGTCGCAAGAGAGTTTATACCTCACAGTTCATAAACAGTGATTTCTATTTTCATTTTGAGTGACTGTGTTTGTTGTCCCACAGGTGTGGTCATGAAGAATGTGGAAAGCGCTTTTCTTCACCCAGCCATTTAAAACGTCATGAGAAGATTCACCAAGGTAATTATTCCTTTGTTTCAGCAATACTAAAAGAGTAAGAATTGGGGTAATGTAGTTATTTTAACCATGATTAGTTGAATAAGCTACACTAAAGGAATTCACACAAGAGTCGGAAACAAACAACATATTATATAAATTAGACAGTTGAGGTGCAATGCAAATAAGTGTAGATCAAATGAGAAAAGTCTGAATAAAGTAGTTTTTTAAAAATAGTAAATAAGCATTCAAAGTGTAGATGTTGGCTATAAAATTAGAAAGTAATTTTAGAAAGTTCATCCACTTGATTAATGATAGTTGCCCGAGTCTGTGTTGCCTTGTTTAATGCATTTATACCCCATATGTTCATTGTTTTTAACCCTAGCTTACTGTAAGCAGCTGTGCTTGCATTTGCTATATTAAGGTTCTGCAAGTGAGTCGGTTTTTTTACTCCCTTTTGCACAGCTGGAGAGTAAGAGCTTGCTGTTGTAACTCCCAGTTTCTTTTATTATGGCTGTGGAAATGGAATTTGAAGATTTGCAGTTCAGTGACATCTAAGCAATTATATTTCTTCTGCCCTCCCGCTTTATAAGCAGAAGGCACTGTGCAAAATAAGGAGCAAGGCCCTAGACCAGGGGTGTCAAACTCGCAATGTCACGTGACGTGTGGCGACGTATCACAAGTTTTACCCCATTACCGGAGCTGGGGTGGGCACGGTTTCAGCATGACGCATCGGTTTGACACCCCTGCCCTAGACTGTGAGTTCAAGTCTTGCCTTAGTCCTGAAAGCCAGCTGTGTCACCTTGGGCCAGTCACTCTCTCAGCCCAAACCAGCTCCCAGGGTAGTGGTTGTGGGGAAAATAGGAAGGTTTGTTTAATATGTTCACTGCCTTGAATTATTTGTAAAAATAATAAAGGTGTAAAATATGCATTTATTTTTTGAAGCCAGTTAACATCACTTTTTGTTATAGGTTATGCATGCAAAAAAGAGAGTTGTTTGTTTGTTGGAAAAACCTGGTCAGAATACCTGAAACACATGAGACTCAGTCATGTGGGTAAGTAAGTAGAGTTACTTTCATAATTGAGGCAGCATACATTGATTGATAAACGCATCTTAAAAGTCATGCAGTAATCCTGTTATTTAAAAAGAAGCTAATTCACGTTAGAGCTCCATTGAATATTTCTTCTGCTACAAGTAGAGCTGGACTTACGACTAACATTTTTGTTGCTAAGCAAGACAGTTGTTAAATGAGTTTTGCCCCATGTTACAATCTTTCTTGCCACAATTGTGAAATGAATCAGTTGCAGATGCTAAATTAGTAACATGGTTAAGTGAAACTGGCTTGCCCATTGACTTTGCTTGTCAGAAGGTCGCAAAAGGTGATCATGTGACCCTGGGTCACTGCAAATATGATAAATATATGCCAGTTGCCAAGCATCCAAATTTTGATCACATGAACATGGAGATCCTACAATGGTTGTGTGAAAAACTCATGTCACTTTTTTTCAGTGCTGTTGTAATTTTGAACTGTCACTAAATGGTTGTAAGTCGATGACTGTGTTCTATTTCCATTTTTATGAATAAAATATTTTCCATAAATAGAATATATCAATTGTTGATTCACAGCTTCTCATACATAATACATGTGATGAATATGTAGATCAGGGGTATCAAACTGCTGGCCCACGGGCCAGACGTGTCACAGGGAAGCCGCGCCCACCCCATTGCTGGCAATGGCAAAACAGTCCTGATATGTCGCACAATGTCACAAGTTTGACATGTCTGATATAGATACTTACAATAGAAGTGCAAGTATAAGACATGCTCATAGGATCACACAGAAGGTTCAGTGGGTCCACTGTTCTGTTTTCCAGCTGTGACTAGCTAGTAACTTTGAAAAGTCCACAAGAAGCATGTGATGTAATCAGACTCATCTGTTTCTATGGAAGGGTATTCAGAAATGTGTCTGATCCTCAAGTAACATATAAACACAGCAGCTACTGTATATTCCTATTCAGATGCTCTATAAATGGTGTGATTTGTTCTTAAATTTGAAGTGTTGCCTGTCATGTATATATGTATCATTTGTGCTTTAGAATTGGACAACTAATAAATTTAAATAAAATAACCACTTAAACCAGGCATGTCCAACCTTTTGGCTTGCCACTTTGACCATACATAAAATTTATAATATAGTTAATGTATATGAATACACATATTAAAATTTTATAGTGTTGTGGGGGCTGTATTACCAGCTGTCCAAGACCACATGTGGCTGTTAGCTGCTGGTTGGACACTCCTGATTTAAATCAAACTCTCTTCTCCTGAAATTGTATCACAGCTATGCAATCCAGGAAAAAAAAGTTGCTTAAAGAAATTACGAGCAGAGCATTTCTCAACTTCAAAGTATCTTTCCTTTCTGAACCTGAATGCTGCACAACTATTATTTACTATGGTGGTCAAGGTAATACACTGATAGTAATATTGTTCTTTGGGAAGAAATTTAAAGAATTATGCTTAGGACTCTGCTTCTGCCTTTTGTTTTTCCTTTTCCACTAGAACCAGTTACCTGTCAAGTGTGTTCCAAAACACTGACTCGCAAAGATTATCTGAAATGTCACATGAAAACACATGCCGTTGACAGAGAAGTTTTTAAATGTCCAAAGGAGGGCTGTAAAAGAACATACACAACAGTGTTCAACCTTCAAAGTCATATTCACTCATTTCATGAGGCAAAAAAACCTTTTGTGTGTGACCACCCTGGCTGCGGAAAGATTTTTGCAATGAAAGTAGGCATTTTAAACACTATTATTTGATAAATATTGTTCATCTTCTATTTCAGGTCATAAAAATATTTTTATTCTTTACAGCAAAGCCTCATAAGGCACATGGTACTACATGATCCTGATAAGAAAAGGTTGGACAAAAAAGTAAGTCACATTCTTGAATTTTCTCCTAGTAAGAGCTTACAAAAATGAAACAAATATATAATTTTGAACATGAAACACACTGCATTCCAGACGTTCTCCTGAACTTCTCTGAATAAGTCATGGTTTGGTCAAAACAAAACCCAGAACATTTTTGTACTTCTGGGCTTAGCTAAACAAAATAAAGATTTTCTTGTTCTTAGAACAAAGCTTACAGAGATCCTCAAATGATTTCATGGCAAGCAGGGCCAGGCTTCAGCCCATTGTGCCCTCTCTCCCTTTTTCTCAATATGATATGTCTCAATAGCCCAAATACTTCCATGATCTTCCTAGCACCTCCTTTATTTCCTTCACCAATGTCTTTGACTGTTTCCGATCATTATTTCTCCAAAATATTTCTGCATGTAACAGCTGTGTTTCAATCCATATCTGGGATAATTCAACTTTGGTCCAGATCTGGATTCAGTGTACTAGTTCTGATTGGATCAGTCTTATCTGAAATCATCTGCTCTGATACGAATCTTTTGCAACTGTATAATAACTAGTAATATTCTCTTGGGGAAGGGTTATACAGGCAATTCTTATTCATGATAGTCATGTTCTCTAAAATTACCCTGACTACTGAATTAGTGAATGCTCAAACCTCAGCTGGGATGTGTGTGTTGGGTGATTCCAATGTTTTGCCCCTCTGCATGTCTGAAAATAAATGGAAGAGCACCATGTATTGGTTTTGAGTTACAAAAGCATTTTTCCAAACAAGTGAATTCACATATGCAGAATCTGCAAATAAAGAGAAATGGCCTGTACAAACTTCAGTAGAGTTTATGCAAAGTGGTTCAGTTTAATCATGATGGTTCAAGTCATCAAGAAAAAAGACCGGTCTCATTTAAGCTTTCATGAAGATTTTCTTAAAGCTTATGCAGTCTTGACCTTTCAATTGTTGTTGATAATTAGAAGATTATTTGCTATTGACAAGGGGGTTTGTGTAGGGGGGGGAGATTAAAGGGCAAAATGGGAATTTTAAGCATTGCAGAGGCTTAAAGTATTTGACCTGTTTTCTAGTGGGGAAAATAGGGCTGAGTTTGGAAGGTTTTCAGAGTTTTTAGGAAGAAGATAGCTTAATCCTCTGTAAGACTTAAAAGAGTCCCACCTTGTTCTCACCTACGCCAAGAAAAACTCTGAAACCCCTCCCCATACAGTCTGGAAGCAGTAAATAGTGTCTGGGATGGCTGGGACTGGGGTGGCTAACATGATATATTTATAGCACTCTGAGCAGTTTATAGAATCAGTATATTGTCCCCAACAATCTGGGCCCTCATTTTACCGACCTCAGAAGCATGGAAGGCTGTGTCTGTCGTTAAAATACTTAGAGGCATCAGCCTTCCCAGACCTTCAGAACAGTGCCAGTCTTAGTCTGTTATCTGCTATCAATGTAGCCACATTGGGAGTTTTTGCCATTATTCTAGGATATCCTGAGGGCATGAAATGTAGGGCCTTTTGTACCTGAGATTAAATAGAGAAAGATAAGAATCTTTCCACTCAGCTTTGGTGCTTTTTCCTGGGTTGCTTCTTCCTGCTTTAGTTAGCCTTTCCTTCCAAATTTCCCTCCCTCCTTCCAAATTGATCTAAGGTTCCCTTAATTCTCCTGTGATATTCCAAAACCCAGTTGGCAAAACTGCAAGTCACAGACAATTTTATTGTTAACTGTTCTCAGTTTTTAATGACAAAAAAAGGGATATTCCATTACAGCTCTCTTTTGGATCTTGCTTCCTCAGAAACCACAGCAAAAGCGGAGCCTGGCCTCTCACCTCAGTGGATATATCCCTCCGAAAGTACAGCGAAGAAACTTATCTTCAGTGGAAGAATCTCTGCCTGCATCTGCAGCAAGCAGCAAACAACAGGCTGCTGATGGCCAAAATGCCATTCCTTGACAACAGTTTTAGATGTGCCTAACAGTCACCATGAGACATGCTCACAAGAAGTGGCTTTGAGATGGTGGTCATTGCCAGGTTTATAGAATTGGTACAGAAGGCTGAAGGTCAATGCACCAAAATGACTTGTCGTATTCTTTTTCCATTCCATTTTTAGAAGAAAAAAACGATCACTGCTTAGTTACATCTGAGTCCATAACGTTGCTTCCATTCTTCTGAACGTCTGCATTTTTCTCCACAAGATTTAATTTCTGGATCTCTTTCTTTGATAAGTGTCTCAATATACAAGTACTCCTTCCTTCTGCAGTAATAGAGGGCATGGAGTGATACGTAGCTTTCTCACGCATTGTATCCAAGATCTTATCAAAAAATGTTAACTGAAAATAAGATGAATTGGCTTAATGAACAGTTTGAATATATTTTGCATCTATTAAGGGACGTTGTTAAATACAAGTCATTCTATTTTATACAAATAAAATACCCCAATGGATCATGAAACTGGCAAACCAAAATTCAAACAGTCTAAATACTGGCTTGCAGATCTTCATGAGCATGAATGAAAGTTATATTCCTATCTTTCTGAAAATTTACAGCTTACTGCTCCCAACTTTACTCTCTGTGAAGCTCACTCACTATTATCTTACAATTTCTAAGTCAAGCACCCAAAAGTATTGATATTAAGCTAATATATACTCTTTCTGGTTTTAATGATGCTTCCTTCAAGTAATGTTGTAATTCCAATTATGTAGCAATAAAAGGGAAAGGATATTATTTCACTGACAAATGTAGCAGTAGGCAGTGCAAAGCAAATAAGCTTTTATTCTTTTGACCCAGATGAAACCGCTTCCTGGCAATCCTTACCCTTCAGACTGAGAGCCGAAAGCCCCCCTTGATGCTGAATTACAAGCAGCCCAGCCTCCATTGCAATAGTGAAAGATGCTGGGAAGTGAAACACGTATTTTTTTCCCCATTTGACAGGAAACAGTGATTTTAGAAACCAACTTAGAATACTATGATCTCTGCCAAGAGATCATACCCCAAAATGTTCCAATAAACTTACCATCTTTTCAGGTCCATCAGAAATACTTTTTTGATGCAGCATAATTTTCACATGGTACTTCTTGTCAATCCATTCTTGAATTTGTTTTACTTTTGTACTGAAATCGTGTTGCTCTGTAACTGTGGACATTTTAATAATCTTCTGTTGAACAGGCCCTGTTAAAATAAGATCATGAGTTAAACTAGTTCCTTTCAATTTGTTAATAGGATGTAGTTCACTTCAGTTAAAAAGTAAAAACAAGCACGTACACAAACATACACACATACATCAGTTTTGTCCAATTTAATGAGGACATGCCCTTGTCCTATGCAGAAATCAAATAAGATGAAATATGGCCTTGGTCACAAAACACCGCCCACCCCTGGTTTAATGTATTATGTGAGCCAGGCTACCATGGCTAAATTAACCAAAGCTTATAATAAACTGGGACTTAGCATAACATCTGAATTGCCAGTATCTTTCACAGAAACTATGCATACCTGCTTTGGGGATGGCTTTCTCATCTCTAATTTTGAGGCGCTCTTCATAAATTTGTTTTCCTGTCATTAGCCTATACTTGGGTGGATCTGTTTTCTCAGACAACAGGACAAGATTCATCCCTCTTTCATCCATGATATGAAGTACATTTGCCCTATGCATTTCTCCCATGTCTTCACCATTCTCATCAATTAGTTGTATCTTGTTGTATGGGATTCTCCTCCCAACACTTTCAAATATTTCTCTGGCATTTTTCTTTTTTTTCTTCTCTTCAATGACTTTTGTACAGAATGCTCGACTGTAAGAGTCTTTCTTATCACGTGCTGCTTTTAGCCAAATCTGAGCTACTGCTGTATTTTTCTCTGGCTGCATCGTGAAGCTGGCAATATACCGAGTTATGGAATTCACTTCTTTCCTTCCAGCCAGATCCAGTAATTTCTTCAGGTAGAATGACGTCATTCTAGGATGGGAGCAGAAAATAAAACATATAACCATGCAATCAAAATTTATTATTTTAAAGTTCATTGTCAAGTTACCTTTTTAATTTAAAAATATTATGTAAAGTTAGTGTTTGAAATTCAATTTTAAAAAGTTTCCAAAGTTCTAAAAACATGTTTTTAAGACCCTTGACAAAGAAAATATTAAACTGTTAAATGCTTAGTTTAGTTCATTTTTATTGAGTAGACAAAGCCAGTTTTTAGAGTTGTGTGAATGTGCTATTTCAATAGTGTACCCATACACAAAATATTAAAAATGCAAGACAGAGATATAAGAATTAATGTGTGTATAAAATACTTACAACAATACTTACAACAATATGACAATAAGGCTATCTATGTACTGACACTATTTAAATAGCATGTTAAGCTATGGTTGCTTAATACTGGATTATTGAATAGACTGCTAGTCTATATTTTAAGCTTTTAAGCTATGGCTTATTAAATGAGATCAAAAACGAAATCACATTTAAGCTTAGTGTGATCTAACTCAGGGTCCCCAACCCCCAGGCCATAGCCCACTATTGGGCTGTGAACCATTCAAAACCGGGCCAATAGTGGCGTATAACAATCCAAAAATTACAGCCTTATACGTTTTGTGCATGTAGTCTTTGTTTAACCAGATGTCCCAATATGTTGAATTGCAACTCCTCTAATTTCTTCAAAATATGCTTAAAGGAATACTTATGTGAGAAATTTCTGTTCAGCATTTCAGGAACATCTCAATGTATTTTCTTTTCAAAACCTGTTTTCAGTAATGGTTAGATCAGGCCATAAAAAAGGTAAAGGTTCCCCCGCACATGCTTGCTAGTCGTTTCCAACTCTAGGGGCCGGTGCTCATCTCCGTTTCAAAGCCGAAGAGCCAGCGCTTGTCCAAGGACGTCTCCGTGGTCATGTGGCCGGCATGACTAGATGCCAAAGGCGCACGGAACACCGTTACCTTCCCACCGTAGTGGTCCCTATTTTTCTACTTGCATTTTTACGTGCTTTCGAACTGCCAGGTTGGCAGAAGCTGGGACGAGTAACAGGCACTCACTCTGTTATGAGGCACTCAGGATTTCACCCGCCAAACTGCCGACCATCTGATTGACAAGCTCAGCGTCCTAACCCACTGAGCCACCACATCCCTAGAGCAGGCCAAAGAGCATGTTAAAAACAGTTCACAGACCTCTGAAGAAGAGGCAAAACTAGTGATAGAAAATTGCCTGAATAAGAATAAACTTTTAAAAATCTTTTTGGTTTTATTCTGTCACAGAATTCCTTGCAGAATCCTTGGGTTACGTGATGTTGCAAGTTTGACATTCTTGATCCAGAATCATTTTATTCCTAAATTTAAACTACAAGAGAGCAGCAATAAATGTATTTTTTATCATCTCATTAGTATTGGGACAGTGACTTCCAAATTTATGTTCTCCACAAGTGAAGCAGTGACAAAAGAATCCCTGAGGATAAAGTTATTCACATACCACCTTTTTATACAATTTATTTTCCTAAGTGCACTATGGGGTTGAAAAGGTTTCAGGTTTTGAAACACATTGCCAAACCAAAGAGGAATAGAAGACAGGTTTGTGGAACAGAAAATGTGGATTTAGTAAAGACAAGCTGTAGGCCTGAACTGGCTAGTTGTTTTTGAGGAACCTGGGATTCCATTCCTCCAAGCCAAAAGTATGGGGTCGGTGCGATCCTAGCTTCTACACCTTGCACTTTCGAGCGTTAACTCTCTTGGTGGCAAAACCCGTTACTCCCTGCAGAAGATCCTTGGTTCAAAGCCTTATCTTGCCTGGGACGGGCTAAAACAACCATAACTTGGCTTTTTTATGATATGTGGACTTCGGCTCTTAAGACATCTTACACATCCACACTCTTTAAAGCAGGGGTCTTCAAACTTGGCCCTTTTATGACTTGTGGACTTCAACTCCCAGAATTCCTCAGCAGCTGGCTGAGGAATTCTGGGAGTTGAAGTCCACAAGTCATAAAAGGGCCAAGTTTGAAGACCCTTGCTTTAAAGGCTGAGAAACTGGGTTACAGTGCAGCGGGCAAACGCAGGCACGAAGGTCAGCTGAACTGTTAATGCGAAGAAGACAAGCCAGGATGCATCCCAAGCTAGGCGACCCAGGACGGCCGTTTCCTAACTGCTTTCATAGAAATAACTGCATTTGGGGCTGCTTTAAAAAGGAAAAAAAAACAAAATGCTGCAAATGTAGGTGCTAGGAACACCCTTTCAGGGTTCTCTTGCCTCGCCCTTGTACCTACTGCAAGGTAGACAGACACTCACCTGACGCGGAAGCCCCAGTGCAGGAACGGGAGAAAGGAAGGGGCAGAGATGCCAGAGAGGAAGAGGAGGAGCTGGTGAGCTAAGGGGGCGGGGTTAAAACCTCCCAAGGCGCTATCCGCACAGCGTCTCCGTCCTGCGGGGTCGTGGTTGTCCCCAAAGGTTGTGGTTTTTTTTGTGGTTTTTTTTTGCAAAGGGAGCTGGACCTTTTTTGGGTTGTTTTTTTTTTTGCTTGAAAGCGTTTGGCTTCTCATCCAAGAAGATTCCTCAGTTCTGGATGAGAAGCGAAACCTTTTCACGCAAAAGCACCTTCGGGACTCCCTGGGCTAGTGGTAGGCAACCTCGGCTGTCTTATGACTCATGGACTTCAACACCCAGAATTCCTGAGTCAGCTGTGCTGACTCAGGAATTCTGGGAGTTGAAGTCCATGAGTCATAAGAGAGCCGAGGTTGCCTACCCCTGCCCTGGGCGCTCTTCTTCTTTTGGTTCCTTGGAACCGTCTCCTCGGAGATCTCACGTCAATCCCGGTTTTGTGTGTGTGTGTGTGTGTGTGTGTGTGTGTGTGTGTGAGAGAGAGAGAGAGAGAGAGATCTGCTTCCTTGCGCATGCACGCTGCTTTTTGGTCGACCCACTTGGGCTGGGTGGGTGGTTTCCCCAGTAGGCGTCTGGAGGCGACGGGTGCCGACTTGCGTGTCGCTCCGACTCCTTATCCGTTGGGATCGGCTGTCCACGTTTCCTAGTCCGGCAGACCGCGGAGCAGAGGTGGAAGGTCGTGTTCCACGTCTGGGGAGGAACGCAGAGTCTGGTGGGAGCGAGCGGCCGCCCCCTCCCTCCCCTCTGGCTTTGGCCGGGCGGACGAGGGGGACCCGCACGGAGGAAGGGGACAAGCGAGCCGTTCGGGGTGTTACCTTTGTTTTGGCCGGGGTCCGTTCTCCGAGCTTGCTGTTTAGAATGGGCCCCTGCCAAAAGCTAGAATATTCTCCGCAGTCTCTTAATGCTTCGGTTTTCTCCTGCTCGCGGTTTAAGCAGAGAAGGAAGTTTTAAGGGAATTTGGGAGAGAGCTGACAAGCAGTTAGGACTGGCGATTGATCTTTGCAACTTGCATCGCTTGCCTTGCCCCGCAAAAAAGCCAGTGATCGCTGCCTTAGAGCAGGGGTAGGCAACCTCGGCTCTTTTATGACTCATGGACTTCAACTCCCAGAATTCCTGAGCCAGCTTGGCTGGCTCAGGAATTCTGGGAGTTGAAGTCCATGAGTCATAAAAGAGCCGAGGTTGCCTACCCCTGGCCTAGAGCCTTCCTCCGTCTTCTGCCGCTA
Source organism: Vipera ursinii (assembly GCF_947247035.1). Lineage (NCBI taxonomy): Eukaryota > Metazoa > Chordata > Lepidosauria > Squamata > Viperidae > Vipera > Vipera ursinii. The sequence goes on from NC_139514.1 coordinate 22,315,982, forward strand.
CTTGGTTGCCTCTGGGGGGGGCAGAAGTTCACCCTCTGTCCCCCTTCTTCGCTTGTATTCACTACTTGAAGCGAGCAGTTGCAAACCAGTCTTGCCAAGAAAACTGCAGGGACTTTTCCAGGCATTCGCCAAGAGTCGAAACTGACTGGAATGAATCCCTTCCTCCCCGCCCCAAATGATAAACCATGGATTAAAAGCCACCCGCTCGTGAAACCCACTAAATTCAAGTAAATCACTGTTATGGGTTAAAATGTTACGCAGGAAATACGAGTTGCTTGTTCGAGGCTTGACATATTCTGTGATTCCTGTTCTTTCCCTTCCGCTAGAGCAGCGTTTCTCCTTAACAATTTTGAGACGTGTGGATTTCAACTTGGCTAAGAATGAGGTAAGGGCTCAGTGGGTTAGGACGCTGAGCTTGTCGATCAAATGGTCGGCAGTTTGGCAGGTCGAATCTTGAGTGCCGCCGCCTGTTACTCATCCCACCTTCTGCCAACCTAGCAGTTCGAAAGCATGTAAAAAATGCAAGTAGAAAAATAGGGACCACTACGGTGGGAAGGTAACAGCGTTCTGTGTGCCTTTGGCGTCTAGTCATGCCGGCCACATGACCACGGAGACGTCCTCGGACAAGCGCTGGCTCTTTGGCTTTGAAACGGAGATGAGCACTGGACCCTAGAGTTGGAAATGACTAGCACACGTGTGGGGGAACCTTTACCTAAGAATGAGGTGCTAAACAAAAACAAGCCAAAAATGGACAATTAAGTTAAATTTAATCTAAAGTTAATTAAAAATATAATTTATTGTCTGTATTTTCCCTTTTCTGTCACATTAAAAATTATATGGTGGCAGCTTAATTTAGAGGAAGAAGAATTAAGTATGCCTGTTGGGAGATTAAACCTTTCTCAGGTCAGATGTGCTAGAACAGGGGTCCCCAACACCCCAAAACACACACACACACACACAGTCTCTGGACCAGGGGTGTCAAACTCAATTTCATTGAGGGCCGCAACAGCATTGCGGTTGCCCTTAGGGGGCAGGGTGGGTGTGGCCTACTGGGTGGGCATGGCTAGAGTGCGTATGGCCTACTGGGTGAGCATGGCCAGCTCTACATCGTTCGCATCAAGGGTGCCTATGGGGGCCTGGGCAGGAGTGGGACAGATCTGATGGTCTCTGGCAGAAGGAGGGTCTCTGGGCCAGGGCCAAGGCAGTGGGGGCCATTCCCTCACTGTTTCCAGGATGGCTTCGCGGGCCACATGAAACCACTTCGCGGGCCGGATCTGGCCCCCGGGCCTTGTGTTTGACATGTCTGCTCTGGACTGTGGCATGCCAGCAACCGGTCTGCATAAACAAGGAAAGCCCCATCTACTGGATGCAAGCAGTACACAAAACCACGCACTCTGGTCTGTGGAAAAATCTCTCCACGGAACTGGTCCCTGGAGCCCAAAAGGTTGAGGACTTCTGTGCTAGAATATAGTTCCTGTCATCCCAGTCAACATAAAAATATGGCATTTTTCACAGTCTTGATGGCCATCCTACACAACTAGAATAAAATAACTGTTTTGTGTAATGCTGCAGAGGGCACTGCTGCCTTTGTCTTGAGAAGAAACTGCTGCAGAAGTTTAGAAGCTTCAGCTGGGCCCTTCATTCAGATCATGTTTAAGGGGATATACCATGTGAATGGAGCTGTTGTGAGAGCTGTATTACTTCATAGCTTTCTCTTATGGTGCATTTTATCCTCTTGATTATTTGCTGTCTTAAACGTTGTGCAGAAAGCAGGCTGTAGATTGCAAAATTCAGCACTGAAATGGATTGGAAAAGGAGGAGAGTGCACCAGAATTGGTGGGTTCTCTGTTAGCTCTATGATATCTGGCTGCAGAAAAATGAACTGTTCTACATGCTGTCTTTGCTGACATCTACTGGTCATTAGGAATTTTGTAACTTAGTTGTTTGCTTATCTTTTTAAAAAATGTTTATTATTTTTTTAACATAATCACCTTGATATTTGGTAAACAGCGTGTTGTCTGGGTTTATATTTACAAACAATAAAAATTAGTTTCTATAATTCTATAATCCACATAGTTGCTTTCCTTGATTTTCTCTTCTTCCAATAATATTCTCATTTATCAACCTTAAATTAGTACATTTCTTAGTATTTTGATAGATAACAATTGAATATAAACATTTTTCTAGTATTTATAAAAGTAACAATCACATCAGTGTGAAGCTTCTTTTCTAATTAATCACCTTATCATAGATCCTGTTTTTAAAGTTCTTATTTAAATTTATTTTCCCCTCAATGTTCAAAAACATTTTTACCTGTTAAGATTTTCTTAGCATTAGTTAGTAAAAAGGTAAAGGTTCCCCCGCACATGCGTGCTAGTCGTTTCCGACTCTAGGGGCCGGTGCTCATCTCCGTTTCAAAGCTGAAGAGCCAGCGCTTGTCCGAGGATGTCTCCGTGGTCATGTGGCCGGCATGACTAGACGCCAGAGGCTCACGGAATGCTGTTACCTTCCCACCATAGTGGTCCCTATTTTTCTACTTGCATTTTTACGTGCTTTTGAACTGCTAGGTTGGCAGAAGCTGGGACCAGTAACAGGCACTCACTCTGTTACGCGGCACTCGGGATTTGACCCGCCAAACTGCCGACCTTCTGATCGACAAGCTCAGCGTCCTAACCCACTGAGCCACCGTGTCCCTTTGGAGTTAGTTATGCTTAACTATTTAAGTCTTTTTCCTCATATAAGCCATCCCAACAATTTTACATTTCTCATATCTTAAAACAAAAACAAAAAAGAGAAGAAAAAAAATGAAGGGAATAATATACTACTTAAAAAACATGTACCTTCTTAAGCTAAGATACATTTCTGTTCAAAAAAAAATTCTATTATTTTTAACCATATTCAAACAAATATTTAATCTTTAAGTGTTAAGAATAGAATCTTAGAATTAATTCTTAGAGGTCACCTAGTCCAACCTGCTACACACCCCAGGATCTGCAGCTAAAGCACTTTGGACAGATGACTGCCCAGCTTCTGAAGACTGGATGACTTCAAGAAGCAACCTTTGCCACTGGTTGACAGGTCTTACTGTTAAAAGATTCCTCATAATACTGTAGCCAAATTTATTTCCCCATAGTTTCAACCAAAAAACACCTGAAAGCAGGACAAGAAGCAACGGATGGAAACTAGTCAAGGAGAGAAGCAACCTAGAACTAAGGAGAAACTTCCTGACAGTTAGAACAATTAACCAGTGGAACAACCTGCCTCCAGAGGTGGTGAATGCTCCAACACTGGAGGCTTTTAAGAAGAGACTGGACAGCCATTTGTCTGAAACGGTAGAGGGTTTCGTGCCTGAGCAGGGGGTTGGACTAGATGACCTCCAAGGTCCCTTCTAACTTTATTATTATTATTATTATTATTATTATTATTATTATTATTATTATTATTATTATTATTATTACCTATTGGTTCTGACCTTTAGTGCAACAGAGAACAAGTTCACTCTCCCTCTTATTTGACAAACTTTTAAATATCTGAAGGCTGCTATATCTTCTAAATCAGGGGTGTCAAACTCAATTTCATTGAGGGCTGCATCAGCATTGCGGTTGCCCTCAGGGGGCCGAGTGGGTGTGGCCTGGGTGGGCGTGGCCTACTGGGTGGGTGTGGCTAGAGTGCGTATGGCCTACTGGGTGGGCATGGCCAGCTCTACATCGTTCGCATCAAGGGTGCCTATGGGGGCCTGGGCAGGAGTGGGACAGATCTGAGGGTCTCTGGCAGGAGGAGGGTCTCTGAGCCAGGGCCAAGGCAGTGGGGGCCGTTCCCTCACTGTTTCCAGGATGGCTTCGCGGGCCACATGAAACCACTTCCGGCCCGCGGGCCTTGTGTTTGACATGTCTGTTCTAAATCTTGTCTTTTTCAGGCTGAACATACTCAGTTTTTTTAACCATTCCTCATGGGACTTCCAGAACTATTTGCATTGCTATATTCTGGATCAGTTGTAGCTTCTGAGTGCCTTTCAAGGGCAATTCTATGTAGAATTCATTGCCATTGTCCAAACAAAAGAGGACTAAGGCACAAGTGACTGTGATATTGGTCTCTCCATTCAGGAAAGGGCACAGTTGGCACACAAATCTGCCTAAAAACCCTGCCAGTTACAGCAGCCACTGTTTTTGTTTATTTAGAGCTGCAAGTCTAGAATGAAACCTAAACTGTGTACCAGTTCTGTTTATGGCAGTGCAGGTCCACCTAGAACTAGTGCTGGAAAGTCACTAAAGGGGGATCCTTGAATCAGATAGGGAAAAATTACAGGCCCCAAATATATCTTGACAGTGCTAAGTTTGTACTTGCCTGTTGCATTTGGCTATAATTAAAACTCAGGCACCCCATAATGTAAAGGCTGCAATCAGGAAACTTTAAAAAAAAAACCTAGAAAATTGATAGGGTCTTTCTGAGGTTCTGGCTCAAGATACTTTTTATCTCATCCAGAATCATAATCACTTCTAGTTTTATAGAAGTCTTTTTCACATTAGATGAGGTCTTGAAAAAGTGAACAAGTTTTGGAACGTGGCAGAAAACCTACAGTTTAATAATTTCAGCAATTTAGGAAATGTATTTTCAGCATCAAAATTGAAAGATTTCTTTAATGATTCATAATCATAACTGTTTATAGGGAGTGAATTGTGACACGTGTGTTAGGAAGTTTGCACTGGAGCTCCAAACTGTCCTCTGATTTGCCCACGATAGAGAAGAATAGAGGAGGGTCCTTGGTGTTTGTGTGTGTATGTGTGTGTGCGGGTGCGCATGTGCGCATACTTTCCTGGCCTTTTCCCAGGTAGATATATCAATCCACGGAAGTGAAAGGATATTTTCATTTTTATGTGAAAACATGAACAGTTGATACTTGGCATCATCAGGATCGATTAGAATAGAGCTGGAAGGGACCTTGGAGATCTTCTAATCCAACCCCTGCTCAAACCATCTGAGACAAGTGGCTGTCCGGTCTCTTCTCAAAAACTTTGAGTGATGAAGCACCATCAACTTCTGGAGGCCAGCTGTTCTACTGGTTAATTGTTCTCACTGTTAGGAAGTTTCTCCTTAATTCCAGGTTGCTTCTCTCATTGATGAGTTTCCAGTCATAGTTGCCTGTTTTGCCTTCTGGTGCTTTGGAAAATAAGTTGACCCCCTCTTCTTTATGGCATTCCCTCAAATACTGGAATACTGCTGTCATATAACCCCTTGTCCTTCTTTTCTCTAGACTAACTAAAGGTAAAGGTTCCCCCGCACATGCGTGCTAGTCGTTTCCAACTCTAGGGGCCGGTGCTCATCTCCCTTTCAAAGCCTAAGAGCTTGTCCGAGGACGTTTCCGTGGTCATGTGGCCGGCATGACTAGACGCCAAAGGTGCACGGAATGCCGTTACCTTCCCACCGTAGTGGTCCCTATTTTTCTACTTGCATTTTTTACATGCTTTCGAACTGCTAGGTTGGCAGAAGCTGGGACGAGTAACAGGCGCTCACTCTGCTACGTGGCACTCGGGATTCAACCCGCCAAACTGCCGATCTTCTGATCGACAAGCTGAGCATCCTAACCCACTGAGCCACCGGGTCCCTTTCTCTAGACTAGCCATACCCAATTCCTGCAACCGTTCTTCATATGTTTTAGTCTCCAGACCTTTAATCATCTTAGTTGCTCTTCTCTGCACTTTTTCCAAAGATGAAGATCATCATCCTACTTTTCAAAAATTATAAGAAATAAGACCAGAGCCATCATTTATTTCCTGTTGAACTGGAAGCTTATGGCAATATTCAAATGCTGACAAAATGAAGTTTACAAAAATCCCAGCCAGCTTTTATAGACTGGGTTGAGGATGGGGGTGGGTGGAGAATTTAAACCACAGTACATTGTAGAAAAACGTGCAGTTATAACACTACTCAGATTTGAAAAAGAAGCTGAATAAATGGAGGTGCTAAAACAAGCTCCATGGGTTCCTTTGGCCAGAGAAGCTATAAAGTGACACAACTTGACAGAACTTGTAACAAGTGTCCTAAATGTCTATTTAAACATGGCAGCTCGGCGCGCAGACTGTTCTGTTGTCTTTGAGATGCATTGTTCAGTAGCTTTTCCAAGTTGGCTGAGTTCAGCTGCAAAAGATTTTTGAAAGCTGCTTTGTTGGCAGGCTAGGGGGACACATCCACAACCTTATTAAAGTGGAAGTGAATGCTCTCCTTATTTTTTTTCCTCCCCCCCGTTATTCTTTTGGGGGGGTTCCCCCCTTGTTTTTCTTCTCTTTCTTTTTTTGCAACAGTAAATCTACTAATTTTACAGTCAGTTGAACAGCAATAGATTAATTTGTTTAAAGTCTGTATTCACAAAGCCAATGTGAAATTCACTGCCTTGAATGCCCTAAGCTACAGTGTGGTTTTTTCTTCTTGGAAGAGTACACACCATTGCAGATTGCCCAAGAATGATCTAGGCAGTTAGTTTGCTGTCACCTGCTTCTCAGCACCCAGGTGCTGACCTCTCTGTTTATTCTCTACCTTCTGACAGTCGAGCAACTCTGTGGAGCTTTTGTGTGCCACAGAGACTTTTTTCCCCGAGTGACAGGATCAGTTTTCTTGAGCAATCACAGGAAGCTGAATAAAGAGAAGGTTAAGGGCCACCGTGAGGGTCAGAGTGGGTTAAATTTAGTTAACATCAGAGGTTATAGCTTTTAACAAGAAGCCTGAGTTTGAAGATGCAATTTGTTTCTTCTTTGTCAATCATTTTTTTTATCTCTATTGATAGTGACAGCTTAACAAAGTTTTTATACTCTGGCTTTTTTTTCTCCTCTCCTTTATCCCAGAGAAAAGCGCTGCGATAGTCCAAAAGAGATGCAGGTGGAAAACAACTTTATAAAGCTTCCATGATTTTCAAATTGAGGGCTGAAAGTAGGTTCCCTGCTTGGCCAAGTCAAAATTAATTTGTAGATGTTAAAAAGACAGACATGTTATTGGCAGAAGCAGGAATTGCTGGTGGCAGTCTGGTTTTTTTTAGCTACATTATTATAGCAAAGTCTTTGTAAGCAGAGGTTCTTTCCTAGATCCTTTTCATTTTCCCCCCTCTGCCTACCACCAGGAGTGATGTAAGTAAAACCTTCTGAAAAAGATTTCTGATAGGATCTTTTCTTTAAAACACACAGAATGATGCATTCTGTTTGGTGCTAGTCAGTATATAATTTAAGCACTGTATTAATTACATTAGAACAGCCCAAACACTTCTGTAGGTTTCTGAAAGTTTTATTTCTCAAAGTTAAAATATAAAATTCTGGATCAAGTGATCTTGAAAATACATTGCAGGATCAGTTACTATAAATTAGTTCTAAAAAGTTAAGATAAAATGGTTTCATAAAGCAATACACACACACACAACACACACACACATATATATCACATATCTTGATTTTATTAGCATGTAATTTTATCTTGCCATTTCCCAAATTTGATTCATCATATTGTATAAAGTACAATATTTTTTATATCTTCAAAGATGAAGATCGTAAGGCTGACTGCATGATCAAAATGTAAATTAGAAATATTTTATTTATTTATTTATTTATTTTTGGGACTTATATGCCGCCCTATCTCCCGAAGGACTCAGGGTGGCTAACAACAATAAAAAACAACAATACAAAAATTAAAAAAGAATTAAATAACAGCCCCAAAATAAATTAACTACACAGTTAAAAATTAAAACATATTTAAAAACCCATCATCAATCCAGGTCAGCCTGATGGAAGAAGAAAGTTTTGATGTTGCGGCAAAAGGACCGGAGGTCCGGGGCCATCCAAAGCTCAAGGGGGAGTTGGTTCCAAAGGGCTGGTGCTCCCACAGAGAAGGCCCTCCCCCTGGGGGTCGCCAGCCGACATTGTCTGGCCGACGGCACCCAGAGGAGGCCCTCTCTGTGTGAGCGCACTGGGCGATGGGAAGTCGTCCCCGGTAGCAGACGGTCCTGCAAATATCCCAGGCCTAAGCCATTTTGGAAGCAATAAAACCAATTTTGGAACAATTGACCATGTTATATGTATTTACTTCCTGACATTCAAAATTTCCAGCTTGTGTGAATATAATAGCCAATCAATAAATCAGGAAATTTCTCTGAGGCTTCCCCTCTGCCATACATTTAGATGGCAACCTTTGGCCCAAACAAGGTGATCTTCCTAATCAACACTATTTTAACATATAGGGTTGTGGTATGAGATTTACAGCCTGTAAAATGAAGGGTTGTACAACTGAATGACCTAGGCAAATTAATATCATCATTGTCATCATCAACAACTGCCACGGGATTAAATAAAGAAGGCAGCAGGTTGAGAGATGAAGGCCCTTGCCTTTTTCCAAGACATTTTAAACTGCTTTTGAAAGTATACAATTATACAATAATCCTAACTAATACCCTGGAGGTAGTGATGGTCAGGAATACTAGGAAGCAAAACTTTCCATGAAAGGTGAACATATCTAGAAAAACAGTTCTGAGGAACAGGAACCAAGAAAAGAAGAGCAACTTAAGAGAACATTTAAAATGAGCCCTGGTGGTGTAGTGGTGAGAAGGCAGTACTGCAGGCTAACTGCTCACAGCCTGGAATTCAATCCTGACAGGCTCAAGGTTGATTCAGCCTTCCATCCTTCCAAGGTCAGTAAAATGAGGACCCAGATTGTTGGGGGCAATATGTTGACTCTGTAAAATTGGCTGAGAGCGCTATAAAGCACTATGGGGCAGTATATAAATCTAAGTGCTATTATGTATATGTATATTTATATGTATATGTGTATGTGTGTGTGTTTGTGTGTGTGTGTGAGAGAGAGAGAGAGAGAGTAAGACTGTGTTAATCCATGGTTAACCTAAACATGGTTTCTCCATTTCTTTTTATATGCATGACACAAACAATAAAGGACATGAACTGCACAAAATTCTAAGCGCTAAAAATGGTAGACATGGACAATTGCAAAAGAAGATAAAGGGGATTGGAAAGGAGGACACACTGTTGAACACTGGCAACTGTGTTACACACTGTAACAAAGACTACAGTAAAAAACTGCAAAGAATTTTTTAAAGCCTACATGTATATGAAATTACTTTTTCCAGCATTAGAAAGATTTAATTTTTCAGTTGCAATATTTTTGTAACTTTTTTTTTCAAGAGCACATGCCAGTGATAATATACAATAAACAACAATGTGCTTTTCAAATATGAGTCATGTGATCTATCAACTATGAGGGTGATGGATTTGAAGGAGGTGCTCTGAAATTGCTTGCTGGAATCAGGAAAAATATAACACAAATCCAGGCTGTTGAGACTGTTGGTGAATGAGGGAAAGAAAGAACCAGACAATTTACAAGGTCTTAACAGAAAGCTTGAATAACTAGTGTGCTCCAAATAAGAAAAAAATAAGACACTCCAAAAGCCAGACATTGTGAGGTCCTTGGTGTTTTCTGATAAATCAGCCATCAACAGGCACATAGAGATAAACAACATCTACATATCACCCAAAAGAGAATAAAAACACCCAAGAGGAAACAAGAAAACAAAACACCTCCTCACCAACAATGAACAGCCATGTGAGCAGAGATTAACACCAAGATTAACATTAGACCAGCAATCAAATAATACCCCAATCAAAGAACTTCCAGTGCAGACAAACAAGCTAACAGTAAACAGCCTAATCAAGGAACCACCAAGAACACTCCCACCAACACTGACAGGGCAAGCCACTAGTTATAAAAATAAGTGCAAACCCTACTCCTTTCCGGCACTGATGATGTTACCTGGTTTGGTAATGAAAGGTCTCCAAGAAGACTACCAACTCAGCACCAAGGACTCCACAGTTCAACCCTAAGCTACAAATATTCTCTTTTATTGGAGCCAGAGAATATTTTGATTCTACGCTTGCCAAATGGAAGACAAAAGGAGCAAAAGGATGATATGTTCTCCTTTTCCTGGGCATCTGATAACCAGATAAAAATGTACAATAGTTGGTTTGTGCCTCAATGTATCATGCAAACTCAGCCTAAGTGTTGTGCCTTGTTAGATGAAACACCCTTGCTCCATTCTTCTGCAGACATCATTTACATTTTACAAAGTTTGTAGTGTCCTTTATTTAAAGGTTCAGGGCAGAAAGCTGATCTTCCACATAAGATGCTGTGAAAAAGGCCTGCTTCTCAAGCACAAATTTCACATAGACGACACATATGGGGCATGTGCTGAGGACATGCTGGACTCTACTATGGTTACATTATATAACATTTCATTTGCGTGGCTGCTCTCAGACTTATAATTACTTGATGCCTTCAGAGCAGAATATCTGTACCGCTAGATATAGGACAGAAATTAGACATTTTGCTTTTTCTTTCTGACAAACTCTTCCCTGAATTTTATAGCTGGTCTGGGGTCAGACATGTCTGGATGTGCACTGCAGAGAAGGCTATGGCTATGATCATATTATGCAAATTTTTCTACATCATTTATCCCAATCTTCATTAACATAATATCATACAGTGTTTCAGGCAGCTATTAACTGATCCTGGACATTTTTCAGAGCAAGAATAAGTCTAAAGGTGAGATAGGGACTAGAAATGTAGCTGTCATGCCCCTTTTCTTTCTAAATACACAAGTGAATAAAGGTTAGGAGTCTGATACATTCCAGATGAAAACTCACCAAGGCTGTCAGCAGATGTAGTGATAAAAATTAAAATGGCAGCCGCAGGTGCAATTTTTTGCTATCCATGTTGAATTAATAGAACGCTTCCAATATTTATTTGAATTCTCTGGAAATTGAACACTACAGTGGCCAAACCAAAGGTGGAAACTAGTTACCTGGAATTTCTTTGATCTCATCAGCTTCAAGGACAAGGATGGCATACTTTATAGTCTGTGGTTGCTTCTGCAATGCTAAGTCCCAGCTAGAATGTTTTTCTCTACTGCTTAATCCTCTGGAACTAGTTCTCCCCTACAAGATCTGGTTGGTTTTCCTCCATTGTAACCATCTTTTAAAAGGCTTTAACAAATGGCTATTGTGACAATACCTTGGATCTTAATACCTGTCTTTTGCTGCCCAACTGAATGACAGTGTGCTATTTTAATTCTCTACTGTCTTTTCAATGAATGTTCTGATAAAGTTTTATTATTTTTATTGTCATTTTTTAACTTGAGCTGGTGAATCTTCTAAATAGATGTAATTGCGATGGTGTAAAAACAGTGGAAATAAGAAACAAGTGTCTGTATCACACAATTCAACCCACAGAATAAGTATCATTTTTTAATTCATAGTCAAAATTGCTTTAAAATAATAAATTAATTAAAATGTTATATACCACTTTCAGAGAAATATTTCAATGTTTCTGATACTTTATATTATTCTAATTCTTCTACAATCTTCTAACAGGATGATATTTATTCCAATTAGCTAGTGAGAGAGTGAGTTTCTGGAATCTCAAACAATATCTCAAACAATATCTCAAAAAATCTCATCCTTCTGGATGGCAGAAGGAAATTAGACATCAACTGAATATTAGAAAATTCATTAAATAATGATGTTATGTACTGATAATAACAGTTAATGTGTTTTGTTTTAAATGTGTCTCCAACCGTTTTGGAAGGAAACTAAAGTTTGTATTTGAGCGGGAAAACCAGCTTTAAATCTGATTGGTCGCCGCCTAGTGGCGGCATGTATAAATATCTGTCAGTCTGTCGGTTGAGTTCAGTTATGTTGTTCTCGCAATCAATCTGTTGCATTAGATTGGCCTGGTCAATGTCTTCAAGAACCCACTGTGCAACAAATGATATCAAAACAATTTAACAATGGAACCTTGTTACTTAGTGCGTTCAGGCAGAAGTTTGATTGCCAGCTATTGGGTATGTTTTAATTGCATGATTGATCTAAATCTCTCTCTCTTCTTAGTATTTTAGGAAATTAGCATTTGTATTCATTTAGATATAATTTCTAAATGCTCACTACCACTGGAATGCATTATCTTAGCTACTTTAACAGCTGCAGCCAACTCTCTCTTGCCTTCTTTTTTTAATTGACAACCAATCTTTATTATTGTGTCAAGTATACATTTACAAAAAAAGAGGTTACACTGAAGACATTGTATTATTGGACTACCAGATTGAGATGGCAAAATTCTAAGACTTTAGAATTTTACTGTGTGTGTTTGCTAATGAAAACAGGTGGTTAATGCAGAGGTTTATATGGTTGCATCATTTAAAGAGCTCTATATTGTCATTCTTCCTATTTTTATTTCAAATTATCTATACATACTATTAAACTCTCATGTTTATCTGTAAGCTTTAACTGGATGAAACACTACATCAAAGGACAACATTTTTTGAGCCAAGTTACCTCAAATGGGCTAACTCAGAACATGTATCCAAAATCCAGATCTCATGACTCCTGTAAAATTGAAATTTGGCAAACTTGATAAAGCGTGTTGTGACATAAAGTAATCATAAAACATTTTATGCCACAACGCAAAACGTTGTTAAATGTTTCCTGTGTTCAACTCCTGATGTTTGACTGTGCCATACAGTTCAGCGTGGATTGTTTTTAAGGCAGAGATATCTCTGAATATCTCCCTGAGTTTTTAAGAATTTTTCCAATGAAGGCAGTACATTAGAGGTTCTGCCATTGTTGAAGGCACTGGAGAATCTGATAAGGAAATATCTCTGAAACAAAGACCCAGCACATCATAGGGTGTCTAGTCAGCCCAAAAATGTTCAGCGGGTGAACTAAAACTATTTTAACTGAACATCAAAACATTGCAGTGTTCCTAATAGTTGCTGGACCTGATTTGTAAGTGGCAAGTAATCTTGATTTAATAAAATTATGATAGGAGAAACAGAACTGACATTAAAGATAGGCCTCAAATTACGATGTGTCACTTAACAACTGCTCAAAATTACAGTGGGCCAGAATGAGTCTGGATCAGACATGTCAAACAAGGCCCGGGGGCCGGATCCGGCCCGCGAAGTGGTTTCACGCGGCCCGCGAAGCCATCCTGGAAACAGTGAGGGAATGGCCCCCACTGCCTTGGCCCTGGCCCAGAGACCCTCCTTCTGCCAGAGACCCTCAGATCTGTGCCACTCCTGCCCAGGCCCCCATAGGCACCCTTGATGCGAATGATGTAGAGCTGGCCACGCCCACCCAGTAGGCCATACGCACTCTAGCCATGCCCACCCAGTAGGCCACACCCACCCAGGCCACACCCACCCGGCCCCCTGAGGGCAACCGCAATGCTGATGCGGCCCGCAATGAAATTGAGTTTGACACCCCTGGTCTGGATCATGCATTGGGCATGGTCTCTCGCCTAAAAACTGCCCGGTGCAGGCTATTCCATTGTTAGCTCTTCACTGCTATTTTCTTAAAACTGCTTAAACGTTATTCCCCCATGGAATGTTTACTTCTCCAGGGATTGCTCATTTTCCCTTCACTGCCACTTCCCAATGACATGTTCCAATCAAACTCCTCTCTTTGCAGTAACAGAGACTGAATTTGCAGAACTCCTAGTTAAGTCAAACATTATTGGTAGTTACGCTGTCAAAGTATTAAGTGAATGCAGCCTAAACCTAAGCCATAGCTATTGGGATGTTGTACTTTTAAGTAGTTTGAACTGCAAACTTTAAAAAACTTTCATATAGATCTTATCAAGATAAAATAGAGATGTTGGATATGAATGTTTATTCACTTTTGTTATGTTGTTTGGATTTTTGCTATTCTTGGGTTGAAGATGGGGGAGGAAAAAAAAGTCTTCTTCTCCTTCTCCTCTTCCTCCTCCTCCTTCTCCTCCCTTGCCCCAGTCTTTTCCAATTCCACACCCTTTTGCCTCTGTGGTAGGAATTAGATCAATGTGCTAATGAGACCTCTTGGAAGAAAGACTGACAGGACTAATTAATGGGTGAATTTCACTTTAATAAATGTGTAGGCAATTTTCTAAATGCAGATGGCCCAGTCCAGCCTGGTGGGAGTTCTGCCTACAGCCACTTCATATGGTAAGTGTCTGAGAGAAGTGGTTAATTGGTAAAATGCTACATGATACCGATTAGAAGAGAGCTAATGGCTGCCTTTGCTTCCAATGTATTATTCATTGTCAAACAATGTGAGAAACCTCCCTGCCTTTTAGAGGGCCACCACAGCAAGATATTTTCAGAAAATTGGATGGGTTCAAAGAAGCACTACCTATCTGCAAAATAAGCTGCCTACATTATAGATTTCCCGCACTGAAAGGTTATTTTGTTTTTCATAGTAGCATGAAATGAACATGTTTGTATTGCTGCATGTATGTGCAATATACATATAGTCTATGGACCTGTGCTGGGGGAAAATGGTCCTAATTTTATTTTGATCTCCAAGGGCTGCAGGTGTGGTGATAACATCGTCAGAAGGCGTGGGAATAAAGGATTTAGTAAATTGTGGAAGACTGTTATGTAAATAGATTTAGTATGCCTAGCAAAGACTTTGCAGACTTATTTTTGGACTAATGTTCATATATACACATGTGCACATCATTCGTATCAAAATGTGTCACTAAAAATGAATGTTTTGCTGTAAAGTATTCGTGACATAATCTTGATGGACACTGAGATCTCAGAAATGGGGAGAAGTTTCTATGTATCTCACATGTTTTTCCTCTGTACAATAACAGCTTTGAGGCTTGCAAGTTTGATATTAGCTTTATGAGGTAGACTAGACAGGAAACATGAGCAGGAAGCCAATTTTCTACTTTGCTGTAAAGTTAACAGTGCATTTCAGACATCTTGCAAGTTTGGAAGTACTTCTCTCCACCAGTCCCCTTTATAGCCTGAAAAGTAGGGAAGGACTCTTCTGAGCCTCTTGTCCCACTCATATTACTATTGTAGGCTCAACTGCCTTTTATTTGACAGCTCTCTTGGCTGCATTCCTGTATCCCAAGGTTATTCCCACATACCATTTACACTGATACGTGTTCTGTCCAATGAAGTCCTGGAACAGTATCTAAGATCATGTCAAATTCCCTTGGAAATGCATGCTATTGTCAGAATGTGGCCTAAAGATCCAGAACTTGTCCAGATTGGAGGTTATAACATAGGCTAATGGCTACCTTGATTTGTCAATGACAATAATTGATTTAATAAACCATGACTTAATAGAATATGTGAACTGAGTCATTTAAAACTCAAGTTTATGCATCTGAGTCAGTGAAAAATGTTTTAATATGTTTCCAAATTAAGAAAAAAAAATTAAAAGCAATGTCAGTGTAAATTTCAGGGCTGGTGCAAAGAGGCCTGTTTTTATATTCTCTGTTATAGGATTTGCTTTGGCCCTCAAGTGGGTCACAAATTCACAATCTTTTTATAATAAATTAACAAATGAATGTCAAATTTAATATTCTCATGTAAAGGTATAATTAAATTTAAAAATGAAATCTCTCAAATAGAACCTCTGACTAATAGTGCGAATAAAATGTCCATAAATGTTTGATAGCCCTTTATTATACTAATTGCCTTTCATTAACTTTTATACAGTACTAACTGAACTCTACTGACTGGGCTCTGTTATTGCAGCAGCTGATGACTGTTATGACAAAGAGAGGCATTGATCAACCGGAAAGAAACACAATTGTAGTGGGATAGAAAAGAATATTTTCACATCTGATTGGCTGATGATCTATGGATGCTTTGCCTCCACTTACAATGACTAGATGTAATTTACTCATTGAAGATGCCTCTGAGAATGTTTACACTGTGGTAGTTACACAGTGCCCATGCTGGCTGAGAATGGTGGGAATCTGCCATAACTGGGGTGTGCTCAGTTGAGGAAGACTGACCTAAAGCTAAAGGTGTGGTTGGAAAACTATTAAGTCAAAAGCACTGGCAGGTGAAAAGGTACAATGTTAGTAATTCAATGGATCAAGATTTGATTTGGCTTCTAATGTGATGGTTTGGAATGAGAGTTCCTATTTCATGTTAGGCCTGATATGTGGTTAGAGTTGAACCCCTTTGGTTCCTATTATGAAGACCCAAATGGTATGCGTGCATTTGTGCATTCTTTCACGTTAGGGTTACATTTGCAGGAACATCAAATAACCTGATGGGTCAAGGCAGCAAAGGTTTAGGAGTGTTTCCTTCCTTCCTTTTGCTAAACCGTTTTACTTTAGAGTTTAGAAAGAGGGATTAGGCTTCCCAACCTGTTCCTAAAGGCTGTGCCACTGATTTCTTGTTGAAGTCATTCAGAACAAACAAATGAATTGTGATAAGTATGGTCAGTTTTAATTTTTAGCATATTCTCTTTTTTGGTAAGGATTTCAAGGCACTAAGATGGAAAAGCTTCAGTATTTCCATTCATCAAGTTAGGAAGGCACAAGTAGCATAAAGAAGACTGTTGTGTATTAGGCTTAAAGGAATACTTATAGCATTTGTATAAGAGCCACCACCAGGAGGCGTTGAACTGTAACTGGCAGGAAGCAGTTACGGCGGGAAACAGAGGTTCAATCCGATTGGTTGGCTGTGTACCGGGCCAGGTACTGTCCAGGTATATAAAGAGTGCAGGTAACCCCTATTCCCCAGTACGATCACTTCCACATAATAAAGAGCTGTTACGTTGTACTCATCGGCCTGGTGTCCTTCCTAGTCTCCAGAACCCACTACACAACAAAGACTGTTGCATTGATGGCACCAGATCCACTAATTGTATCACCTCCTGTGATATATAATGGTTCAATTAATAGCAAGCTGTGGGCGGGCTGCTACCTCTGAGGATTGTATAGGCAGCCTGAGATGGTAAATAGTTTCCTATGATTCAAACAGGAATTTTAGAGTTGGAAAAACTATTTAAGCTAAGCCCTTGTTTTTTTTGCAAGAATCCAGTTTAATTTATCCATTGACTGATGGTTGCTAGCTACTATGAAACACATCCAGTTAAATGCATCATCTCTATGGAAAATTGGTTCCAGTGTCAAATTGCTCCTGTTCTTAGTTTTCTCTAAATGGAATTGAAATCTTAGAACCGAAATTCATTCTGGATCTACATTCACTCTGCATTCTTATTTTATTTATTTATTTATTTATTTATTTAATTTATATACCACCCTTCTCTCAAGAGACTCAGGGCGGTTAACAGGGCAATACATAAAAATCAGATACAAAAATTAAAATTATTAAAACATGATTAAACAATGCCCATAATAATACAAATTTAAAATTGAAGTCATAACAAAAATCCCACCCCATCCCATCAGGCCAGGCCCGCTTCTTTAAAGAGATGGGTTTTAAGGTCGCGCCGGAAGGAGCGGAGATCGGGCGCCATCCGGAGCTCTACCGGAAGATGATTCCATAAATCTGGTGCACCCACAGAGAACGCTCTCCCCCTGGGGGTCACCAGTCGGCATTCTTTGACCGGCGGCACCCTGAGGAGGCCCTCTCTGTGGGAGCGTACTGGGCGGAGGGAAGTTGACGCCGGCTGCAGGTGCTCCCCAAGGTATTCTGGACCCATGCCATGGAGGGCTTTGTAGGTCATTACCAACACCTTGAACCTCACCCGGAAGACAACTGGTAACCAATGCAGCTCGCGGAGCAAAGGTGTGACACGGGAGTATCGGGGAACCCCCGATACAACTCTCGCGGCTGCATTCTGTACCAGTTGGAGCCTCCGAGTGGTCTTCAAGGGTAGCCCCATGTAGAGAGCGTTGCAGTAATCAAGACGAGAGGTCACGAGCGCATGGGTGACCGTGCGCAAGGCATCCCGGTCTAGATAGGGCCGCAACTGGCGCACCAGGCGAACCTGGGCGAACGCCCCCCTAGTTACAGCTACAATATGGTCTTCTAAGGAGAGCTGTGAATCTAGGAGGACTCCCAAGTTGCGAGCCCTATCTACAGGAGGTAATGACTCACCCCCCATAATGAGGGGTGGGATATCCTGAATATCCCAAGATGCCGGTACGCACAGCCACTCCGTCTTGTCAGGGTTGAGACGAAGCCTGTTCCTCCCCATCCAGACCCGGACCGCCTCCAGGCACCGGGACATCACGTCGAGGGCATCACTGGGGTGGTTTGGGGTCGAAATGAAAAGTTGGGTATCATCAGCAACTCCAAAACCACGAATGATCTCACCCAGCGGTTTCATGTAGATGTTGAACAGAAGGGGCGAGAGGACCGACCCCTGAGGGACTCCACAAGCGAGAGGCCTCGTGGTCGACCTCTGCCCCCCTGCCAACACCGACTGCGAGCGTCCCAGGAGATAGGAGGAGAACCACTGAAGAACCGTGCCTCCCACTCCCAATCCCCTGAGACGCCGCAGCAAGATACCATGGTCGATGGTATCGAAAGCCGCTGAGAGGTCTAATAGGACTAGAACAGAGGAGTATCCTCTGTCCCGAGCCCTCCAGAGATCATTCACCAGCGCGACCAATGCCGTCTCCGTGCTGTACCCGGGCCTGAAGCCCGATTGGTACGGGTCTAGATAATCCGCTTCATCCAGGACCAGAGGGAGCTGGTGCGCCACCACACTCTCAACAACCTTCGCAAGGAAGCGAAGGTTGGAGACCGGACGAAAGTTATTCAAAACAGCCGGATCCAAGGCAGGCTTCTTGAGGAGAGGTCTCACCACCGCCTCTTTCAAGGCGGCGGGAAAACTACCCTCACTCAAAGAAGCAGATATAACCGCCTGGAACCAGCCTCGTGTCCCCTCCCGGGCTGCATAAACCAGCCAGGAAGGGCACGGGTCCAATAAACATGTGGTGGAGCTCAGCCTCCCCATGATCCTGTCCACTTCCTCCGGAGTCACAGATGACATTGACAAGATCGCTCGTGTCCTGATCGTCCAATACTGCCCAGTCGGAGTCCAAACCGGTCCGAATCCGAGCGATTTTGTCCAACAGATGTTGACTAAATTCCTCGGCACGACCCTGCAAGGTATCCCCACTAACCTCCTGGTTAAGGAGGGAGCGGGTCACCCTAAACAGGGCAGCCGGGCGATTATCTGCGGACGCGATGAGGGCAGCGAAGTAATTAGATCTCGCTACCCTCATCGCAGCGAGATAAGACCTAATATAGGTTCTTAGTCGCAATCGGTCGGATTCAGATCGGCTGGACCTTCTTCTGTGCGATATCCTTTGAGGTATTTGAAGAGTGCTGTAATTCTTTCTCTCCCCTGCCCTGCACTGCCCTCCTCTCCTCTTCTTTTTCTCATACTAAAATGCAGACCAATAAAAAGCAGATAGGTTTAAGGGACTTCTCTACATTATCCAATTGCTAGAGCGGGGTTGGGCAATCTATTTTTCCCCATAGGGCCATAGCAGAACTTTCTGCCCTGTCTGGGGGCCTGAAATGGTATGTCTAGACTCTAGAAGATGTGAGGACACATCTAGAACCCCACCACCACCAGATCTCTTACTTGTTTGGAAGTTTTAAGGAGCAAACATTTTGCCCCACCATCCTTTCCCTCAAAGGGGGAAAATTGTAGACTGAGTTTTGGAAGGTTTTCTGGGTTTTGAAGGTGTGCCAGGTCACCCATTATAGTCCTTCAACATTTCTAGTCTACTCACCATGTAAAAATTATCCTTCAAGATTCCATGCGACATCAAGGTGGAATATGTACTTGCATTCCACACACTGTTGAACAGTGAGCTAGAGAGAGGATTTGAGCTGATTAAATGGCTGACATTTTTAACAACAACACTTATACTTTGGGTTTTTCCCCCACTTACATTATATTTTAAATTGAAAGGTGGAATACGGTACATGCCAAAGTTTCTTAGCAGGATCTGTGATTGCTGATTGGCAATCACAAGCAAAGAGCATGGCTTAATTGAAAGACAAATCCTAGATGATCATTAAGTTTTTCATTCAATTGCTGAAGTATATTGTATGCATATGGCTTATTAGCATCAGATCTCTATGTTGCAATGGCAAAACAATGAGCACAACTGCCAAGAGTTTTGAAGAATCCCTCCTAAACCTAAGAATACCTTTCTTAGGATCTGATATTAGGATGCTACTGTATATCATTTTCTAAAAGATTACCTTCACCTATACAAATATTCCAGATAGAAATCATCAGTATTCTTTTATTTCTCCTTAATATATGTCTGTGTGTATACATACAAACATCCATCCAAGCATATTTGTATTTTCTTTTGTTTTATTTTAGATCCCTTGATTGTTTCATTTTTTTAAAAGGAAAAACTGCCTGGCTAGCATCTTGTCTTCATAGTAGGTAGCCCATTCTTTCTGGAACCAAATACCATTTCCCTAGATCAGGGCTAGGCAACCTCGGCTCTTTTATGACTTGTGGACTTCAACTCCCAGAATTCCTGAGCCAGCTCGGCTGGCTCAGGAATTCTGGGAGTTGAAGTCCATGAGTCATAAAAGAGCCGAGGTTGCCTACCCCTGCCCTAGATGAACATGATAAGCTTTTTCATTGTAGTCCATTGAGAAATGTCGCCTTGGACAGTCAGATGGGTGGCATTTAAATTTAATAAATAACTAAAATGTACTTACATGCTTTCCTAATGATTTGAGGCCCAATGACTGGACAGATTAATCTGATAGGCCAGATATTCCCTGGCACATGAGTCATGTGATGTTCATTTTAAGACACCTTAAAATTCTTGAAGTATCTAACAAAACCTTCCAAGTTGTTGCATCTCTCTCTTAGGTCCCTTTTGCTATTTTGTGAAGGCTAATATGCAGGGTAATTATTAGATCATTGCATTAACCCTCTCTATTGTTTGAACCTTAAGGGGAAACATTTGATTTGCACTTTCTTTCTTGTCTTACTTGGTGTTCCCTTAAGCTTGGACAAAAAACCCACTATTGTCAGCTTGTGTAGCACCGCCATTGGGGATTGGAGAAGAATGTTTACTCCTAGGACTTAAAAGGATAAGAACTGCCTCCTAATTGCCCAATTAGTCCTAATGTCCCCTAGTGTTGACTGTTTAGTTACCATGCATTGTGTACAGAACTAATTGTGGTGAAAGCAAATGAATGGGAAGGAAACAAACAAGCTACTAGAAAATAATTACATGGAGTGTTTCTCTTTAGTACCTGTAGAGCAGATTTCATTATAGTCAACAGCTTCTAAAGCTGCTTGAGATAGCAGTATTTGTCATTTTCATAGAAACTTGATAATGACATTAATTTATCTTAATGGTCTGTTCTATTGTTATAAATAGTAAAATTAGCTCAAATTGTCTTGCTTTTGCTGGTTTTGGATGGCTCCAAAGGGCCCCACAACAGCAGATGAGTAGGTAATTTGGTGTGCTTGACAGACTTCCAATAATTTGTTATGTGGAACATGAGTAATGTTAGGGCCATTAATGCTCATTTTCCTCTAAATTCATTACTGCCCTTTTCCCTTTTATCTTTTTTCATGCCTGGGCCATTTTTCTACATTTCAAGTGGCTCCCCCAAGCTTATTCATATTCCGCTGTAGTAGCTATTAACATTCTGAACATAGCGAACAGGCAGGTAGGAAAACAACTCTTTATGAAATGATGAGACAGCTGGCCATTTGTGACCCAAAAGCAGGTAAAACAAGGCAGGCTGATTATTAGCAAAGACCATAATTAAGTTCAATCTAATTGTAAAGAAATTTAGATGTTTGCAAAGATTAAGATGGGTAACGCTTGAGGAAATGTCTAGGAAGACACAAATGCTTTCATAAATCATAATGGTAATAGCAACAATGGTGCCAATGACAATTTTTATAAAAAAAATTGACTTTGTCAGCAGCATATTGTATATTTAATTTTTATTTACTGGAGAAATTGTCCTGTTTGAATTAGGTTTGTCAACATGATTAACCATCAAAACAAACTAGGGAGCATTTGCCAAAATACCATCAGCATGCATCAGTGGGTTTGGAATTTTATCAGTTCTTAAATTCTGGTTCTTTCCCCTTCTCTGTTCCTGAACCAGGTTTTCTATTTTAGTTGAGAGGCACAGCGAGGTTTTGTTTTTGTTTTTAATGCTGAGGGTATCTTTTTCTGATCTGGGAAGAAGCATATTAATGGGCAATATCAATGAAAGAAATAATGAAATAGGGAAACTTTAATGCAATTTTGCCAATACACAAAAGATCCAAATATGTGGGGAGCAAGACTGTTGGTGACACAAGCCTTGTAATCATTCTGCCCCCAGATGTACTAATGTAATACACATTTGTTGCATTTGTGTTCTGTATATTTTGGGTGTGCCATTAAATCCTGTGTGTGTGTGTGTGTCTTTTTGAAAAAGTAATTTGAGAAACAGCACTTCAACTCAGCAGTGTGTAAGGGTCAGGAAGATCAAGTGAAAACTTATTGTAAGAATTGTTACTCACATTAAGGGACTGTAACGTCTGGGGAAATAGTTTTCATGTTGCATTAATTTACTATGCGTGCAAGTCGTGATGGCAGAGCACAAATTAAAGGACAAAGCATTTGTGAAGTTTATGCTACTTTGTGTATCTCTGGATCATGTTGAGTAGTTATGTCCCAATCTACAAAAGTCTCAAATAGAGCAATCGACCTGTTCAAAATTCAATAGCCTTTAAGTTTATATGTCTAAGCCCATAAATCATGGAACACATATTCATGGCAGTTTTTTCAGCACAGGTATTTATGGTATAACTTATTTTGCTCTGTACTGTTTATTAAGAAGTACAATATCTCCTTTGGATTTTTCTGCAGCTAAAATAGTACCACCAATGCACAAGTGGGGGAGAATTTAGCAAGCTGGGAGTTTGCAGAAACACAAAAAAATGTATGTGTGCATGTGAGTGTATGCACATATAAAAGGACTTGGTGTATGTCAAAACATAAGAGCATAACCTACCAAATAAGTAGGATACACTCTGCTGGGACATGAAAATAGTATTTTGCCAAAGGGTAATGAATCTCTCATAGGTGTTTGGAGATAATGCCTAATTACACAATAGTTGTAAATTTTATTGGGTTAAATTACAAACAAATACACTTTCACTGATACCAAGATTTATGGCTCACATTTCCTTTCAGTCACTGGGAACTGAAGAGGGCTCTTTCTCAACTTCAGATATGTATCTTTGGCATCTTATCCTGGGAGAATTTCAGGGAATTTCTTTTTTCTTTATCATATATATTGTCTACTGAGAGTCAATTTGGATTTTATCAGGATATAAGATAAATTTTAAAATTTCCAAGGCTATATCAGCTGTGGGCTTTTCCAGGATATGCACACCTGTCCATCAGCATATTTATGTTTCTTTAAGTCCCAGGATAAACTCTGTTCAATGGCTGGTGTCCAATACAGATAACGGGATGCTCATCTTTACATTGCCAGTGCATTCCCATGCATTGCCATATTCCCACTAATATAAAGAGGCAAGCCTCCTATGTCTTTGGAGTATGTGTGAGATTTGAAGAAAAGAGGTTTAAACAGGAGACCTGCCAAATAGTGAAATTGGGTTAAATCTTGGCACAAAGTGATTTATTGGTTCCACATGACCATTACCCTCCTAGGATTTCCAATAAAAATGGTATCCTGAGGGAGAGGAGATGCTTGGAAAATGACAGGTGGACTGACCCATGGGTTTGCTGCTCTGGAGCTGTGGATGGGAGAGAAGGGGCAGTATACATTAGTGCAGTCCTATTTGCGCCATTCAGATTTTGTTTGACCCATACCTTGGATACACAAAGCATTCTGGATTTTGGTTTTGCCGAACTGTTGGCCTGAAACTGTCCAGTAAACCAAATGCAATGATTTGCTCTATTCAAAACAAAGCATTTCCTCCATTTCATTCCTATTGCAAGTCTTCTGTAAATGCACACTAAATATTTTTCTGACTTTCATCCTTCCAAAATCATGCATTATTTTCCAAAATGGATATTGCAAGTTCAGACTCAGTAGACAAAAGGACCTAGGGGATTAATTGGTTATTGGGTTCCTGTTTGGTGAGATTTATTTCAGTTTTTATACCCCGCCAACTGGCAGTTTACAAAAAAGCCTAATTAAAAGATTTTAAAGAAAAAAAATCTTATTTGAAAAGTGAGATAGTTCATATTCACTTTCAAAACTAAAACTAAATTAGATATATGTGACATACAGGTATTTAATCATATATGTATAATTTTTCAGAGAATTAGATTGAATTCTTCCAAGGATCAGTGTCCTTGTATGAAGAACTCTGGAACTGATCATTTTTGAGAGGACATCTCACATTGTAAACTACATTGCAGAGTCTGATCAAACACCTACACATATTTGGATGGCTATGTGCATCAGTGCATATGTGAAGGACACAGCATATTTTACGACAGCTGCTACAGTATATTTATAACGTAATGGGAGTGTACCAGCCCTAATTATATATACTTTAGCATTTAAGGTTGTCAATCATGATCGCTGTAGGAATCAAAGGAAGTTTGATTCTGCTGTTCTGAGATGAAATAATAGAGTAAAACTGTATTTGTAGAAAAAAATAATATACCATAAAAGGGTCATCATCATCATCATCACCATGTTCATCACCAACACATCAATACTATCCCTTTAACCATTTCAGCCTGTTTTTTAAAAAAAGAAGAAGAAAGAAAAATTGATGGGTCCTGGAATACTTACATATCCAAGAGCTGACAATGGACTTGCTGACTTTCACCTACCCCTTTTAAATAGTCATAGAGAGAGGGTGGCTAGTCTTCAGCCCCAAAGCCATCCATAGATTCATCAACGTAAGTGCAAATCTCTTAATCTATTGAACTAGTTGGCCAGCCCACATGAATAGGCACTAATATATCCCCAGATACCCCTCTTAATAGTCTCTAGCAAAGTTCCATTGGGATTTCGAAAGGTGTATTGGGAGATTACTAGAGAATTAATTTCCTTTTTGCTAGTGTGGCCATTTTGTGAAAGGGCAAGACTCCCGGACAGCCATTTTGTGAATGCAGACACCATGTACTTTCAAATGGCATACATGCTCTGGCCTAAAAAGGCAGTCTATCTTCTCCTGCTTCAGAATAATAACCTCCCGTTCAAAACGTTCTTGCACTGTTCTATTACTTCTGTATGGGTTTAGAAAACCACCAAGGTTCTGGAAAAGGGGCTTATTACCATAAATTTCATAATGCATATTTATGATAGAAAGGATTATAATTTAGTCTCATTTTTCTCTTTAGAGTAATGGAATTGTAAACTTGCTAATGCCCTCTTTGAATCTATGGGTCTTATTAGTTATTTCCCCCTATTCTCCTGTCCCACCTTGCTTAGATTTCACCTGATGGTATAATATGCTGATCATATTTGGTTAACTGATTTACTATTGTCATATATGCTTGAAAATTGAAATAGGAGATTATTACTTTAAGATTACCTTTTCCATCTAAAATTATATCAGAAAATGTCAGTTTTCAGCTGTTGTTTAATGCTAACACTTTCTTTGCTTCTGAATAAGGCAGAAAATTAAGTGCAAAGATTACCCAACATTCATCACTAGGATCCTGCTATACAGCAGCTGTATAGTAAGGAGCACTGCAATCAATACAATAATGAAAATGTACTCAGTGGTAGATTGTTCTTTGTATGTGTTTTTTAAAAAAGAATATGGAAGATAATGCTTTTGTAATGCCGGGTATCAGAGACAGAGTTCATAAATATTTATCCTAATAATGTAAATGCATCCACCTGCTTCATTTATAAAATAATAGCTTTTGAGAAGAAGGCACAAACCTTATTCCATTTAACTGATTTTGCCTAGAGTCCATTAGACTCAGTTATGTATTGTGCTATGGGAACTGCCGCATGTCGGCAGCCCATAATGGTTCATGGAAGATAAATGGAATTAGGCAATTGAATAATTACAGAGCTACTCTCTATAGCGCTATAAGTAAAGGTCTGTCAGCATTTCCATTAGAAAAATCAGCCGCTCGGCTTCAGTGTACATCTGTAAAAGTTTGCTTGGGGATAGCATTCAATAAACCAGAACTTCAGGGGGAAAACAGTTTTCCTACATTTATTTCAACATTTGGTATCTAAACTTTAAAAAAATCCTTTCATATCCTTTCTTTAATTGCACATATTAATAATGTAATGGTTTAAAATTATACCTAATAAAATGTAGGAAGAAAATCATCATCATCATCATCATCATCACAATCCTAAAAACTCATATGGAGATGGATAGCTTTACTGAATTCAGTGGGACTTTCATCTAAGTAAAACATTATTAGGATTTTGCAGAAACACACATCTTCCTAACTTTGGCTCAAAATGTCAACTTCCTTTAAAGACACAACTGTGCAACCCAGTCTCTTTCTCCTCCCCTGCTCATAGGTAAACTCAGCTAACATGAAAGTGTTGTGTGTTTTTTTAAAAAAAAACACCAATTGCAGATGTAGAAAGAGATGAAAATGGTAAATGAAATTTTAAAACTAGCGAATCACAGTTGAAAAAACCAAAAGATAACTCCCAATATTTTCCTAAAAACAAAACTGTTCTCCATCTGCATGATACCACTTTCTCAAAAATTGTTCACTGCATTTGTTGATTATTTATAGGTTGTCTGTCTGTCTATTTATCTGTCTGCCTGTCTATCTATCTATCTATCTATCTATCTATCTATCTATCTATCTATCTATCTATCTATCTATCTATCATCTATCATCTGATTTTGGAAAACATCAGTATTAAATTTATATCATTGTGCATTGTCAATAACATGATTTCATATCATGAAATGGACCCATCCTGAGCTATCATTACTTAGAATCACCATTAAAAAATTTACATGGCAAACTTCATAATGCTTCAACTGCAGAGATCTCCAGCCCTCCATCAAGGATAGCTCTTATCTAAAAGGACTATTGAGCTACCCATCACAGAGCTATAAGAGTCTGCTCTGAAATCTTTCTCACGGACTTCCATTGGAATTATTTCCAAAGATTTGTGTAACACTGTGTCTACTCAAAGGAAAATCCCATTGTGTTTAGTAGAATTATTTTCCAGGTAAGACTATAGGATTGCATTTAAGAGATAGATATAAGGGTGTAATTCCTTGGTGGACCCTGTTCTTCGAGCAGAATAGATGCTTAGCATCTATAGTTTCTTAGATCTGTCCATTAGTGAGCTAGTTTTCACTGGTGATAAAAAGACTGTGATCCAGAAGAAGGGTTACGATAAGGCTTTGTATGAGAAGTTCCTATCTTTTTCATGTTCTATGTGCAGAAAGGGGCAAGCATGACTCACCATACTTATTGGCATATACAAATCATAATAACATTGGATTCATTCACAAGTTCACCTAACAGCTGCACAAATATGCCCTACTACCTTTTTTCCTAGCATATCCTCATGATATTGTCTTTACTACATCCTCGGATATCTGAGGGAACACCTGCTGCCGGCATCAATCTCCCTTCGTCCTGTGCGCTCCCACAGGTAGGGTCTTCTCAGGGTACCGCCGGTAAAAGATTGCTGGCGGACAATACCCAGGGCGAGGGCCTTCTCTGTGGGTGCGCCTGCCCTTTGGAACCAGCTGCCTGTAGAGCTTAGGACTGCCCCTGACCTTCGTTCATTCCGCCAGGACCTGAAGACTTAGCTCTTTGAGCTCTCTGGCCTGGTCTGAGAATATTAATTGGGATTTTAACTGTATTTTAACTGGGGTTTTATTGCAAGGTCTATATAATCTTTTTAATTGATTTTAAGTTTTGTAATTGTTGTATTGTTTTTAAAAACCTGAACCGCCCTGAGTCCTACGGGAGAAGGGCGGTATATAAAATAAATAAATAAATAAATAAATAAATAAATAAATAAATAAATAAATAAATAAATAAATAAATAAGTAAGTAAGTAAGTAAATAAGTAAATAAGTAAATAAGTAAATAAGTAAATAAGTAAATAAATAAATAATGCAGGCAGTTTAAAATCACCATTAGTGGTTCCAATTTTACAGTGGTGTTTTTCCCTTTTCTCTTGAATCACATCTTTATTTGTGAACCGCAGCATATAAAAATAAATGAATAAATTCAGTGGTTGGTACAATATGGCGTGCTTCACTGACAGTGTGGCGGACAATTCTGTCTGCACAGCCCTTATTGACCTCCTGTGGCCTCTCTTCTGGTCCCTGAGAATTGCCTCCCAAGGCCATCTTGGAAAATGGCTTCTCTTTGGGGAAGAAGAAATACTGTGGCAAGCATCTTGTGTGCTTACTTCAACAGTACACAAAATTATGTGCTGATACTAAACATTAGATCTGTGCAGATTCTTCATGACAGGAGTTTTATGATGTATGAAATTGTGGATGAAGCACAACTTTTTTTCAAATAATGAATGCAGCTGCATTTTTATCCATGTTTTCATGGCTGCTTTGTAATGCCTTCCAGCAAGCAGCCACACAAACCAAGAAAAAGATGAATCGCTTTAATATATTCCTATTTTGAGATGCTGGCAATAAATAGTTGTTTTGAATGGGACTGGGAAACATTTAGGCTTTATTTACCCTGCAGGCAATGGTCCTGATCCAGTTGAGATTATTATTCTGTTGTAATTAAACAAAACTGGAAGTGAGCTGAGATGATTTGCAGGTACCAAGCTAAGAATTGTAGTACAACACATGTGGAAAGTATCAGCTAGGAAAAATGTGTTTTCTTTGATGCTGAAAAATATGCTGAAATAGAAAATTGCTTAACGGTAGATTCCTGTTTATCCACCACCTCTTCATTTATACTTTTATTTATTTCTATTGAATTATTTCTATTTAGACATTACTGTTTTTATGAAAAATTCTGTTTTGAAATATTGAGCAGGGAAGATCAGATTCATACAGTTAATTATTGTTGAGCTATTATATCTTTAAAATCAGGACACGTTTTGGATTTTATAACATCTGCCCCAGAGAAGGGGTTGTACTGTGTGAATTATTATCCCATTTGAAACACAGAACCTACCTCAAATGGCTTTAAAACCATATTGTAGTGAAATATGGAGTTTATTCCATTAACTACTGACTGAGTCAATTGGAGAAGTGCTGTTATTAATTTCAATGGAAAGCTAAAATGCAGTTCATTTTCTATAATTGCAGGCCCATGGCCTAAAGAGTTCGTAAAAGCTTTTAATCTGAGGCATTTTTAGAAGGGCATGATCAGAATTTCATTTAGAATAATCAGAAGGGACATAATTATGAAAGCCTCTGTAAAACTCAAATGTAAAGAACTTCACTTACTATGATCTAAGTCTCCAGTTTTTCAAACCAATGTTTTAAAAACAGTGGTTAAATCTGCAATCATCTTAATCATGATTCATTTGGAGTAAAGATTAATGTTAACCATATTTTGTTGTTTCTTTGGGCATCTTGTCAGAATTCATTGGATCAAGAAGCATCTGTGGGACATGATTTTAAAGTCAACATAGTAGCCATCCTGCTGCATTTGAAACTCTGCTTGCTTTTTATGTGTACCACACATAAAAGCAGAGATTTGATCCAATTATTGTAGATACTATCTTCATTTTTTTACCACACTCTCCTGAGACCCCCTGCATGCAATTACCCCATTCTGTGCTTTCGAATACTTTTATGTAGTGTCGATCCATATCCACCACATGGATGCCAAAGGCCTTCATGCTTTCTACCTTAATTGATGAATGTCTTATTTAGCATTGTCTCCTTTTGTCAGTAATCCTTGTTTTTGCCTAGTAGTAGGGAGAAAAGCAACAGTTTCTGTTCTTTTTTCTCTTGCATCTATTCATAAACTCAGAAAAAAGATTATTGAACAGATAGCAGTGCCACGTAAAAACAATGCCAGGGGCCTCCTGTTTGGTCTACAAGCCTTGCTAGTGGAGCACAAATCTGCTTAACCTTAAATTGACATTTTCCCCCTATCTGCAGTAAACATGCTACAAATATATCCTTGAAACTTTTTCCTGCAATGTGCCATGTCTACATAATGTTGGCTTCATTTTGTTCACCAGGCCATGAGTGAGATAGACTTAAGTCATTATTAGCTGTCCTGGGAATTGATAGTCTTCTCCTTATTCCAATATTCTCCAAGGGCAGCCCAAAGTACGTAAACTCTGTTAGGCATTGTCATCCAGGACCTTGTGGGGAACTTGGTGACCTTAAACTGAGACAATAAAGGCACCTAGGAACCGACAGTGGGGATAGCAATGTTCACATCTGTTTCATTTTCTGTTGATAGGTAGGCTGTGTTTCAATTTAGCTGTGGGGAAAGATAAATAAATCTTAAATTAAATTTGACTTGATTCTAAGTGTTATCATTCCAATTCTATGGATCACAATCTATGGGGGAATAATTTTCATATGCTGTTTCAATTTACGAGATGTGCAAAATAAATTTAGTTGATGACAGTATAAGGGTGAAAATTATAATATGCAGAATGCAGGTCATGTATACTAACAATCTGCACTCTTGTTTTCTACTGAAATCAAGTGCACAAAGTAATGCACAAAGCATCTGTATGCCTCACATTGCTGTCCCTTAAATTGTGCCGAACGATCTCTGTTCCAAATCCCACAACGTCTTAACAGACATGTGCTTTGCCAATGACGAAAGTGATCAAAGCTGTACAACTTTCAGAACTGAATGACTAAGTCAGTAGATCAAGGAGCTTACTTTTAAATCAGTTCTGTTGTTTTCAGTAAAGACATGTATTTAATTTAGCTCTTAACATAATGTGTATCAATGTAATGCTATCTGGATTCTTCTATAGTTAAATTGGCACCAGTGATGCACAAGAGAGGGATTTAGCAAACTGGGAGTATCCTGAGATTTGCTACAAAGTGTGTCCATGTCCGTGTGTGTGTGTGTGTGTGTATAAAGAGAATGATTAAAACTTAAGAAGCCTAACTATTTCCCCTTCCCCCTGCCCAAATGCACCTAACCCAATACATTTAGAACATGGGAAGTGGAAAGCTGGATCTGAAAGTGACTGAAGCATTTTGGAAAAAGACATAACTAGCCTGAAACGTTCCATAGGGCTACACTCAGTTTCAGTTCACAATTGTACAATATCTAGTTGCTTTTTCTTTTTTTTAAAAAAAGATAGTTATTTATTACAGTACTATGAGAGCACCTGTTTGGTGTCGTGGTTAAGGCACCAAGCTATAAACTGGGAGATCATGAGTTCTAGTCTATCAAGCACAAAGCCAGCTGGGTGACCATGCCCAGTCACTGTTTCTCAGCCCTAAGAAGGAGGTAAAGACAAATCTCTTCCAAAAATGTTGCCAAGAAAATTGCAAGAATTTGTCCAGACAATTGCAGGGGTCAACACTGACCTGAAGGTATATACCCAAATGTATTGATTACTATGGAACGCAGCATCAGTCAGTTCAACGTGGTTATAAATACATAGGATGTTGCTACAGAACAAGATTGGGTCTCTGTTAAATGCAAAGTCAAGAAAAATCACAGTCTCACCATTGTCCTCCATATGGTTGAAACAAATGGAAAACATTGACCAAAAGAGGGGAAAAAAAAGAAAAATGGGTAATGTATCCATGCTGGTTTTCTTATGCATTACCATGCCATTGTTCCTAGCAAAGAAAGTTAGACAACCTCAGGAACCCAAAGTTGCCTGCTTCCTTCTCTGTTGTTCTGTGGAGCTCTGCCACTTTTATTAACCTGATTTGCCAGTGTTTAATTATCTATTCTAGCGTGTTATATTGCATCATGTTCTTAACAGTTTTTATTTATCCACTGTCTAAGTTACTCACGTAGCTTCCTATTTGTCTGGCTGTTAGTCTTATTAAGAGGCAAAAAAAGCATCTGGTAGATTGTCACAATTTTAAGGAAGCTATTTAGGCTGATAGAGACAAATTGGAAGGAGACATATTTTATCTTGGTTGGGCAAAACCATTCTTAACCTGTTGAGCAGATAAAATAGCCTTCCTAAGGTGATAAGCTAGGAGACCACTAGATGGCAGTACACATTAATTTTCTATATCTCTTTGCTATCATCTAGCAGCCATCCAGAGTTTTGCATGAATGATTTCATTTTTTTTTTGCTACAGCTATACACTAGTTGAAATCTTAATTCTTTTGATCCCACATAATCTGGATGGATGGGGGGAAGTGTTGCCTCAGCAGCCCTAAATAACTAACTTAATGATTTTGTTGTTGTTAGTTGCGAAGTCGTGTCCGACCCATCGCGACCCTATGGACAATGTTCCTCCAGGCCTTCCTGTCCTTTACCATCTTCTGGAGTCCTTTTAAGCTCACGCCTACTGCTTCAGTGACTCCATCCAGCCACCTCATTCTCTGTCGTCCCTTTCTTCTCTTGCCCTCAATCTTTCCTAGCATTAGGCTCTTCTCCAGTGAGTCCTTCCTTCTCATTAGGTGGCCAAAGTATTTGAGTTTTAGCTTCAGGATCTGGCCTTATAAAGAGCAGTCAGGGTTGATCTCCTCGAGGACTGACCGGTTTGATCGCCTTGCAGTCCAAGGGACTCGCAGGAGTCTTCTCCAGCACCATAGTTCAAAGGCCTCAATTCTTTGGCGCTCAGCCTTTCTTATGGTCCAACTTTCACTGCCATACATTGCAACTGGGAAGACCATAGCCTTGAGTATACGCACTTTTGTTGACAGGGTGATGTCTCTGCTTTTTAGTGTGCTGTCTAGATTTGCCATGGCTTTCCTCCTGAGGAGCAAGCGTCTTTTAATTTCGTGGCTACAGTCCCCATCTGCGGTGATCTTGGAGCCCAGGAAAATAAAATCTGTCACTACCTCCATTTCTTCCCTAACTATTTGCCAGGAATTGAGAGGGCCGGATGCCATGATCTTGGTTTTCTTAATGTTTAGTTTCAAGCCAACTTTTGCACTCTCCTTCTTCACTCGCAACAAGAGACTCTTCAGTTCCTCTTCACTTTCTGCTTAATGATGGATGTCAAGAAAAACTTTCAGTCTTTATATTTTCCCTATTCTTTGAGGTGTCTTGGGTTTAATATGCCATATACATTGTACAATTCAATTGAAAAAGAAACTGAAATCTTTTGGGGGGGGGGAAGTGAAAATAAAAACTTACAATAGCATAGTTGCATAAGTATGTGCACCCTCTTCTAAGTAAGGATGTGGCTATGATATATACAGCATATCAGAAATGGGACTTAGAAATAGTCCAGGTGGTAAGTCACAAAAATATAAGCATGTCCTGAAACTACTATAATTGATGTAAGGGGAAAGGAGGACTTTTTGTGGCTATTGCGTGGGGACTCGATTTCTTGGGCCAAATGTTTGGTGGGCTATGATACAAAAGGTTTACAAAGCCAGTCTTCTGAAAAGATTGGATATGATAATTGAGCAAACCAGAAGAGCAACCAAGGCTACAGTCTTAAGCAGAGTTATTTAAAAAATAACCATGCCTAAAATATATTGTACTTCTGAGATCAGGCTAAAATGAGCTTCTTGGTGGACATAGTATGATCACTTTCAAATGGCTTTTCTACAAACTTTGAATTCTTGCCTCCATCTTTTCTCATTTTCTACTCATGTTACAGAGTTTTTTAAGGATTAAATTATGAATCGTGAAAGACTTTCCCTAGTCTAAATCGTTACTTAAAGAATTGACTCACAATACAGTAGAAAATGCAAACTAAGGTCCTGTCAATGTATAGTAGATGCTGGTTACCTGAACAAGCTGAGAGGATAAGAGTCATGGTTCCGACAGATGAAACTCTTAAGGCATTGTTTACCTTAAAGAATCTTTTATTCGAGAAACAAAGTATTGGCACTACATAGTTGAAACCAGAAACTAAATTCCCCTCCCCTGGATACAAAGTAACAAAGTGCAATTCCCTTCTCCAATAAACAATCATAAATCACATTCTCCAATTAGCCTGAAGCCCGGCTTTCTCCCCAGCTCTCCAGCCTGCCAAAACACTATCAGCTCTGGGCTCAAACTCCTTGGGTTCCCACGACTAAATTATTACTGTTATGACTATCTGGACTCTCATCCCTATTCCCTCTCCCAGCAGCAACTAATTCTAAAAGCAATAGAGAAAATGGCTGCATTTCCATCTGTTGTCAAAGCAAGAACATCCGAAATTAGCACCGTTGACCAACATTATGAACAGAATGTAATATATATGAAGAATGACAACGTTTCTACCTCTGCATTGCAAATAACTGTTGTAAATGTGGTATAAAAAGCATAATGAGATCCCCTTTATGGTGTGCTCCATTTTGGCTAAACACCAGTGGATTTTTGGATGTACATAATATATCATGTACGTGGACTTCCGGTGGCGGCGCGGCGCCGAAGACAGCCTTCCCTGGCTGCCCGCGGCTCAGCTGTTTGTTTTTTCACCCGAAACAGCGCCGATCAGCTGTTCGGGCGAAATTGAAGCCCCCTCCTCGGGAGAAGAGGAGGGGGTGAGGCCCCAGGTAGGGGTAGAGTTCTCCGAGGCCGCCTGAGCTTGGAGCTTGGGCGGCTGAAGGATTGAACTCCCCCGAAGCCTGGGTTGCTCCCAGCTGGCCGTCGTCTCTGCTCCGAACTTCTTGGAGCAGAGCCAGGCGTCTGCAAACCATCCCTGCCTGAAGAAAGGACTATGATTTAAAGGAGCAGGCAGAGCGGTACAAGAGGAAAAGGTGAAGAGGATTATTTTACTATACTCTCGAACTTGTTGGACTTTTTAAACTTTAATTGAAAGTGCGTCATAATTGAGGATTAAAAGATGGCGGCTAAACCTCCCTCTAAAACTCTTCGGAGTGGAGGATCCTCGCCGGTGCAACAATCATCACTACAGGCGTTGCACCCTCCTGACGTGCTGACATCGAAGGATTTGCGAGATGCTCTGGATAAACATGCCCAGGTACTTTTGGAATCAATTAATCAATCAATTGCTGATAAATTTGCACAGATGGAGGAGAAATTGGAGAAATTCGAGGAAAGAATGGAAGAGAGGATGGAACAGAAGTACAGCGTGATGAGGGTAGACATTTTGACTTCAGTGCATAAAGTGGCGGAATGTGTGGAAGATTTAGATGAAAAAATGGATGATTTGGCTCAAAGGAATGCTATATTAGAAGTAAAAGCACGGGAGAATGAAAATGTAAGAGGCAAACTGGAAAGGGAGTTAAGCCTTGCCCAATATTACCAGATGCAGTTTGCTGTCAGAATCAGAGGTTTAAAAGAGAATGTTAAAGAAGATTTAAAGCAGCTGATCTCTGAGGCTCTCGAAGGGGTATTGAATCAGCCAGCATCTGAAATAAGAGCAGCTATGGATAAAGTGTTTCGGGTGAATTCATGGATTGCTAGACAGAGAAAGCTGCCAAGAGATGTGGTGGTTTACTTTGCAAAAAGAGAAATTAGAGATCAAGTTATACAAGCTGCCTATGATGCTAAGGTTGTGATTGCTGAACAAGAAGTTTTGGTTTTAAAAGAAATTCCTCCAAGGATTTTAAGGGGAAGAAAGGACTATACATTTCTTGTGCAAGAGCTTAAGCAAAGAGATATAAGGTTCAGATGGGAGATTCCAGATGGGCTGATGGTGATGTATGAAGGTAAAAGGTACAGGCTGATTACTGTGAAACAAGCGCGTGATTTCTACAATAATGTCTTAAAAGCAACCCCATTAACGCTTCTGGAAGCTGGAAAAGGATCTGGAGAAGAAGAACAACAAGAGGAGGAAGCAGAGGAAAATGGTGCTGGAGGAGATCAAGCTACAACTTCTTTGGATGATCCTAGAGAGCAAAGAGTGACGCGTGCTGCTTTAAAACGAGCAAAGAAAATAAAAGAACAAGATCAGCAAAAGTCTTCAGATTCTTCACAACGCATTCATAGCCAAGCTGTGGGAGGAGCACGGCCTAAGGAAGCTAGTCCTATCAAAGCTGTGGTCCAAGAGCTTTTCGAGGATATACATGGCAACTAAATTTTTAACCTGGAATGTTAATGGACTAAACTCACCGCAGAAGAGGAAGAAAGTTTTTCAATATTTAAAACAATTTAAGATAGATGTTATATGCCTGCAAGAAACGCATATTAGAGTTTTGGATCAAAAGTACTTATTGAACTCGAGGCTGGGTACGCAATTTGTTGCTTCTGCAGAGAATAAGAAAAATGGAGTGGTTGTTTATGTTAAAAGTGCCTTAACAGCGGATTTAATTGAAGCAGATAAGCATGGAAGATATGTTATGATCGAGCTGTTGTTAGAAGGTAAAAAGACGCTTTTAGTTGGATTATATGCACCAAATCAACAACAAGCTGACTTTTTTACTTTACTTCATACAAAGCTTACCCAGTTGGATTATAAATCTTTTATTTTTATGGGGGACTGGAATGGAGTTATGGATGTACAGTTGGATAAGGCTGGAGCCTTCAAGCGCATTCCAAGTCACGCTAGACTGCCTAAATCTTTTTTTGAAATGAAGGATGACCTGGAATTGCGAGATATTTGGCGTGAGAGACATCTGCAGGAGAAGGATTATACTTTTTATTCTGATAGACACCAATCTTTTTCGAGGATTGATTTTATTTTGTTGACTAATGATTTTCTTTTGAGAACTAAAAAGGTGAAGATCTGCGCAAGAATTATCTCTGATCACAGTCCAGTGTGGTTGGAGATTGATAAGGAAAAAGGAGATAGGCGCTCATGGCGCGTAAATGAGAATCTGTTTAGAAATCAGAGAAATGTGGAAGAATGCAAACAGCGGATGAAGGATTTTTTTGAGATTAATATGAATAAGGGTACCTCTATGGATATGGTTTGGGATGCTAGCAAGGCCTATATGAGAGGGGTGTTGATATATATGAATAATAGACATAGACGTGCAGTGGAAACTAGAAGGAAAGAACTGGAGAATGAAATAAAGGAAAAAGAAAAGGCTTTGATTTTGAACCCAGAGGATGTGAAGATCAAGGAGGCTATTAGACTGTTAAGAGGACAATTTGATAAATTAATGGCTGATCAAGTGGCGACCAATCTGCGGTTTGCTAGGCATAATACTTTTTGCAACGCTAATAAACCAGGCAGATGGTTAGCTTATAGATTGAGGAAAAAACAAAGGGCATCTAATATAGATAAGATTGAGTATAAAGGAAGGGTTGTGTATCAACAGAATCTTATTAAGGATGCCTTTGTGGATTTTTACTCGAAATTATATACTAAAGAGGACATTAATGCAAAAGATATTGATACGTATTTGGAGAATGCTAGCATCCCGTTTCTTACGCAAGTACAAAAAGAGGGGATTAATCAACTGATTACAGAAGAAGAAATTTTTACAGCTATTAAGGAACTGAAGGTGGATAAAGCACCAGGCACGGATGGCTTGACTGCGGCCTATTATAAAAACTTACAATTAGAGATGATAAAACCGTTAAAGGAACTGTTCCAGACAATCCAGAGGGGGGGAAAGGTGCCACCGTCTTGGAGAACAGCTTTTATCTCTTTGATTCCGAAGGAAGACCAGGATGCTACTTTAGTTAAAAATTACAGACCGATATCGCTTTTAAATACAGATTATAAGATATTTGCTAAGGTTTTGGCTAACAGACTGATGAGGGTTCTGCAACAGGTGATTCATGGGGACCAAACGGGGTTTATTAGTGGAAGACAAATGAAAAATAATGTGAGACATATAGTTGATCTGTTAGAGTTTTTGGAAAGGCACAACCAGATCTCTGCTGCGCTAATCTTTTTAGATGCTGAAAAGGCTTTTGATCAATTGAACTGGCAATTCTTGTTGAAAGTTTTAGACAAAATGGATTTTGGGGAAAAATTTTACAACCGATTAGGGCATTATACCAAAAACAAACTGCCCGAATCATAGTTAACAATAGTTTGACAACAGCATGTAATATTGAGAAGGGCACAAGGCAAGGGTGTCCGCTATCGCCCTTGTTATTTGTGTTAACATTAGAGATATTATTGGTTAAGATTCGGAATTCGGAAAAAATTAAGGGGATACAAGTTGGAGATCAGGATTATAGATTGAGAGCATTTGCAGATGATCTGGTTGTTACAGTGACCCAGCCAGAGAACTCTGTTGTGGACCTGATGGAGATAATAACACAATATGGGAAGGTTTCTGGATTTAAA
Source organism: Vipera ursinii (assembly GCF_947247035.1). Classification (NCBI taxonomy): domain Eukaryota; kingdom Metazoa; phylum Chordata; class Lepidosauria; order Squamata; family Viperidae; genus Vipera; species Vipera ursinii. The sequence continues at coordinate 22,353,982 of NC_139514.1, forward strand.
GTAAATATACAGAAAACAAAAATTTTGGCTAGAAATATGATAGTTTCGCAGAAGGCTCTCTTAGAAGGATTAACTGGATTTGAGATTGTTAAAAGGGTTAAATATTTGGGGGTGATTTTGTCGCCCTCTAATACAAAGCTATATAAAAATAATTATGAAAAATTATGGGGGAAAATTCAAAAAGAAATGGAGAGTTGGGAAAAATTGCAATTGTCTTTGTTGGGACGGATTGCAGCAGTGAAAATGAATGTCCTGCCCAAATTTTTATTCTTATTTCAAATGATACCGATTCTTAAGAAAGATTCTAACTTGGAGGAATGGCAGCGTGGTATTAATAAATTTGTGTGGGCAGGGAAAAAGCCACGAGTTAAACTTAAGATTATGCAGGATACTCATGAGAGAGGTGGCCTTAAAATGCCTAATTTTAAATTATATTATGAAGCTGCTGCACTAGTAGGAATAAGTGATTGGATTAATTTGACACAACCGAGGTTATTAAATCTTGAGGGCCATGATTTGTTGTTTGGCTGGCATGCATATTTGTTGTATGATAAGAAGGTAGATACAGTGTTTAGGATGCATATTTTAAGACAGGCACTGCTGAGAGTCTGGAAGAAGTATAGACATAAGTTAAGCAGCAAGATACCATTGTGGGCAATCCCAAAACACGCAATAGAAAATATACATGCTGGTTTCAAACACGATGAGACTACTTATAAGGAAATTTTAAGTTTGGAAAGGAATGTTTGGTGCTTGAAATCATATAGCTTCTTGCGAGAAGAGAAGGTTGTTCAGACTTGGTTTCAATATATTCAGTTACGGGCCAGGTGGAAAGAAGACCAGAAAAATGGATTTGCAATGACTGATGAAAATTTGATAAAGCAAATTAGAAATCAGGGACCAGCACATATTAAACGGATATATCTTGCATTGATAGAGACCGATTCAGAAACAGAGCTTGTTAAGGATTGTATGATAAAATGGGCCCAAAACATTCAGGAAGTTATTACAATGGACACGTGGGAAAAGATCTGGGTGAGGAATGTAAAATTCACTCAAGCTCAAAATCTAAGAGAGAACTTTTATAAAATGTTTTATAGATGGCATTTAGATCCTAAAAAGCTTGCAAGTATGTATCCGAATTATCAGCCTAAATGTTGGAGGTGTGGTGATGAAGATGCAACATATTTTCACATATGGTGGACATGTAAGAAGGTTAAGGCTTTTTGGATAAAAGTCTGGTGGAATATGCAGAAGATTTTTAAACAGAGGATAAAGTTTTGTCCGCAACTTTTTTTGTTGGGAATAATTGCAGACGCTACAGTTGTGGACACCAAGCTGATGTTGAACTTAATTACGGCGGCAAGACTTTTGATAGGCCAATATTGGAAGAAAGAGGAACTGCCGACCATAGAAGAGTGGACTTTAAAGGTTTCCGACCTGGCAGAGATGGCGAAGATTTCGGCCTATTTGAAAGATCATTCGCAAGAACGTTATATTATGGAATGGAGAAAATGGATTGAGTTTATCCAGAACAAGTATAGGGTTAAGAAGTTTTATGTAGCATTCGAATAAGTCTTCTTTCGTGTTTTTTTTTCTTTTTTTTTCTATTTTAGTCTTCTATATATATTTAATAATGCTAAGTTTTGTTTGATCCTATATAAGTTAGAGAGTGATGGATTTTAGAATTTATAGTTGTTAGTATATGGTTGTTTATGATTGCTTTTTTATATATATATATACCTTGTATTTAGCTCTGGGAAGTCGGGGGGGGAGGGGGGTTGGGGGGAGGTAGGGGGGGGAGGAGGGAGGGGGGGAGGGGGGAGGAAGGGGGGAGGTAGGGAGGGGAGGAGGGAGGGGGAAGGGGGTTTTTTAAAGGAAAACTGTACTTTAAAACTTTTCAATAAAAAAAATATATCATGTACGTAACATAATATAGATTGGTCACGACCGTCAGTATATAGTGCAAGGGGGATCTATGTAGGATAGATGAAAACATGTGACATGCAGACGAATAGACACTTGCGACAGAATGTTAGTACAGATCATATTAATTTTAACCCATGTTTTAAATATATTGTCAGCGATCTCGAGGACTTGCAGAGTAGGAAGAATCTAAGTCAAATCAATAAAGCACACACCTTCCTCCTTCTATTTTCCCCATAGCAGCCACCCTGTGAGGTGAGTTGGGATGAAAGAGTGAGTGATTAGCCCTCGGTCACCCAGCTGACTTTTGTGGCTAAGATGGGAGTAGAGTTCTTGGTCTCCGGCTTTCTAGCCTGATGCTTTAACCACTAGACCAAACTGCCTCCATTGCCATTGCTAACCATTGACCATTACTACCCTGTATGGCCAACTGACTGTGCTATGTGCTATTGATACAGTGCCCGGTCAAAATTTTGAAGCACTGATATTATTTCTACTCTCTTCCTAAAATGCATTCCCTCTTCATGCCTGTCATCTGAGCCACAAATTTTCCAATGATGATGAAAGCCAGACTGCCCTACGAAAGAGGAATTTGATAAAAACCAAACCATGCCATTGGTGTGTAGCCAATCTTGGAAACACTAGATTCTGTGGAACACACAGTGAAATAAGATTGCTGACATTATAGACCAAGGAAACAATCGCATCACCATCATGTGAACAAGAGTCAAATTGGGCTGTTTAGGTCATATATTAATTTGAAAAAAGAAAAGAAAGATGCTCTCATAGAGTGCATGGGTTGCTTTTAAATGGGGATGAGAACTAGGATAATTAACCTGTGAGGTGATGCCCAAACAGACCATAAAACTGCTGGATTCTGAGGGTGCCTTTTCCATCCCAGCATGTAATGCCAAAGTAGACTTATGGAATTTAATATACCACCTCCATGAACAGAGTGTTTCAATCAAGAAGCATATCCTATTCACTGGAGCTGAGCCATGGAGTTCAATTAACTGTTCCTGTAATAAAGTACGCTGCCCATATTGGTACTCCCTATGATGGATTTCTTCCATGCAAGAAGAGATAGAAGAGCAACAATGGGATTTCTTCAATTGACTGGTTTGTGAAAATATAAGCCAATGCATATAATAAAAAGATAGATAAAACATACATATTCATAGTAGCAGGAAGCTCAATAAAGTCATGATTATGTTAAAGAACTGAATTGCACTGGAAAGGTCAAGTAGGTTTGGCTCATCAGGAATAGAAAAACATTATAAGATAACAGACAAAAATCAAGACCATACACCACAGCAAAAGGAAAACTCATTTTTATTTTTCTCTTATCCTTCAGTTAATACCACAACACTGGATTTCACAGTATGGTATAGTTTAAGACAGAAGGCACTGAAGAACCAACCCAATGATATAAATGACAATAATAAGGAAATTGAAAAAAAATAGGGCAAGGATAAGAGAATCCACCTGGTACCAGCTTCCATTAATAGAGATGGTAATCGATAGTACAAAAGCCTAGCGCAGAGTCTATGGTACTCTTTGCCACTATATGAGATAATAGTTTTGCCTGAGCATTCAGTGCAATGGCCTAACTTCAAATGGCATATGCTGAATACAAGACAGCTATGTTCCTCATTAGCATTTAGGCTAACTTGCAATAAAATGCAATGCTTTGTTTATGAAGTTAAAACTGAAAAGTTATATCCCATCATTCACTAAAGGAAGGAAAAACAGTTACGTAACTTGCCCTTGCTTATTATTGAACAAATGTTAAGGCTTAACCCTCAATCTTTGCATCTTGAATGTACTCATAATGGTGGCACAACACTGATCTCATCATGCCAGCTCTTTATTTTACAGCGATATCCTCTTAGCCACAGCCATATTTCTCTCCCCACAATCCTGACTGTTGTGGCTGCTGGGTCCTGAAATGTATCCCATCTTCAAGGAATTTCACAGTGGAATTCTTCACGAAGGTGGGCCATTTTATTACAGCACATATGGAAGCCCACGTACATAGCAATAACCTACTACAGCGTGAAAAGTGTTGCAATAGTAGTACCTCCTCTTATGCATCATATCAACTGCTTTTGAAACAGAGAATTCCAAAAGCAACATGCAAAATAGCATCAGAGACAGTTAGAAAAAATTCATGGAGATACAACATTTCTTATGCAACCCCAGGAAGTTCTTTGGACTTTGGTTTGTGTACAAATGGGAACTTTCACTGCAGTTCTAACTGGGTAATACTGTATGGATCGAGGTCAGGGATCTTCAGACTTGGCCTTTTTATGACTTGTGGGCTGGCTGATGAATTCTGGGAGTTGAAGTCCACAAGTCATAAAAGGGCCAAGTTTGAAGACCCCTGATCTACAGTGTGAAAGCAAAAGATCTTGCATTGCACAGGAGAGAAACAAAATCATATTTGTTGTGTTGGTTTGTTTTTTTAAAAAAAATATCAAAGTCTTACCATTTTCTTTAGAGCAAAGAACTTAAAAAGACATGCCATATTATTCCATATTAGAATGTTTCAGACATGGGAGTGAAGAGAGGCAGGAAAAATGCATGCCCGTATTAGGTAGATGTGAGAGTAAAATACATTCTCAGATAAATAATACTAGCATTATAATACACAATCATTCTAAACGTACTTAACCATTATAAATTAGACAGTTTTCAAGTAGGCCAAGTGACTTTTGCAGAGGGAATCTGGATTCATTTGAAAGCCAACACTGAATGCTTTACAAAAGGATGTCCATGCTCTCCAACTGAGATCTACCTACGGTAAAAGTTTGTCTTAGAATGTAAGTGTGAATCTGTGTATAAAATAAACCAGCTGTTCTCAGCTCAAAGAAGGTAAATAATTAAGGAAACTACTCCATAAACAACATAGGTTGTTTCAGCATTTTAGGTAAAGGCATCTGGGCTTTTATCAGGAGACAAAATAACGAGGGGAAAATACCATTCTTTCTCCCAGTTGCGGGTGTCGAGTTCCTTCTTCCCATTAGACTTCCTGAAATTATAATATAGCACTCCTAGTAGTAGTTTATCCCTTTTTTAAATTATTTCTCAGCATTTGCATATAAGACACACAAGAAAGCTACAATTAGCTGCGGTATAAAGTGTAAAAATGGTTTTTAGAAAAACATTTTTTTACATAGCAAAACATTCACTTTGGACAGCAATTATCAATGCATGTTAATATTGTAGATCAAACTAATGTCACCTCCAATTAATTTTTGTCACTGTTGCCAGCACTGTTATCATACCCACATTACATTTTATTGGAGGGTACAACCCCCTTTACACATGAAATATTCTAAAACATAATCCAATTATTGCAGTTCTTTTTTTTTAAGGTAGGCTTTGGTCCTACTCAGTGAACATAGTCGGGATGAAAAGAAGTTCAAATAAATTTTGTAGGGATTAGCAATTTCGAGATGCATACATTGTTTTGCTCTTTTGAAATGGATTATGAAGTCTTCAAAAACATACATCTTAAGGAGCTAGATTTCTGCTATTAAATCTCTTTAGCAAAAGAGAAAACTGGCAGGACCTAGATGACCATTTTCCAAGAACTGTAATAGGCAATTAAAGTTATATATAGACATGGCAGATTTTCATAAAGCATCACTTTTTTGAAATAATTTATATTGTATCTACTCTAAAATGGTATATATTTCATGAAGAGTCATTGTACACTCTGTCCTTCACTTTCACTTATCAATGTAATCTTTTACTTTTAAAAAATCTAGATCTTTTAGTTGAAGAAATATATTTAGTTCAATGCTCCCCAGTCTGATAAAGTTGACCGTGGCTTCCTTTTATATAAACTGGAACCGTTCTGAAATGGATGATTCCAGCATCAGATGGATTCACTGTTGGTTGAATAGTACCCAATGAATGATCCTTAGCAGATCAAAGGGAGCTGGTACTTCAGAATTCTTATCTAGACCCAATGTTCTTCAGCATTATTATAAATGACTGAGAAAGCTATAGAAAGGATGCTAAGCAGATTTGCAGATGACAAAAAGCTAAGAGGAGAAATTGGTAATACATTAGAAGACCAGCTCAAGGTTCAAAGGATCATGATAGACTTGTATATTGAGTCCTTTCAATGAAATTCAGTTCAATGGCCAGAAATGTAAGGTTTTGCAATTAAGGAGGAAAAAAAACCAGATGCACAAATACAATGCAGGTGGCATTTGTTTTGAAAGTAGTGTTGGTGAGAAGGATGTCTTTGTGTCCTGGTAGACCACAGATTAAGTAAGAGCCAGCAATGCGCTGTAACTGCCCAAAGAGCCATTGCAACCTCAGGCTGCTCCAACAGAGGTATAATCTTGAGATTGTGGTAAATGACAGTTCCACTGTGTGCTGGCCTGATCAGATTACATACTGTATGAATAATGCATCTGGTATTGGCAGCCACAGCACAGGAATTGGAAAGAAGGCAGAGAAGAACAAGAGATGAAGAGGGATTTGGCAATTAAATCTTATCGAGAACAATTAAAAGGGCAGGGGATGTTTATCCTAAAGAAGATAAGACTAAGGGGAGACACAAAAATTTGTAATGCCAGAAGAGCTAACATAGGGAAGAAGATGTACATTTATTCCTCATAGTGCCTGCGACAAGAATTATTTTATGAATCTTGAAAGTCAAGGAATGGGTGAGCCAAGCTTCCTGTGACAAAAAGTTCTATTGTACCTATGCCTTGTCCAATGATGATGCAAAATACACAATGAAGACTTAATGGAGGAATAAATTATGCAAAACAGAAAATGCAGACATAATGGCAAGTTCTCATAATTTATTTAGATTACAGGATTTGGAATTATCACAAAAGATACCTGCCTGTAGAAAAGCACATAATACGCACATAGAATGTGCACTGCTCTGCATCTGATGCTGCTTTCATAGGTTGGTCATGCATCAGTGCATGCCTTAGATAATAATACTGATGCAGTTTCAAGCCTCGGGGCAACTATTTATGCTACAAGGGAATCACATAGAGGGGATTCTTACAAGCAATTGCCATGCTTCGCATGAAACATGAGCTTGCTGATTACATGTAGCCAGGGACAAATTGGTACACTATAATTATGATGCCATAAATACTTTTGTTGGACAATGGCCAATAACCATTTTTTTTTCTTTCCACCACTCCCTGCTCTCCAATGCATTTGATGATAGAAGTAGAATATCTTTGGGGCAGCAGGCCTTCTTATGGGCTAAGACTATTACATGGAGCATGTGCTACATGGAACTACTTCCTGCAGCTTCTATGTGGCAGCCATAGCACAAAGAATTGCTCAGGTTCTCATATAAATAGAATCATACTGAAATGTAGGGAAAATATGTAGAAGTTAATCTACTAAATGTTAATGCAGCAACACGTTTTAACAATTGAAACAGATGGTTCCAGATGTGCCTTCCATGAACAAAGCTGAAAACTTAAATATAAAGCACCTTACAGAATAACCATCTCTTGTGTAGGAGGCCTTACATGTCAATTGTTGTTAACCTACTGTCTTTAGGTTATACATCAGTATTTAACAATGCAGAGATCAGCCTAGCAGATAGCTAACATGCCAGCATGTTGGCACCCAAGCTAGGTACAATCCTGCCCCCACTACAATTACTGGAATAGGCTGACCTCCTTAAGCCAACCAAGAAACTGAAGTGTATGCACATGGATACTGCAATGACATAATGATGGGAAATAAAATAATAATAAACAAAACTTGGTAGAAATGGCTACTTTAGGATGGGAAGAACAACACAGTACAATTAAAAATCTTCCTTTCCCACACACCCCCTGTTCACACATATTTGTCAGATATGAAGGTAGCAATTTTTGGCCCAGCTTATTACCAGCTGCATCAGTAGAAAAAAGGGGGGGAAACAGCTTTGCCTGAAAAAGTCGAGCCAGCTATTAAAAAAAAAAGCTGCTTCAACCAATGTATATGTTCTTTGCGTGTTATACAAGACTTCCTGGCCAGCAGATAACAGTCAATGTTACTTTATTTCTTTGTTCCTTCAACATAGGAACCAGCGCTGAATGGCTCATGCCCATGGTTGAAAGTCCATTGACAGCAACAATCATATCACCACATCTAAGGAGGGAAACAAATGAGGATTAGTAAGTTGCACAACCCACATACTGCAGGAAATGACTTCTCTGAGTTTGAACAACCAATTCTTAGATGCCTCTGTTTGGGTATGATGCAAAACTAGAGGTGACACCATTTTAGTTGCAATGGTTGTGTGAACTGACTGAGGTACACTTGCAAAAAAGAATCGTTCCAAAGACGGAAGCATTTTTTTTTACATTAAATAGACATCCTACAGCAAGTACAATCTCCCACCAGCTCTCTGTCCCTACCGCGCAAAGGGGTATATCTCTTTGAAGGTTATGCTGGTAATTCAGGTTGAAAAAAGTAACAGTTAAATTCAAATGATTTTGAATTTTAATTTCTATTGCCTGATTAATTGAGAACACTTCAGTTAATGGAACAATTTATGGTAGCTTCACTAAAGAGCATAACTATGGGAAATATCTGGAAAGGCAAAAACATTCAGCTTAACATTTAAAATTGTGGGGAAAAAAGAGGAATGTGGCCTGATTTGGTGGGCAGTGGATTCTTTGGTTTGTGGCAGACATTTGAAGGACATCAAATTGGAAAAATGATCCAGATCCTCCTGGGGAAGTTGGAGTCAGTTGTTCACCAGCAAGATTGCTGTGAAGAATTTACCAGGTATCTGTTAAAGTATTTGCTAAAAGTTGGACTCTAGCCTTGAAGCAGGTGCCATGAAGGTAAATGAGGCTCAGTCTGGCTTGGTTATTTGGGAGGAATTTGATCCTGTTTGGGTACAGGGCTCTTAGAACTTTAAGCTAGGATCCCTGTTCCTCCCAAAAGGTGACATGCAGTTAGGATCTGGCAATGGGAATGAAGGAGTGGTCCTGCCAGTTTTGAAGGAGGAACTGGTTCATTTCCTTCTTAAAAAGAAAAAAGCCATTGTGGAACATAATCTGGTAGACAACTTCCGTCCTGTTTCCAACCTTCCCTTTCTGCTGAAAAACAGCAAAATAGTCCCAACTCAGGGTCACATGGCCATGGAACACGACAACTGGTTGTAAATGCAAGCAAGTTGCCAACCAGCCCAATTGTGATGATGTGACTGCAAGAGGGGGAAGCAGTCATAAGTAGCTTTGAATGGCCATTAATGCCAGTTGCAAAGAGAAGACTATTTTGAGAACACTGTAAATCAAACTCCCTGCCCATTGCAGGATCTGTACTTTACAAAGAACTACTCCTCAAACACAAAGTACACACATTTCATATTGCCCTGAGCAGTGTTTCTCAACCCTGGCAACTTTAAGATGTGTGAACTTCAACTCCCAGGATTTGGGAAGTTGAAGTCCATACATCTTAAGGCTACCAAGATTAAGAAACCCTGGACTTGAGAATGAATCTGCAGTATCAACTGTAAGCCCTGATGACTTCCTTACCTTGTTAAAATTGATAAAAAAACAAAAAGGAGCCTTACTTGAGTCTTCCATCAAAATATGCTGGTGTTCCTAGAACAATTGTTTTAATGAAGAAAGGCTGGTTTGTGTGATTTTCCTCGTAGCCACCAACAATGCTAAATCCCCAGCTGGCTAGATTGCTCCTTCTTAATACAACATCATGGTAACTATGTAGGCAGCTGTGGGGGGAAAAAGGCAAGGAGTCGTAAAATCTATTAAACAAATCCGTTAGACCTCTAACAAATCTATAATAACTCTTTCAGGCTTGCCTGTGTACAACGAATGAATGATTTTTAATACTTAACGCAGTAATTATTCAGTAAGATACATTTCTAAACAAAAGCTCTTCTTTCCCTGACGGGTGTGGCACACCTTTTTAAATTTCCAGGCAAAATATTAAGTCACCTGACCTCATACCCAACCTGGGTCAATATTCTATGAGATCAAGAATGCTGATGCTTAGACAGTAACTAATTTTTGGAGAGCCTTGGGAAAAATAGCCTGAGGTCTTGAAGGGGATTGATACATTGAAAAAATAAAATTGCAAATAATAAAGGTATGACAAATCACTTTTGTGGGCCCTTTTAAAATGGACTCCTTTTTTTACCAAACAGGGCCTGCTTCTTTGTTTTGTTGGTTTTGGGTTTCACAAAGCAAATACGGGTTAATCCTGATAGTGTGAGAGAAATGCTAAAAAGAGTACCGCTCTACAATTCACTTATATTTATAGAAACATTCTTAAAAATTACAATAATGTCTTCTATTTTTAACACACTGTACAGTAAGAGAATGGTACGCGCAGGACTTCCAAAGAGCTTCTAAGGCTGAGCACAGAAGACGGCTTGATTCTTCAATCCTGCTCAGAAAAAAAATTGCAGAAGCTATAGTGGAGAGGAAGAAGATGAAATTACTCATACCTTGGAAGTCCTAACCACATGACCCAAGATGGCGACCAGCTAGCATCATATTCATTCTCACTGATGGTGCTCAGCTGCTCATCATTTGCCTGGGGCTGTTCTTCTGCAATCTGGACCTCTAGAGCCTTCAGAACAACCACCGAGGAAGCAGCACTGGCTTTGAGCATAGCCACAGCCTCGCTGTGACTCAGATTGGTCAGATCAATGCCATTAATATTCATCAACACATCGCCTGGATAAAAACAAACAAGAGATCCTGTTGAGGTGACATTCCATTGCAAATGCATCCCACTAAGTTGTTATTGTCTGTGCTTATCTAACAACAGGATCTCATGTATGTACAGATGTGGGGGGACATGTGGTAGCTTGCGTCATGCCTGTCAGAACTGCAATGTCTGCTATTTCTAGGCTTCAATGTCAGTGGCTCTTGTAAACCAGCATTTTCCAATCAGGCTAGTATGCTGAAAAGGGGCAGTTCTTCCTTCCTTCCTTCCTTCCTTCCTTCCTTCCTTCCTTCCTTCCTTCCTTCCTTCCTTCCTCCCTCCCTCCCTCCCTTCCTCCCCTCCCCTCCCTTCCCTTCCCTTCCCTTCCCTTCCCTTCCCTTCCAACAGACTGGCTCAATACTGCCTTCTGATGTTACCTCTTTTGATCCTGCCATCTCTTGCAAGACAGCCGTGAGGTTGTACACTTGTAACAAATATTGGCAATTCCCCACTTTTGCTGCCTCGACCTCCTGCTACTGTCATGCCAAGGGACTCGTGGGGCTCCTTCTTCACTGTGATGTGCTTCTCTTGACAAGTCACACATTGTGAGAGGTCCTACAAATATATATATATAAGAGTTTAGGCATACATTTCACTTGGGTTAAATCTGAAGGAGGGGAGTCAAATTATCTGCACATGCAGATCCCGATGTGGAACAAATAGTCATGTAGACTTTGCCAGCATCCATTAACTATAGCTCAACAATTTTTAATATTTAAATATGCTTATAAAAACTATGCACTATGCATTTTAAAATATATTTCACAGAAGATTTCATACCTAAAGGAATACCTTAAGGATAATAGTTTAAAAACGGGATATATTAGAGTTGTTCGCCACACAACTGTTATTAAAATTGAGTATATCGATGCAAATGGATTTCTTTAAAAACATTTTACAAGTAAACCACTGCCACAGCCTTACTGACAGATCTTTCATTTAAAGCCTCACATAACTATTTAAAAGACAGTAATTTTTCCCCCAAAGACTTAAATGCCCATCCACAAATCTTCTTACAAATACAAAATATTGGTAGTCTCCCTAATCAACCTGTATGATATAAAAATCTTTTTTTTTTGCTGTTTGGATTGCATAACAATACAATATATCCAATTTTGGGGAGGGAGAATATGTGTGTGTATTTGGAGGTGGTACCTAGGCTCATATCCTTTTGGATCTGAATGTACATTTTCAAGTTGAGAAATTGTGTAATGGAAGGTGGCACATTCCTGTTTGTTCTGCTGGGATATTTTAAGTGCCTGTCCTTTTTTAGAGGACAATATTTTTAATCATAAAGCTTAACAGATGACTGGGAATAGCTATGCTATCCAGTAGAGGGTGCATTTTTCCAACTTCCTAGACATCCAATCATACAATATGTTTAATCTTAACAAAAAATGTATAGACCAAGTCATTCTTTCAGCAATCAACACTATAGAGGTAAAGGGTAAATCTTGTTTTTTCATTCCCCCCCCCTTGATTTCCCAATTTTGGGTTTGTTCCATTTTAGTCTACAATTTCTTAAAAAGAGTACACATATTTTTCCCCCATTTCTTAGTATACATTTCCCTTTAGTAATACCTATTTTATATATTGGTTTGCTTAATACCTACACTTTTTAAAAAACCCAATTCGCTAATACATTACTTTTTATATATTATTTTCATTCATACATTAAATTTGTATGGATATTCCCTCCCATATGGATTTTAGTACCTAGTTAACTGGAAAACTGTATTAAGAATTCTGTAAAAATATAAACACTGAAATGCACTGAACGCATTTCAATTCATTTATTTGTTTTTAGGAAATGCAGAGGTAAATTAACATTAGAATATAAATTTAAATAATAACTTGTCCATTCCCAAACTTACTCTATGTGGGCTTGGCCTGTTGCTGTGATACAGTTGATAGGATTGGTGATGGCTGTTGAGATGTGTTCCCCCATCTCTGAGAATGCTTACAATTTGGGACTTTGTAGGCCTTGAAATGGTTAGGTTCACCCTCTCGCCACTGGCCTGCGGATTCACATGAAACATGAACAGAGGATTGGGGCATAAATACTGGCTACCTCTGAGAGCAAAGAATAGTCAAAATACAGGCAGTCTTCGTTAAGCTTAGCTACTGTTTGAAGTTACAACAAACCCACCAAAAGCCATTCAGGACCAGTTCTGGAATTCCATCACACACACACACACACACACACACACTCACACACCATGGTCACATGACTGCTTGGCAACCAGCTCACCTTTATGGCCAGTTCAGCACTCCTCAGTCATGTGACCATGATTCACAATGTTTTTTTGCTGGTTTCTGGCGGTTTTTGTTTGGGTTCCGGCAAAACATGCCCCTAGAAATACACAGATTCACTAAATGACTGTAGCATTCACTTAACAACTGCTACAAACAAAGTCGTAAAACTTTGTGCAGTCATGTGGGTGCCTCAATGCATGACACCATAATTTACGATGGAAATTCTGGGGTCGGTTATGGACATAAGTCGAGGACTACCTGATTTCTAATCATGAACCAGCCATGAAGACTACATTGTACTATGTACATATGAAGGAAATCTACACTTTTCCTGAGGATCTAATACTGGTCAGACTCTATTTTCGCCACATAATAAAACAATCCATCTTCTGGCATGGCGGGGGATTAGATCAGTCACTTTGCCAACCCCTTATTTCACTATCATCAGCTCTGGGTGCTCAAACAGAGCTCTTGCTGTTTGCTATCTCAGAAGTTAAATTCACGAGAAAAGGAAAAACTTAACAAGTAACATTTACTCATCCACTGAATCTAAAGCCCAATGGCTGAGCAGAAGAAACCAAAGGGATGCCGGGGTATTGTTTTATGATTAGTCTCAAGTGGCCCACAGGAAGCTTCTCAACTTTACCCTGTGGGGGGAAAAGTCTTAGAAAACAGTGCTATATAGTTATAATAGGGTTGTTTCTTGAGCACAATCCTGGGAAAACACAACTTTAAGGAGTTGCTGGCAGGTGTTACATGCCATTTTCCTTCTGACACACCTTCTCACCCTGAATCTGTACGCTACATCACCCTATTTATTCTTGTAGGGGAGATCTCTCTAATAATCATTCAGTATAGAGTGTTCATCTATTTACAGTGTGTCTGTTAGTAAGGTTTCACTGGAGTGCAATTTAGGGCATCAACATCCATGTTTTTTTCAGAAGGCTGGTCTTCCTTAATCTGACAACCTGCAGGTATATTAAGGCAAGAAACCCCACCATTCCCAACCGCCATGGTCCAGCTTGGGAAAAGCACAGTACACAAAAGGGAGTGAATCCTCAGCCACGGGACTTTACCTGGATAATATGAGCAGCCAGTTCAGGTGTGCCGTGCTTCAGGTCATGCCCATTGATAGCCAACACCTTGTCATTGCTACAGAGTCGGCCATCCTGAGCAGCCAACCCCCCTTCCAGAAGGTCAAGAATAAATACTCCTGGCTCATCTGTTCTGCGCACCAGCTTAATGCCAAGCTGTTCACTGGAGTCTCGCTTGTGCAAGGTCAGGTGGAAGCTATCGTCACGCTGGGGAGGGCTATCACTATGATTGTGTGTTCGGCTTACAAATCGTCTCTCTCGGAGGACCGTGAGATGCAGCGATGTACAGGGCTGGGAAAGGATGGCCCTGGCATGGTTGTGAGACACGTTACTGATGTCAAAGTTATTCACCTGAAAGAAAAGAAGCAGAAAATGTATGTCGGACCTGTGACAATTTCTCCCTACTCAATGTTCCAGATGGGCATCTGCTTCCCGGAGATGCTGTTTATTTTGGTTCTCATTTTCTAGCTTCTCTGTCTGTTCCTACAATAATCAGCATGACTACATTTAGGTCAAGGATTTTGCATTTCTGGATGTTTTCCTACCATTTTTTTTTCTGCATGAAAGGTGCTGTTCTGGGTGCATAAGGTTAAGTTTTCAGAGAATGAGTAAGCTATTAATATACACAATTCACACTTTGTAAAATTGGAGCCGAATGTACTGAAAATTTTTCACAAATATTCTTGGCAATTTTAAGAATAGCCTTTGGGGAATTTTTCCTTTTGTACTTAGGTAGAACATTTAAAAACAGCTTCATATTTACCTATATCTGTCTGCTTTGGCCATTACTGATAGCCAGGAATGATGCCTAGAGCTAATGGTACACTCTGTATAATGTATTATTCTATCCTTATCAGCCTTCCTCAACTTTGCGCCTTCCATAGATATTGCACTACGATCCCCCAGTTACATCAGACCGGGGGGAGCTTGTGCTACGTGATGAGGAAGGAAAATAAAGAAGCACCCTGAAGGAAAAAGCCTGAAACAGCAGAAAGAAAGGTGTAGTATCACTTAATAGGATGAAAAAAGACCAGTCCCCATTCTAAACTACTAAATGTGTTAACACCTTATGAACAGAATAATCACTGAGACTCAAACAACTGATTCCTTTTCACATTCTGTGTGAAATAGTTATTTGCCACATTCTTGAGTATTAGTAAAGGTGTAAAAAATATACTCCACTTCTTTTCCTTTTAATCTATTTTTCTCTCTTTTAACCCACAACGCGCTTCAGTATCCCCAAGGCTTGTTATTTAAACTTTGTGACATAGTCTCCATTTCTCACTTTTCCTGCCAGTAGAGAACATATTCTCAGATAACTGAAATTTGGGGGGAAATTCTGCAAAATCCTTCTCAATTGCATATTTATGAATTTTTATTTAGACTTTACAGAGAAATGAAGGAACAGAATTTGCCAAAGCAAAATAATGATAGTTCATTGATATTGTTAATATTTGCATAACATAAGAGAGAGAAAGGGAATTCCAGAGTCACAAGAGTAACACTCTCTATATAGAATGGCCCAAAGCATCCATTTTGCTAGAGAGACGTTCCCAGAGGATGGGCTCCAGGACGAGTCCAACAGCTCGGAAGAGTAAACCTCTGGTCCTGGTGGCCAACCCAGATTGGATCCTGCAACATTATCCTGGGACATGTATGTTGGTCTTCATTCGTGAGTCACAATAAACATGGAAAGAAGATATATTCAGGAAGTCAAAGTGCATCTTTAGAAAGCAACTCTGGAATTCTTCCTTGCCTTATATTGGCACTGTAGCTCTTGTTTTCAGGCTCTGATTAGCTATTCTAAGCTAAACCTATGCACAAATATTGACTTCAAGGATGGCTCTGGAATGATTTTATGAAGGTTAAAGTAAGTTCAGCAAGCAGAAAGTGCAGTCCAATATATTTCCCAATGGTGTATTTGTATACTACTTCTCACACTCAAGCATTCTCATCAACCCAGAATAAATACCTTGGATACATATCTGAAACTGAATGATGCTTGGGTGATACCCTAATTCTTTTCCTATTCTAAGTAGGCACCTTAGACAACATTCAGTAGGAAAACATAAACATCCTATTATTCATCTCTCTCAAGCTATCAATTATTTTTGAGGATTTGAATTCTTAAAAGGACTGCTATCTTTGAATAAATACCTTCACTAGGCATAAGAATAGAAGGAAAGTCCAGATGGATCAGGCTGTAGTCATACCAAGACAAATACTCTGTGTCACACAATGGCCAACTGGCCAACTTCTCTTCTGTTGGTGCCAACTTTATATATTTGGGAAGCTCACAAGACTAGACTGGAGGGTGATGTCCCTTTTCACTGCTGCTTTCCAACAACCAGCATTTAGAGTGTGCAGCCTACAATTTAGCATCAACGATGTCTTCTCTTCCATGATCCTGTCTAGTCCCCTTTAAAAAAACCTCAGTCTGAGGATCACTGCCAAAATTCAAAGCAGGCAAAAGGCCAAGAGAAGCAGCAGACATGCAACCATCCCTGACACAATATCTATCAGTTTGGTGGGAGAAAATGCAATGGTGGCATTCAGAATGACAATCGCTGTGGCCTTCTTTTCAGCCTGTAAAATTGCCTTTGCCTTATTGTGCTTATTAAGATAAATTCTCTGGGGAAGGAAAAAGAAGGAACAGTACAGAAAGGAATTTGTCGGGGGAGGCAAGACTGGGCTTGAATCGATCCTTCCAGTAGGTTATCAACATGAGGAACTGATAACTAGAAAGTTCCATAATTGATTTCCTAAAACTCCAATAAGATTTTCCATCCTGCGTGGCCCCTCTTTCACATATACAATGCAACACCTAGTTCTAATTTGAGAAGGCATGAACACACACACAAAGGCAGGTCAAAGGCAGCGCCCGACCTGCGCTCCTTCCGGCGCGATCTAAAGACGTATTTCTTTGAACAAGCTGGCCTGGCCTGATGGGATGGGGTTGGGTTTTTATTACTTTTAAATGTGTTTTAACCTATTGTAAGAGTTGTGGGCATTTTGTTTAATCTTTTTTAATTTTTGTATTTTGTCTTTTAACATGTATTGCTCTGTTCACCACCCTGAGTCCTTCGGGAGAAGGGTGGTATACAAATAAAATTAATAATAATAATAATAATAATATTTTAATTTCATCTTAAATCTCTTAGCATTTTTATGAAAAAGGAAGACATGAAATATGATTCGTAAACTGGGGGTTGGAAGCAGAGAGCTTTAGAAATCAACAACTGTAACTCATACTGGACCACTAAAAATGACATAGCTATAATTTCCAATGTATTATACAGAGGTCTGTAGATAATGGAAGTATTTTGTATCACTCACAAAAGAAGGAATAAACAATCATCCTTATTTCCTTATTTTTTGTTGAAACATATTAAATATGAACTACAGGGTATAAAAAAATAAAATCCTGTTAAATCAAGAATAGAGCTACTGAAAAAGCTTCTTTTCTTTGCTTCAATTATGGCACATTCTGGCCATAAACTTCTGCATTAACTTTTATCCCAAACAGAAAATTCCAAAATTGTGCCAGGAAATCTTTCTTGCTTACTCATTATCTAATATATAGCTGCACAATCTAGACACACCAGAGTTGAGAAGAATATATAATCAGATATATCAAATACCTGCAGTATTTGATCTCCAGCAAGGAGCCGTCTGTCTCTGGCAATGATCCCATCACGATAAACCTCTTGAATAACAATGTTGATCAAAGGTGTTTCATTGCCACCCACTATGCTAATTCCCAATTCAATATAAGGATTAGACCGATGAATTTCAATGGTGGTGATCTCACCTTCCGGTAAACTTGATGGCTGATGGATTGCTGCCCAATTGGGAAAGAAGTCAATATGTACAAAGAAATATATTTTTCAATGCAACATGCTGCTAGATTAAAATAATAAAATAAAATATGTTATGTCATAAGTCAAACAAATGAAAACCAAGCTTGCATGACTTTTTAATCAAACCCAAACTGATAGTAAGGGGCTAATGTGGGGACACCTGAAAGGGGCTTCTAACAGGGCTGCTAAAGTCCAAAACAGACCTGCAATAGCTGCATGGCTAGCCAGAGGCAGTCCAGTAATTATCAGACTGCCATTCAGCAGCTTGTGCTGGAGAACAAGAATCTCCCATTTTTATTTATGTATTTGTGTCTCAAATTTATATGGCTGCCGATCTCACAAGGGCCTCGGAGACATACAAACAAGGATATAAAACAGCAAACATATAAAAAAAGGAGTCGTAATTCAAAAGTTTTAAAAAGTCATTAGGCAGAGAAAGACAAAATGTTAACAGCGATAATGGAGCCAGTTCATTGGATTTTTGGAAAAAAAGTTTTGTAAGTTTTCATAAGGTTATGTGGGATAATCAAGATGGAATTTTGGAAAATTGTTTCACCAAATGATGTACGTGAAAGTCAAATGAAAATTCATATTATTTGGTTTAGACAAATTCAAAATTGAAATAGTCACCCACTAAAAGGATATCAGAGTCATTCATATGAATGTGTAAACAAACAGGTTAAAACTGATGTTGTACATATACAGCATGTCACTGGTGTAAATGCTTTTTGCTTTATAAAATATTGATATAAATGCCAACATAGGCATGGAGCTCTCCAGATCCTGATTCTGAGCAAATTGTACTTCCCACATTTATCAGATTAAAAATTAATGCTTGGCTGTTGTGTCATTCAACTGACTGTAACAAGAAAGCTGAGGCTAAATAGGACTTTAGAAAAAGCCCTCCCGGTTATTGTTAACATAAGCATTCATTCTATGTAGCTCTAATTAATTCTCAAGGTTTCTATAGACAAATGTGATAAAAGTTTAAATAATACTGTTTTGGTTGTTTTAATGTTCTATCTTGTTTTTTATATTGATTGTAAGTTGCCTAGAGTCACCTCTAGGTGAGATGGGTAGCATGTAAGTTATATACATATACACAGGGCTTTTTTTCTCATAGAACACTCAGAATGGCGTTCCGGCACCTTTTTTTTTGCACAAAAAAGCTCCCTCTATTGGCTTTAGGAGTAGGCAATCTTGGCTCTTTTTTAAGACTCATGGACTTCAACTCCCAGAAATCCTGAGCCAGCCACACTGAGGGGAAAGAGAGAGGTTTCCAAGCTGAGCCATGCTGGCTCAGGAATTCTGGGAGTTGAAGTCCTTGAGTCATAAAAGAGCCTGCACTAGAGGAGGACATTAAAATTATTTACAAGGTTACTTCTTTAGGAACTAAACTTTTAGAATCTAAAACAGCTAATTCAAAAAAGCCAACAGGAAAGAACCTCACATTTTTCATCTGCTTCTGTCTTTTGGAAGGTAAAATTAGATAACAAAATAATCTATTTCCTATGTTAACATCTCTGCAATGAAATCAATAAAGGTAACAGGAAAGAAATGAGAAACATTTTTCTCAATGTAATATGTCTAATTTAGCTGATGGTAGAAAAAATAATATCTTTTGTACACTCTTGAAAACTATTTTGAATCTATAACCATCTATTACAATTAAAGCACTTTAAATTAAACAATTCTTAAGAATGAAATATTCTTAATTTGGACTTTACTTTTACTGTTTGGACTGTTGTGTGTTTTGAAAAATAGATTATTTAGAATCTAGTTATGTTGCACTTCAGTCTTTCAGTATATACATATTGTATTACATCCAGAAATGCCAACTTTGCAACCAATATTTCTCATCCATAACTATGGCACCCTAAGGATACCTGCATACATGCAAATGCTTCTCTGGGATCAGTAACGCAGCAGGGGTTGCTTTTTCCTTCCAGTAACACACTGCTGGGAAATACCAAACATGGCCTTGAGAATTCCAATGTTTGTTACAAATTTTTCTGGATGTGGTTAGAAAGAGGCTGTTTGGTGTCGGAGACCACGGCCACGAGGAACACAGCTCTGGGTCGGGGTTCGGAGCAACTCCGGGTGGGGGCTCAGCACGGGCCATGGCGTGGCAACTGTGGGGAGAGGAATACCCACGGCGGCTGTGGGGAGGGGAATCCCCGCGGCATGTGGCTCTGAGCCGCAGGGGTGGGGGTGCAAAGGACGGGCGGTGACACCGTAGCAAGACACCGGCATCACTCCCAGTGACAGCACCTCTAAGTTCCGGCACCTTTTTTTTTTTTAGAAAAAAAGCACTGCATATACATACATACAGTAGGAAAACAAGTTATTTGCTTGCAGGCCAGGATAAAATCTGATTTTGAGATTTCTTAAAGTTTACAGTTTAAAGTGCACCGATCAAACTGAGTACTATGGGGAAAACAAAACTCACTTTCAGTTCCTATGTTCTCCTCAAAAGCAGGGTTATCAAGCCCAGACTCATCTGTCCACGCCGAAACTGTCGCCGATGTCATGTTCTGCTCCACTGATGCCATTCCGGTCCCAGCATGCTCTGCTTCAGGTGACTGGGAGTCCAGATGATCTATCATGGCGTTTTCATTTTCACTTTCGGTGGCTGCCTGCAATTTGCTGTTTATCCTTCTTTCCAAGGCAGCCCTTCGATTGGAAGCCCCAGCACACCTAGAGAAATGCTTCTATTTTATCATAAAAACAGGGAACAGGCGCTTGAAAAAAACAAACAAACTATCTTTAGTTTTATAAAGTAATGTAATATACAGGGACGCGGTGGCTCAGTGGGTTAGGGTTTTCGAGCGGCAGAACAGCTGATCATCGGCTATTCTACCGCTTCAACGGGATCGAAGGGCCAGCGGTCGAATCCGACCATCCTTGCTGCTGAAATGCCACCAGGATGTCACGGGAGACTTCCGGGAGCTATAATTTTTAAAAATCTGGATATAACAGGAAGGCTTGTGGCTACAATATGGATATTGTACAGAGAAGTAGCCAATGCCACGACTGTCCTTTGGATTCAGATCTTCCAAATTTCTTCACATACACATTTTGTATAGACGTTCCAGACTCTGGAACTTCCGTTGATCACTTGGCGCTCTCTGAGCTTTGTTGTTTGTTTACAGGGGTTTCATTACCCAACTTGATAGTATCGTCAGTGTGAGTGAGTGTAGGGTTTGCTCCCTGTTAGTGTTAAAAACAGAAAACAATGCCCTAATCAAGGAACTATCAGGGAGAAAGCCACACCCAAAACTGGCAGGGCAAGCTAGTGCATATTAACAGGGTGCAAATGTCACACTCAGTCACACTGATGATGTTACCTAGTTGGGTAATGAAAGCTCTATAAACAATAAAGCTCAGAAAGCACAAGAACTCTACAGTTCAACCCTGAGCTACAAATATTCTCTTCTTTGGTGATTCCTATGTGAAATGATTGCTGGTGATCCACCGGTATTTATTACTAAGAACGATTAGTACTTTCAGCACTCTTTCTTATTGCCATGATTTTGGTTTTTTTTTTAAAAAAAGAAAGGGAAAAAAAGTCTACAAACTTCAGAAAAATGAACTTTGTCTTAAGTTCAGAAAAGGTGAGTAACCTTCATAGGAATTCTGGTATAGCAGAGATGAAGAAGGGAAGGGAAGGGAAGGGAAGGGAAGGGAAGGGAAGGGAAGGGAAGGGAAGGGAAGGGAAGGATCATAAGTATATGCTTTTGACTACAATTCTGTTAGAGAATCTTTTCTATGTCTACATTTCAGACAATCAGAAAGGGAGAGAAAGATTCTTCCTTATCACACGATTTTTCACCCAAACAGAATGCATACATAGGGCTAGAAAGCTGTAAAATATCAACACTCCCAAACATAGTTTCACCCTCCTTTCATTTTGCTTTGTTAAGAAGCACCAGGCTGATCTACCACTATTCATTTATCATCACCTTTAAATAACATCCAAAGAGGAGACAGAATGGGAAGGAAACAAACTATATGAAGGCAGGCAGGCAGGCAAGTAGCATAGAGGATAAGTATAATAATAAAAGTTGATTAGGCGCATTATCTCACTATTTACCTGTTTTTCAGGTGTGCTTCCAGGTCACATCTCTGCATTACCTCTTCGCATACTGAAGTAAAGGGACACAGCACCGAGAGCTTGTCAAGCAGTTTGTGAACAAGGATGCTAGATTTTTTGCACAATTTAAAATGGAGCCTTTTGCGATCTAAGGGACAGAAATCCTTCTCTTGCAAAAAGTTTCGTAGGCACTTATAGCAGAATGTGTGACCACAAGGCGTGTCTAATGGCTGTAGCAAGGGTTGAAGGCAAATATGGCAAACCAAATCATCGTCCACCTCGTTCTGATAATTGTACAAGTGATTCTCTCTTGTCCAGTGCTGCTGGCCACATTCAAAGCAGAGTGGGTTCAGGTTCTGTTCTGTGGAGACCATCTCTTCGTTTGACGTGCCCATTGTATGGCAAATTTAGTCAATTCTTTTTTCAGTAGAGATCTTGCTTTGTAAAGGTCCTTTAGTAAAGAGTCATTACTCTGAAACATACACAAATATACAATGACTGATGGAAAAGAAAATCAGCTGCTAAAGCTAAGATGAACCAGAATACTGAAAACATAACACAGGAAGCGACTTCATGCTTTTGGGATGTCTATATCATAAGACTAAAAATTGGCCATATGCAGGAAAAGGGGAGGGGAGGTTACAGGAAGCACATTGATTTCCCTTTGAAGTTTTGTGGCATTTAATTCTCTTGCTAGCTGCTCATCCCCAACAAGTTCCTTCCCTAAAAGAGGCAGCCAAGATTTTATCATACACAAATGTGTATACCGGTAAGTTCTAAATCATAATTCAGTCTTATGGGCTTTAGCACTCTGAAACACTGATGATCAACCATAACTAGTAGGATATCCTAAGTACTAATCCTGACTTTCTTGGGAATGTTAATTAGTTATCCAGTATCTTATTGTGCCTTTTTTGTTCCTTCTCTGTATCTCTGTGTATGCAGGTAATTCTTCCTGCCAATGCTGTATATGGAAATAAATATATAGCACTATCTGCTCTTTTCCCACAACCAAATTTCTAAGGTGGCATACTTTCATTATGGACTTTTTGACCATAAGTGAAAAAACAGCTGGAGCTCTTAGTACATAATAATTTTTTTTTAAAAAAAGTACTAAATCAAGGCTCCCATTGTTCAGTAAAGTTGAAGAGACCCCATTAATCAATCCTTGCCTTTAAAGCTATAGGAAAATGACACATGTCCTTTCCTTTTCACTTTTAAGATTGCTGTCCAACTAAACAGGCTGCATATCAGAAGTCAAATGCTTACAAGAAAAGTTTACATTGTCTGCTGATCTCAGTAGTAGAATAATAATAGTCAGAAGGTGTTTGTACCTTTGTAAACGCCTCAAATAAACGATCTTGCTAGATGAATTATTCTGCACATACTTTAATCTTTAACTGATCTACAATGTATTCTTGTTCATTGTTTCTCCCAGATTACATGAAAACCAAAAACAGTCATAATCAAGTCCATCAAGTCCAACCTCCTATACAATGCAGAAATCCAAAGAAAATCCATCCCATACATATCGCTGTCTATCCTGCCGTCAGAGCTTTTGAAATTTCACCCACCAACAAAAATGTAAGCTTTACTCTCCAACTCCAATTTTAATTGTGACAACTTGGATTTACCCATGGTGTTGAATTGTTATTGATATTTAAAATTGTTATTCCCAATGAATATATGGTAATGATTTTGTTTGCTTTCATTTTTAGATGATACCAGAGGTTAATTATAACTCTTCACAAAAAGTCTGTTCTGTAACGGAGTCTGCAAATTGTGCAGTACTGGGATCAGTGCTTTTTATTTATTCATAAATGACACAGAGGTAGGCGGCTCCTCATGCAAACTTAAAAGGGATGGCAACAAAATTCTACGTAAGAAATTTTGTAATTAAAGGAATGGGCGTAACAGGAGAAAATGCAATGGAATATTTAAAAAGTGCATATTATTTTACAAGGTTTTTTTTTAAAAAAGCAAACTTAATTTCACATATAACTGATGGGACCTTGGCTTCAAATGACTAAACAAAACAGGGATCTTTGAACCAACTGAATCTGCCATGATCTGCTTGGATCATTTATATTTTCATAATAAGGGGCAGTAAATTAATTTAACAAACCACCTACTTAGGCGAGCTGTATTTTTATTTTCTTCAAACAATGTTACTATGAAATAAAAGTAGTGGTAGTGCTCCAATATTTGTAGCAAAAGATACAGCACAATTTAGAGTGCAAGGATTTTATCTACAGGACCTAAGAAACACCATGCCTTTGGCACGTATCTTGGTTGCTGATCTGTTTGCACCTTTCTCTCTCATTCATCTTGGACAGGCAACATGGCTGTTAGAAACTTTTTCCTACCTGTCTCAGTAAGATTGAAAAGACTCTCTGGGCACAAAACCCAGCATACTCTATGGTGTTTATTACTTTCCTCTATACCAGCAAAACCCGGAATGGCCATTTCCTCTTCACCTACAGCAGCTTGTGTAAATGGGAAATTGTATCATTAAATATTCTGAAATAGTTGCAGGAAACTGAAGGAATGTTTCCACAACTGAGGTTATTTTGAGGATATCTACAAACACCTGAACAATTGGTGGAAAAGACAGCATTGAGGGAGGGTCTAATATGTTCTTTTCCTTTTCAGTTATATTTTAATCTTGTGAATGGGTTGTTTATTTCCTCTCTGCTGGGAAACCTCCAATTTAGACTCTCATCACTACACTATGGGGAAAAATACAGACATTTCTTCCAGAACAAAATCTATGTATCACTAAACAATATGCTGTAATTTTAACGCCTAAATACTACGCTTCTTTTAAAAGTCTGTGTTTGCATCATATACTCAGAAAAAGAAAGACTAGAGTGTTGCTTTATCTTTGACAATGGAAAAGTCAGTGCTTTTTTTGTAAAAGAAAAAGGTGCCGGAACTCACACATGTCATACAACCTGCCTTGCCTACCCTACAAGGTTCCATCCAAAAAAGGTGCCGGAACTCCGTTCTGAGCGTTCTATGAGAAAAAAAGCTCTGGGAAAAGTACACCCCAAATTTCAAAGTTCAAAAGGTTTATGAAGTTCTTATCTGCCCATTAATGGAAGACCTGTGAATTTAATCACTTTACAGAAAACAAACCACAAAAAGTCCTATTGAAAGTCATGTTATCTTATTGTGACCTATAGCAGAAATAATTGCCACATTTTGTCTACAATAAAAGGACTACCTACTTCTGGCGTAAGTGGAATTGATTCCTTCAGTACTCATTGAATGAAATATGTGTAATCTGCTGTCTTCCCATCTCTAATTTTGGCCAGCTTCATGAAGGTAACTTTTTTTTTACTTCCATTCAATTGTGTTTGATTGTTGGAGATTGCCTGGACAAATTCCTGCAGTTTTCTCTGCAAGGTTTTTCAGAAGTGGTTTGCCATTGTCTCTTTCCTAGGGCTGAAGGAAAGTGACTAAGCCAAGCTCGCCCAGAGGGTTTTATGCCTAAGGTGCAATCAGAAGTCACAGCCTCTTGGTTTCTAACCTGATGCCTTAACCACACCACCACAACACCAAACTGGCTCTCCGCAAGGTAAATAAGTAATCTTAAACTGTGTAAGATTTAAACAATCTTACATGTGATGGTGCAGTGGTTAGAATGCATATTGCAGGCTAACTCTGCCCAAAGCCTGGAGTTCGATTGTCACCGGCTCAAGGTTGATTCAGCTTTCCATCCTTCTGAAGTCAGTAAATTGAGACCCAGATTGTTGGGGACAATATGCTGACATGTGTAAACTGCTCAGAGTGCTGTAAAGTACTATAAAGTTATATATAAAAGTCTAAGTGCTATTGCTATTAGATTTTTAGGGGTTTTTTATGTGACAAACGCATTGAGAGCTAGAGTTTCCCAGACCAGAATTTCCATTTGTGTTAAGAATCAGCTGCCACCTAACACCAATTCTAAGTAATGCAGAAGAAGACATCTATTGGTTGTTGGAAAGGAAAGAAATTGAAGGCAGGGGTAGGCAACCTCGGCTCTTTTATGACTCATGGACTTCAACTCCCAGAATTCAGCTGACTCAGGAATTCTGGGAGTTGAAGTCCATGAGTCATAAAAGAGCCGAGGTTGCCTACCCCTGGTATACGGGATGTAGAGAGCTAGTTTGGTGTTGTGGTTAAGGCATCAGACTAGAAATCAGACCAGGAATTCTAGTCCTGCCTTAGGCAGGAAGTCAGCTGGGTGACCTTGGGCCAGTCAGCCCTAGGAAGAAGGAATCAGCAAGTCACTTCCAGAAGTGCTGCCAAAAAACATGCAGGAGATGTCACCAGGAACCAAAATGATTTGGAAGTGCAACTTTACTTATAAGAGGGAACTGCACTCTCATATCAACTGCTTAAGGTGGCTTCATTTTAGTCTGCAATAACTATTACCTTGACAACAATCATTCACAAATGTGAGAGTCTGTGGGGTAGGCTGGAAAGGAGAGAAAGGAAGAATAAAAAGAACACTTAAGAGAGAGCGCAAATCCATCTGCATGAAGTCCACCCACATAAATTACAATTCTGACTTAGTGCCAAAAGACTTGGGGGGGGGAAACGTTTCAAGTCACTCAAGGCGACTTACTTTAAATGACTCTTGGTGACTCTTGTAGTCACCAGGTTTCTGTATTTATCCTCAAACTAGTGCTAAACATGTCTTACTGAAGGCATTCTTGTTTTTTTAAAAACTTGCCCAGCTACATGGGGCTTGACAACTAATTTGTTTCTGAGTACAATCCAAAGTGTTGATTATAAAAGCTCTGTGGCTTGATTCTCAGGTTTAATATTGTGCGCCACCCAGAGTAATGTATATAACATGACCATATTATAACCATACCATGGCTATAGAAATCCAATAAATACGTCAATAAATCTATGGGGTTATCTTTTCTGAACAGAATCTGCCTATTCTGTGCATTCAATCTCAGAGAGAATGCTTTGGAGCCTTCCACTTACCTACAGAAGGAGCTGGACATTTAAAAATAGGACTTTCTGTCTTTGGGTGATTCACTCTCTTATTAGCACAACTCACCTCACAGGGTTGTTGTTGTGGAGATAATAAGAGGAGGGGCAAATAGGTATGTTCATTGCTTTGAGTTATTTATAAAGTAATAAAGGCAGGGTAAAAAAAATCAAATAAATAAAAAAAACAAGTAGTAGCCCATTTTCTGACCCCTGAGTTTAGGTTGATATATTCTGCGCTTTGAGGAAGGCAGATGATCCCTTTTTTGCTGTGTATTCAAGTCCTGAAATGTTTTCACAGAGCTGTTGGTTAACGTAATTGAAGTTCTTTTGGTTTCAATTTTTAAATCCCAGTTTAATTTTTAATAATATATTTTTAACTGATTTGAGTTTGTTGTCATTTTAGTGGAAAGCTGCCCAGAATCTTTAGATGGAGATGGGGTGCAATTTTTGTGGAGAAAAAAATTGAGCCAAGAAATATTCTCATTTAGCCATCTTGTATCAAGTCTTTTGCTGAGTTAAACTAGGAAGCTTTGGAGAGAGAAAAAGATAAAAGGGAAAAAATAAATCTGAAATAGAACATTTCTGACTGTAATAAGAACATTTCAGATGATAAGAAAGGCAAATACATCCCCTGTACATAGAAATCTATTGAGATAGGCAGAGAAATAGATTAAAAGGAATTTGTATGGTACTCAAAGTGATTTACTGAACTGCCAGCTCCAAAAGAAGCATATATAATAACAAAACACAGGTTTAAGTTTTATCCTGTTTGTGGAAAACGTGTCTTTAAGATCTACTATTCTTAGTTAGATTCTTAGTTAGAGGGACGCGGTGGCTCAGTGGGTTAGGACGTTGAGCTTGTCGATCAGAAGGTCGGCAGTTTGGCGGGTCGAATCCCGAGTGCCGCGTAACAGAGTGAGCGCCTGTTACTCGTCCCAGCTTCTGCCAACCTAGCAGTTCGAAAGCACGTAAAAATGCAAGTAGAAAAATAGGGACCACTACGGTGGGAAGGTAACAGCGTTCTGTGCGCCTTTGGCATCTAGTCATGCCGGCCACATGACCACGGAGATGTCCTCAGACAAGCGCTGGCTCTTCGGCTTTGAAACGGAGATGAGCACCGGCCCCTAGAGTCGGAAACGACTAGCACGCATGTGCGGGGGAACCTTTACCTTTACCTTTATTCTTAGTTATGTGACATCCAACTTCCAATGAAGTGAGTATACCCAATGACCATATTACGTATGTCACTGCCAGGTTATTATGGATGGTTGAAGAAATGTAAGCAATTGAAAACAAGTGTCAATAAGAAGAGGAAAAAGCGTGCAAGTATAAACATATAATTCACTTGGAAATAACCCCTTTGGAATGATAACCAAATAGCAGAGGTGATACCCTGGTCTCTCTTTAAAATTATAGACCACAATTGACTAGCCAGATGCGTAATCATTAATCTGCAGGTTCTTTTCCTCCTAAGCCTGTTGTTTCTTTTTTCATGACGTAATCAGGATTCTGATTTTGCTACTAACTACAATTCTGCGGTGACGAGACACGTTATTACCTAGCCTTGGAAGAGAGGTCCTACATATCAAAACTTGTTTCTTTCCCTCTTTCTGAAAAAAAAAAACAAAACCCAGCAACACATTGTCTTCAAAGTGAATTGGAAATGGAAATGTATAGGAAACAAGAAAATACCATAGCAGCAACAGTACTACTAGAAATCTGGCAGAAACAGAAACAAAAAGCCCTCTTAATATGGGAAGCCTTCATTAAATGTCATAACCCTAGATTCAGTTACCGGAAGATCTTTCCCCTAGTCTCAGCCACATGGACCTCAGAACACGTTACAAATATGTAAGTCCTTGACTTCATTTAGCAACTGTTCAAAGTTACAACAGTACTGAAAAAAATGACGACTGGTTATTGCATTTAAGAGTATGACCGCTGTAACATCCCCACAGTCATGTGATCAAAACTCAGGCGCTTGGCGCTGGCACATATTTATGATAGTTACATTACCCCAGGGTCATGTGATCACCATTTGTAACCTTCCCCATTGGCTTCCGCCAAGCAAACTCAATGGGGAAAGCCAAATTAGTTCAACAACTGTGTGATTTATACAACAACTGCAGTGATTCACTTAACAATCATTGCAAGAAAATTATAAAATCAGGCACAAAGTTAAAGAATCCAGAGTTCTCACTCGAGGCACAAACGTCAGGCTCAAATTATCCTACTTTGGACACATTATGTAAAGACCCAGCTCTCTGGAGAAGGCTCAAATGTTGAGAGAGGTAAAAGCAAAGAGGATGACCAGCACCAGGGCAGATGGACCCACAGTGGTGATGAGTCCACCGCTGGGAGACTTGAAAGAACAGGTTCAGAATAGACAGTAATGGAGAAAACCTGTCTATGTGGTCACTAGGAGTTGAAATGACTTGATGGCACATAATCAATTAAAGGAACTGCAGTATTCTAAACTAATGGTGGTTTCTGAGTATTGTTCAAGGGCAGCCTATTGCAATAACCTAGACATTATGTACCTTACGTGATATATATTATATTATATTATATTTATTAAACTTATATCCCAGTGATACCTAAATAGAGCCAGTTAGGTATAGTCGTTAAGGTACCAGGATAGAAAGCAAGAGACTGTGAGTTCAAATCCACCTTAGCCACGGAAGCCAACTGGGTGACCTTGGGTCAGTCATTCTTTCTCAGCCCAGCTCACCTCACCGAGTTGTTGTTGTAGGGAAAATAGAGGAGGAAAGTGTGTTGGACATGTTCATTGCTTTGAGTTATTTGTAAACATAATAAAAGATGGGTTATAAATAAAAATAAATAAATAAACCTACCCATTTAGTTTGCATTTTCTTTCTCTTGTCATATCATGAAACATCCAACTATATGAATTAGATCTAACTCAGGAAAAAATGTGAGAGTCTCAAATGTTTAAGCTTCTTAAAAGAAATCAGATTGACTGCAGTATATTTGGATTAGGTATACCTTTAGTCTGAACCTGCAAGGCTCTTTGTACAGTCATGGGCCAAATGGTCTTGAAACAGCAACAAGATACAAAAACTTACTCGTATACCAAGACCTACAAAATAACTGCTTTTGTTCTTTTTGTGGATTTTCTAAGCTATTAACAAATCTAATCAGTTTAATTTAATTTAATTAATGTGCAAATGAATATATTTTCATTACAATAACTGCATTACTTAATCAGCAATGAAAATACAATTGAAAAGTGTAATATATGACTATATATAAAAATCATCTAAAGGCAAACATATAAGGAATGTTCAATAATTTCCACATGGCAATCCTTAATCTAGGAAAGTATTAATTACCATGTAATGTCACATTTTTCTATTTCTGCCTTTCGCAGTTTCTAAGAGTTGGCCGGCATTCATCATCTATCGTTACAGAACAATCTGTAATAGGAAAGCAAATTGGATTTTGGCATCCTGAAATGTTAATGCAGTAGAAATGATTAATCATGTGCTTGTTCCCCAATGATCCTTATTTAGTCTGTACATTTGTAAATAACTGTAAATTTTTGTTTTTATACAGGATGTGATTTTTCTCAAGCTGCATCTTTCCAGACATATTGGGCTACAATTTCTATAGTTCCCAATAACAATTAAAATAAAGACTAGAAATTGTGGGGGCTATTCAGTCTACAAGGGACCCAATTGGAAAATATTATACACAACTTCCTTACATTTTCCCAGAAGGAATAATAGATAATACAGCTGTCCAGGGAAATTTATTTTAATCACAAACATCTCCAGGAACATTTGTTAATCTTACTGGAGTTATGATGTGCCCAGAGTTTGCTAATTCTGCCCCTCATGGTCCAGTTAAGTCTAGTTATAATTATAGTCAGTGCTATGTGGTACATATTTTTCTGTTTATACCTTGCCTTTTTTTTTACAATTGGATCAGCATACTCAGTTCTTCACCTCTTTTTTATCCTCACAATGTCCAAGAGTAATAGATTAACTAATTGAAAATATATTAAAGGTTGTGGTGGACTTAGAGCTAGGATCCATTCAGGTTTTTCCCCCAGCTTTATTTCCCCTTTTGTAAGGATAAGTCCAGTACTTTACTAAAGCCAAATGGGATCAAGATGTGATCAACATAGTAGGTCTTGAATCTATAATCTGATAGATATCAGGAGGTTTTGTCCAATTTATCTGAAATTTGGCAGACTGAGTGCCTTAAGTCTGGCTGGATCTCCCACTGAACTCAGAAACATATGAACGAACTGATTCCAAAACTATTCTGACAACGAATGAAAAGCAAATTGAAGATAACAGATGGTTGAATAAGACACTGAAGGGAAAGAGGAACAATTTCTTGTGCATCCATATCTGTGAAGCAGGCGAGGCTGGTTGAAAGATTTAGAAGAATCTGCACTGACTACAATGACTGCCAAATGCTTCATCTTCAACTCCACTGGTGCCAGCTCTGACAACAATAAATAATCATCTGACCACAACCAAAATCAAACCATCAGCAAAATTCAGATTTAAACTTAATTATGTCCTGGCTCCCAAGAAAACGCTCAATCCACTTCAGCAGAATTATAGCAGCTAATGTGGGACTGAGCTGACTGTCTTAACGAGGCAGTGATACAGCAGTGTAATTAAGGATGACGTAAACTGCTTCATATTTTGGCCTTGTCTTTTTTCATGACAAACACCTGATGCTGTAAGCAAAAGCAAATATCCATGTCAATTTCTGATGACTTCATTCTCTGTCAAACGTGACATGCCTCAGTGGGTATCTGAGTAAAAATGTACAGACAATGGACAAGAGAGCACAGCAAATAAATGATGCAAAACTGTAAACTATGTTGTTCTAACGTCTCTACCGGCCTGTCTTCTGTTCTTTAAACTATGCTAACCTTGTAGCAATATAGAAGCCACAAATTTATCTCAGCTTAAGAATCCAAACCTTTTTTCTCTCATTACCATGCCCCCACTTCCAAGTTTTCTTGCACAGCAAAGTCAAAGGAGGGACTTAGTATTTCTCCTTATGGTAGGTTTCATAGTGAATTCCTCCCTCCCTCCCTCTCTCCCTCCCTCCCTCCCTCCCTCCCTTCCTTCCTTCCTTCTTTCCTCCCTCCCTCCCTCCCTTCCCTCTCAAAGGCAAGCTCAAATCAGACAGATTGCATCCTTACCAGACATTCATTTCTCCAAAATACTCTAATCACTGAGACAGTTTAGATTGCTTGACCACTCCCCAGTCCACATCCATTTCCGGAACTTTTATAAAACTACACAGACAGAACCCTTTGGTAAGAAAATTTATAGTCTGGCAATAAGTCTGCTAGGCCAATTTGAAAAAAAACTTCCTGATCAGAATAATAAACAAGTTCATCTTATAGAACCAGTTTTTATTTTCGATGAAGAAATTAGGAGTAGAACCTTTGAGGAACACCGTAAAGAGGAATTGGTTTTATTACTCCTTTCAGCATGGGGTACACAAATTCAGACTGGAGGGATGTTGAAGAGGGAGGACAATTAGAAGCCTGAGAGACTAATAACAGCGTCAAGTTGACTGACGTTTAAAACCTACAGATCTGATGTGAAGGGCTCTTTTAGCTTGGAGACGGTTTTAGCTGATCTGAGCAGAAAAAATGGTGAGTCAAGATAATGCCACTGATGTTCTCCCTGGCTTTTACTGAAGCTATAAAAAGTAGAGGAGGAGGAGGATCATGATATTGCATCCAAAGGTTGGTTGTCAGATTGTGGTAAAGAGTTTACACACATCTGTTAGAGAAATGATTCTAGAAGAGCAGTTCCAAAGACTAGTGCAGGGGTAGGCAACCTCGGCTCTTTAATGACTCATGGACTTCAACTCCCAGAATTCCTGAGTCAGCATAGCTGACTCAGGAATTCTGGGAGTTGAAGTCCATGAGCCATAAAAGAGCCGAGGTTGCCTACCCCTGGACTAGTGGGACAGCATTAGGGTTAGTGACACGATGGTAAGTAAAGCTATTCTTCTGAGAAGGCTGAGGGGAAAGGGAGAAGGGGGGAGGGAGAGAGAGGGGGGAAGGAGGGAGGGAGAGAGAGGGAGAGAGACAGAGACAGAGAGATAGAGTTCTACAAAAAATGTTAATATGTGAATTAAGTCAGTTTGCTCATTCCTTGTGTTCAGACACTGAACTGTGGTTTGACATAGAACTTTAAGTAGCAGCCACAAAGGAATTAGGAGTAATGCGCGAAAAATAAACTGATTTTTTCCCCATTATTATTGGTTGTATTGATATCATCTGTTGTGAACTATCCTTGGCTGAGCTCAAGAATGCTGATAATATTTGGATGGCATCTAAATAGGTAAGACAAAAAAAATGAGATTCCCCACAAATAATATAGTTCTCCATTTCTCTAGACCTAATGCCTCTGCCATGCAAATCAGCTCAGAACAGAAGAGAAGAACAGAATTGGAAGGGACCTTGGAGGTCATCTAGTCCAACCCCCTGCTCAGGAAGGAAGCCCTATATACCATTTCAGATAAATGGTTGTCCAATTCCTTTTTAAAAACTTCCAGTGTTGGTGCATTCATATCTTCTGGAGGAAGGTTATTCCACTGATTAATTGTTCTAACTGTCAGGAAATTTCTCCTTAGTTCTAGGTTGCTTCTCTCCTTGATCAGTTTCCATCCATTGTTTCTTGTCTTGCCGTCTGGTGCTTTGGAAAATAAGTTGAACATCTCTTCTTTGCGGCAGCCCCTCAAATATTGGAAAACTGCTAGCATATCACCCCTAGTCCTTCTTTTCATTAAACTAGACATATCCAGCAAACAATCTTTATATGTTTTAGCCTCCAGTCCCCTAATCATCTTTGTTGCTCTTCTCTGTACTCTTTCTAGAGTCTCAACATCATTTTTACATTGTGGCGATCAAAACTAGATGCAGTATTCCAAGTGTGGCCTTACCAAGACATTAAAAAGTGAAATTACTTCATGTGATCTTGATTCTATCCCTCTGTTAATGCAGCCTAGGACTGTGTTGGTTTTTTTGGCAGCTGCAGCACACTGCTGGCTCATATTTATGTGACTGTCCACTAGGTCTCCAAGATCCCTCTCACAATTACTTATTGAGCCAAATACCATCCATACTGTACCTGTGCATTTGGTTTTTCTTGCCTAAATGTAGAATCTTACTTTTCTCACCTCTGAATTTCATTTTGTTAGATAGTGCCCAATGTTCAAGTCTGTCAAGATCCTTCTGTATGTTAAGTCTATCCTCTGGAGTGTTCGCTATTCCTGTCAGCGTGGTGTCATCTGCAAATATGATGAGTTCCCCATTTATCTCCTCATTTAAATCACTGATGAAGATATTGAAGAGTATTTGGCCTAAGACAGAGCCTTGGGGTACCCCACTGCATAGTTCTCTCCATGTAGATGCAGTTCCACTGAAGACTAGACATTGAGTGTGGTTGGTCAGCTAGTTACGAATCCATCTGGTGGTAATTCTGCCTAACCCATATTTTTCTATCTTATCAAGTAGTAGGTTGTGGTCTACTTTATCAAATGCCTTATTGAAGTCCAAGTAATTTATATCCACAGCATTTCTCTGGTCCACTAATTTTGTCAATTTGTCAAAGAATGCAGTAAGATTTGTCTGGCATGATCTGTTTTTGACAAACCCATGTTGGATTTTGGTTATGACTTTGTTTGCCTCTGGGTATGTCTGATTATCTTTTCCAGAATCTTCCCAAGAATTGAAGTAAGACTGAGAAGTCTGTAGTTTCCTGGATCTATTTTTCTCCTTTTTTGAAGATGGGAACTACATCAGCTCTCTTCCAGTCCTCTGGTAGTTCCCCTGTGCTCCAGATTCTTTGAAAGATATAGTTCAGTGGTTCTGAGGTCACATCTGCCAGTTCCTTCAGAACCTTGGGTTATAATCCATTTGGTCTTGGTGTTTTGAATTCATCTAGGATGGATAGATAGAGCTCACTTACTATTTTTTTTGCCTATTTTAACTTGTATTCGAAATCTGTTTTTTACGGTACTGTTTTTGATAGTTTGGACTGTTTTTTCCCTTTTGTGTAAGGACAGATGCAAAAAATGAGTTAAACTGTTCTGCTTTCTCCCTGTTGCTCATCACCCTCTTATCATTTTCTCCCATTAGTGGATCTATCGTTTCCTTGACTTTTTTCTTATTCTCAAAATCCTCCACAACCTTAGTTCTGATGCTGGCTGACTCTTGATACTGCATTCATTCTTTTTCTTTTTTTTCTCACAGAGGAAGAAAATAGCCTTTTGCAGATGCTTAGTCTTACCACACAAAAATATTTGAAGTTTTACATTCAAAAAGCTAAATAACAATTCTTTCAAGACTCATCTTACAAAATGATACTGAGCATCCTTGTTCTCACTGTGCCTAAATGACAAAGGTATTATATTGCTGCACAAAGGATGCTGACAACATGAAGTTGGAGAGGCTGCTAAGCAGGCAGAAGGGAATGCTAAGATTAGATCAGTGTCAAATTTACAATCAGAAGAATAATTTGTTACCCTTTTCCCCAGTGCTTCCAAATACATCATGTTCTCCCACCTTGCAAAAAGTCAGTGAAGATTAAGCCCTTGGTAAAAAATAAAAAATAAAAACTATTGCCTCACAATAGAAATTTACTTGAACTATGAGGGTTTCTTTGAAGAAATGGAATGGACCCCCAACATGGAGAATAGCATTTTCTTCCCTGTATTTCCAAGGAGGCTTTTTTTTTTTACACAAAATGACTTAATACACTTAATGGTTCTTACTTATTTCTTAATTTTTTCACTTAACTCTTATCACTAAACTTATATTATATTATGCCGAGACTTACTTATATTGTTGTTGTTGTAAGCTGCAAAGTCGTGTCCGACCCATCACGACCCTATAGACAACGTTCCTCCAGGCCTTCCTGTCCTCTACCATCTTCTGGAGTCCATTTAGGCTCACGCATACTGCTTCAGTGACTCCATCCAGCCACCTCATTCTCTGTCGTCCCCTTCTTCTATTGCCCTCAATCTTTCCCAGCATTAGGCTCTTCTCCAGTGAGTCCTTCCTCCTCATTAGGTGGCCAAAGTATTTGAGTTTTAGCTTCAGGATCTAGCCTTCTAAAGAGCAGTCAGGGTTGATCTCCTCTAGGACTGACCGGTTTGACTTACTTATATGTCCATTCCCAAATCTATTAGATATCTGTTGTAACTTGTAATACCTCAACTGTTGTGAGTCTCCCAGAGTCACCCAGGTTAATGGCCAACTAAGGCAAGCCACACCAAGACAAACCAAACCAAACCAAACCCCTATATTCTCCTTTCTCATGCAAGTATGCTAGCTTGAGCTATAATTAATTCTTCTGTTATTATTTAGCCATCTTAGTTGGCTTCTTTTACTGGCTAATTTTTGATATTATCTGCTCAGGACTGCTGGCCTGTGATTTTGAACTGCTGAGAATCTCTGGCTTTGAAAAGTCTTTCAGTTTGTGTTTTGAGGAGCTGGACAGTGTTACCAGCTGTTGTAGGCTGTCGGCATTTCTGCTGGAGTGGAGCAGGTGCTTAGATTCCTAAAGCTACATATATATGTGTGTGTGTGTGTGTGTGTGTGTGTGTGTGTGTGTGTGTGTTAGTTCTTTCGAAGTGTGCAACTTATTATCGAGAGGCAATCCCAGTAAAAATACCAATATTAAGAAAATAATTCAAGAGCTAGTTAAAGTCTTCAATAGAGCAGGGATACCCAAACAGTTCCTCACAGATAAAGGGCCAAACTTTCAATCTACCATATTAAAACATTACTGTGTTGCTTTAGGAATAAAAGGGGTATTAACCTCTCTTTATTATCCAGATGAAAGGTCTTAATGGAGGGAATGAATCAAATTGACTGGTCTTCTTTGCTATTCCTGGCCAGTAAAATTGGTCTACAATTCAATACAGAATACTGTTATTACCTAAAATGTCCAGCTAATAGGCTTTCGTGAGCCAACCATAAGATTTGTTCTTTCTATCTGTCAGGAACAATTATTCGTTCCAGGCACTTCTTAGTTAAAGGGATACATGCCCTAACTCTATATAACATATAACTACAAGAGGTTGCCCCTACTACAAGTCAATGTTTCTTTCCTCAATTTTCATTTCTTCCTTTTGCTCTTTGCTTCTTAACTGTCTTTTAATGAGGGATTATTAAACTGTTCCCCTCTCCCCCATGTTTATGTCCCAGGGAAGGTAAAGTTCTCATTGGGTAGCCTCTGCCTTGAATCAGCATTATGCAAATTATTTTCCATAGAATAAAGCTTTAGACATCCCTGTCTCAGATGACCGACAGAAAGGTTTTACTTTGTAATGCTATAAAAAAAATATTCAGAAGGTAGTTTCTTCAATGCTGCCCTTGTTTTTAACCTTATTCAGTGAAGTTACATACCATATTTCCCTGGAAATAAGACCTAACTGGAAAATAAGCCCTAGCATGATTTTTCAGGATGCTTGTAATATAAGCCCTACCCCCAAAATAAACCCGTTATGATCGTCAGCCAGACAGACGCATTTAGTACATCCGTTGCAAAACACGATAGATGTGTTGAATTATAAAATAATAATATTAATATATAATTAAATATAGGGACGTGGTAGCTCAGTGGGTTAGGATGCTGAGCTTATCGATCAGAAGATCGGCAGTTTGGCGGGTCGAATCCCGAGTGCCGCGTAGCACAGTGAGCGCCTGTTACTCGTCCCAGCTTCTGCCAACCTAGCAGTTCGAAAGCACGTAAAAATGCAAGTAGAAAAATAGGGACCACTACAGTGGGAAGGTAAAAGCGTTCTGTGTGCCTTTGGCGTCTAGTCATGCCGGCCACATGACCACGGAGACGTCCTCGGACAAGCGCTGGCTCTTCGGCTTTGAAACGGAGATGAGCACCGGCCCCTAGAGTTGGAAACGACTAGTACGCATGTGCGGGGGAACCTTTACCTTTACCTTTTTATAATTAAATATAGATAAATAATATTATTGACATTATTTATTTGAATAAATGTAGATTGTTGTACATGAAAAAAAATAAGACATCACCTAAAAATAAGCCCTAATGCAACTTTTGGAGTAAAAATTAATATAAGCCCAGGTGTTATTTTTGGGGAAATTATGGTAGGTCTTACTCTTTTCAATGGCTGACTAAACAATAACACATGGAAGGAAATATCTTTCCTGCCATAGTTCCCAATCCTTCTAAACAAATAAGAGTCGAGGTGAATATTTTTGCTCTCCCATTATTGCACACATAAACTGAAGGAATGTTAATATACTACTCAAACTCCTAGTAGAAAAGTGGGGTATATAATGTTCCATTCCAATACATTTTTCAGAATAGTTAACACAGGATCCATTCGCAAGCAGCATTTGGGCTGTTCTGGAATCTGCACCAAAATGTTCTCAGTATCTATGCATTTTTGCAGCTAAGCCTTCAACTAACTTGTGGCACTGAAGAAAAACGATGCAAGAACAGTCCTGCAACACTTAATCTTGTGTGCATCACCCAAAATCAAAACTGTGAGATTGGCAGCCATAGAAACGAATGTAATGAATTAACACTGGAGGCAAGAGCATTGGTGAGAACATTTATGAGAACATCATAACTCTACAGGACTCCTCAACTTACAACAGTTCATTTAGTGACTGTCTGAAGTTACAATGGCACTGAAAAAAGTGACTTATGACCATTTTCCACACTTATGACCATTGCAGCATCCCCATGGCCATGTGATTTACATTCAGATGCTTGATAACTGGTTCATATTTATGATGGTGGCAGTGTCCCAGGATCATGTGATTACCGTTTGTGACCTTCTGGCAAGTAGAGTCCATGGGAAAGCCAGATTCACTTAACAGAGTTGTTACTAATTTGACAACTGCAGTGATTCACTTAAGAAATGTGGCAAGAAAAGTTGTGAAATGGGGGAAAACTCACTTAACAAATTTCTCATTTAATAACATAGGTTTTGGGCTCAATTGTGGTTGTACATCGAGGATTACCTGTACTTTTAAAACATAGTGTATTTTTTCCTTTTTTGCAAAAACCAACAGGGGACAATAACAGGCTTAGTTGCACCCAGACCTGTCACAAACCTGAGTGGCGACATGTCTTGCCATGTCTCCATGATCTTTCCTTTGTGTTGACCCACAGGTAAATCTTAATTCATCCTTAGTTGTATCAGTATTAGAATAATCTTTGCTACTTTTTATCGAAAGATATTTTTAAGGTATATGTTAGGTAGTGCCACTCATTATCTTGAAGGGATTGCAAATGACTTGCAGAAGTAGTAGAGGCCACATTGAAATAGGCAAATTTCATGATGGCAATGGGAATTCAAGGATAGGCAGTGAGCAGATCAATTCAGCAGTAGGAAAAGGCCCTATGAGAAGATGCTTCCTAAAAGCCAATTTTTCATTTCCCCATTAGTCATCTGGAGGCATCCTGGCTGACTCAGGGAGAATTCAGATTATTGCAAAGATGACTATACTAAGGAGACTTGTGAACCAGTACTGGCATGTCTTTGAAGGATTGAGGGGCAAAGGCATTGTCTATGTGGAAGTTCCACAGATATACTGGGGGAATCAGACAGGAAAGCAAGTCTCTCTCCTTGTATGGAAATATATCATGCCTGAATCCAGATGTTTCTTTCACTACCTACTGATTGTCTTGAACAAAACAGAACACAAATCTAAATCTCATTAGCTTAGGCTAATTTATACCGATTATACTGCCTATTAAAATTTGAGATGAATATATTAAGAATGAGATTGCTCTAGCCCAGGGATAGGCAACCTTGGCTCTTTTGTGACTCATGGACTTCAACTCCCAGAATTCCTGAGCCAGCCATGCTGACGAGAAATGGAAAGGTTTCCAAGCTGAGCCATGCCTGGCTCAGGAATTCTGGGAGTTGAAGTCCACAAGTCATAAAAGAGCCAAGGTTGCCTACCCCTGCTCTAGCCCCATGGTGGCGAACCTATGGCACGCGTGCCACAGGTGGCACACAAAGCTCTCTTTGTGGGCATGGGCACCATCGCCCCAGTCCTAGGCCTTCAGCTGGGTTTTATAAAATCTTTTCGCTTTAGGCCTCCGCTGCCGTGTGCAAAAAAAAAAAAAAGGTTCAATGAATCAATCAATTTCAACTTCTCATGGGAAAAAAAAAAGATCTTGCAAAGTTGGAATTGGTTGACTGAACTTTTTAGTCCCACCCAGTCTGCTGTTACCACTGCAGCCACGCACAACCAATGGGCTACACCCACCCAATGGGCCACATCCACCTGGCACCTGACGATACATAAGCAGGTTTTGGGTTGCAGTTTGGGCACTCGGTCTCTAAAAGGTTCGCCATCACTGCTCTAGCTCTTAACAGTTGATTAACTTATGCTTGACATTTGAACTTCCAAAACATGGTTGACTCCAGAGGAAGAAGGAAGAACGGGGAGAAAAAAATAAGGCAATTTCTGGGCCTACCTATTGCTGACAAGCACATCTCAGTAGATTATTCCCAAGGGAATTTTGCCCTTAACGTGAAAAGGGAGGAAGAAGAGGGGTTTCTATAGGTCTTCGGTCTTCTATTGTGCACTGAAGTATTTGCAAATATTTTCCACTGCAGTTTATGGGAAACGTAGGCTGCCAGAGGAGTGGCTAGAATATGGAATAAAAGCATCTCCTATTTAATGGCCATTTTCAACAAGTGGGTTGTGCCGCTTTGGATTGTAGTTCTAAAACCTGCAAATGTCTTTTCTTTCAAAGCCACCTACCCTCTCATCAGCATCTCATCCAGTAAAAAACAAGATCTTGTTGCTGCTTCTTCCTCACAAGGAGGAAGTATTGGAGCAGACTTAAATACCGTGCAGCTCTAAAACTTGCAGTTCGTTGTGTTTCACTTGTGTTTCCATAGTTACTGAAGGCTTCAGGCTTTAATTAAAGCAGTGACTTTTAAAAACAGGACTAGTTCCTCTCCCTTTCAAGGACACTTCTGTGTGTTGTCTTATGAAAAGCTAATATTAGGTTCAAGTATAAATTATACACAGTGCCTCTGTGTACTTTGCTGGGGAGGGGATAAATCAAATGCTGTCTCTTCCTTCATGCTAAATGCTATTAATGATCGAAGTTTGTTCCAAACCATCTGCATTATGTTTATTTTTGTTCAGGGCCTTTACATGGAAGGGTATCTGTGGGACACTGCATGGCACCCTGTCTCTGCTGCCCCATATCCTGGAACTGATTTGTCATTATTTCCTGGGATGTCCTATCATCAGCTTCTAGGCCTCTTTATCCATATTTGGCTGCAAGGAAGAATTTGAAATTTTGCTTTGTTTTAAAATAAAAAAAAATACATTTCTGAGCAAGCTGGATAATATGAGATCTTTCCTTGCTAGCACTAAATAAAAACAGCATTGAACAGTCTTCAAACACAATCTTAATGATTTCCTGATTTGTGGGTTTCAGCTCCCAGCAATCTTAGCAAAAACCACGGCAACTTATAATTTACCTAACTGGAGGACAACCTGACAACCTGGAGGACAAACTTTTAAAAATACAACTTTTAAAAGAGCGGTTTCACTGACCTATCGCTGGTCACAGTGATAGACCAACTTCAGTTCAAGCCAACATAAACTCTTGAATTAAAAGAATAAGAAAGATTTGGATTTTCAGCCCTTATAAAATACAAAAGATTTGTACTCAAAACTATCTTCATTTTCAAAAGATTCTCACAAACTTCTCATTAGAAAAAAATAAAACTTTTGACTCTCTATACTGTACTTACAAGTATGTATCTATGAATAATCATTAAAGGAAACAATGCATTGTATTATGGAAAAACACAAGAGCAGAACATTTTCTTAAAATCACTTAAATTATTCTTATGGTATGTTTGTTGCAAAAAAAGGCAATGTATAACCAAAGATGAAGCAAAGGAGACGAGCCAAACAAAGAAATTTCCCTCAAAAATTAGCAAGTAGAATTGATTTTGGAAAGGAGGAAAACATTCAACTTTGCTGACTAACAGCTTTTTTCTAACTGATCCTGATTCTCACATGTTTGTTCGCTAAACTAACGGCTGAAGGTGTTATATTTTCTGAAATACAGAGCAGAGTCATGGGTACATTGTGCCATAATTTGAAAAATGCAGTTTGGTAGCAATATGAGCATCAAAACCTGACACAACAACAGCAAGTAAAAAGATGAACATCAGGATTAATAGGTTGTAATACATATAAGAAACATTGATTAAGATTCTGCTTCCATTTAAAAGGAGAAGCTATGCATCTATTCAAATAACGTGCAAGAAACAACAGAACAGCTGAAATCTAAAACATTCATATTAAGCGAATATATTCAACTCAAACCAACATGTCATGTTACCACAAGGACTACATCTCTATATTAATTTATAATTCAAATAGAAAAATGCCATTTTTACATAATAGCAACATAAATTTCCAAAGGATCAGATTAAAGGAAGCATTGCTCATACATTAAAGCTTGCAAACTGAAAAGCGTGGACTCACTCAACCTGACTTTCTTTGTAATGGTTACTTCCCATTACTTCCGCCAATTATTATTTTATGATTTGTTCTCTACCGAAGGATGTTCTTTACTGTTCCACCACTTTCCTGACCCATCCCATAACACCAGGCAACATTCATAAAATTGGCAAAAATAAGTGATTCGTCCTTAGTAAATGTCCAAATCTCTCCCAGGGATCATTCATGAAGAGCCATTAGGTAGGACAACCCCTTTGATGGCAAGATTGTCACTCCAGGACAGCATTCTTGTAGACCAGCGAACAGGATAGTGTAATTTCAATAATCTAAGATTCCCACTGTTATGTCCTTCAGTTCTTGTGGAATTCAAAACCCCGTATCTCCTTGTCTTCTGGGTAGACTGATGGGAGCTTTTCACTAGTGCCATTTCTTTTCATTAAAACAGAAACGGGCAATCCGGGCCATTTTCCTTCATTTTCTCTTATTTTTCACCATATCATTCCCTAATATTGCCCACGCAAAATTCAGTTGCAGAAGTTATGATAGCATAACTATCTCTCTGTTTGGGCAAATAAGTATTAAAACTGATATATGAGTTTCTGGCAAACTGAATGCACCTCATTTTTTAAAACCCTTCTCCAAAGATGCTGAAAATGCTAGAGCAAAAGGCTGAAAATCTTGCTTTCATCTCTTCAGGTACCCTGAGAATGTCTCTATCAGGCCCTCTGTTTCTTGGGTCTATGACAATTTGCAGTGGCCAACTCGCCATGGCCAACTTGCCATGGCCAACTTGCTGCGGGACAACTCATCCCAGCTAACTCGCCATAGGACAACTCATTGCTGAACAAAAGTTACACAAATAACAAAGAAATGGTGGAATAGAATCTTTAAAGAAAGGATGCAAAAGGAGGGACAGAATGAAATGTAATCAACAAATTTTTTAAAAAAATATTTATTTTTGATAATTAAATAGAATTGTTAAATTGTTCTGCAGTGAGTTAACCCATGGCAAGCTAGCTATGGCAAGTTGTCCTGCGGCAAATTGGCCATGGTGAGTTGGCTATGGCAAGTTGGCCACAACAAGTTGGTTGTGGCATGTTGCCCTGTTCCCCTGTTTCTTGGCCAACATAAAAGGGGACCTTGAAAGATGGTTCAGTCCTGCCTTGGATTAATACCTGTTCATAAAACCTATTATCAGAATACTCAGATCAGAATTTTTAAAAACAGAACTTCTTCATACAACATTATATACAATTAATTAAAAATGTACTACCATGACATATGGTGCTGGCCCACAAAGACAGATTGATATAGGACAGACACACAAAGAACTACCTCTGTGGGGATCAGCACATTGACCTCTGGGTGGATAGTTTCTGAAGTTTATAGCAGAACTTCCACTTTGATGTAAGGCATCCCTATTTGACCTCGCCTTAAGTATTAACATTAAGTTAATACTGCTTAAGATTTCGAGAGATGTATTAATCTATAAAAGACTGAATTATGTTCCAGTGGCTTGACTGTATATTTGTACATCTTTAATAAATGTAAGCTTGTAAATTTTACAGTACATGGGATATCAATTAAAAATATAGAAATGCACATAGACAAAAATCATTAAGCAATGCTGCAAAATACAACTCCTGGAGCGTATTCCACAACTTTATCAATCAAGATAAAATATATGAAACTATGTGTTATTAAGTATTATTAAGTCAAATATAAAAGCTCAGTTAATTCATCATATCACATGCTGAACCATCTCTCTACAATATAGAAAAACACTTTAAAATATACCTGATTGCATCCACGTTGATTACTC
The DNA here is from genome assembly GCF_947247035.1 of Vipera ursinii. Classification (NCBI taxonomy): domain Eukaryota; kingdom Metazoa; phylum Chordata; class Lepidosauria; order Squamata; family Viperidae; genus Vipera; species Vipera ursinii. The sequence goes on from NC_139514.1 coordinate 22,398,266, forward strand.
CACCGTACTCTTTATAAATCTGAATAGAATATCTAGCTATAAAATGCTTTCTTCTCCACATTTAAATAATGCTAATCCAGATAGGCAAGATCAGTAGACAAGACAATGCTAGGAAAAAATAACTACAAAAGCTTGAAGAGGCAGAATTTTATGCCTGCAGTCATGTAATTAAGAGAAAGGGAATAATTAACCAAGCCAATTCCTTTTCACTGATCCAATGAGTTTTGGAAAGAGGAGGAATAAAAATGTGCTTGCACAGGAATTTCATTCTTACAAGACAAGTAAAAATACTCAATGCTTTTTTCAGGTTTCAAAGTCTAATGTCATTAGTCAGGCCCACTCTTTTCCAGCAAATATATGTGCTTTTAGAGATCAAAAAGAACATGGAAAAGTTAAGGTTCTTTAATAATTATTGGAATGAAAAATGAATCATTCTAGATTTTTAGCAATAATGTTTAGAACAAAAAAAATATGAGAAAAGGTTGCAGAGCTGAATTTCCCCATTTATGTAAGGAGGTTTTTAGGGTATCTTTCCCCCCAAATGTACAATTCTTAGAACTCCATCTTTTTGTTCACCAGACTTGAAAAATAAAAGTGCAAACTGTGTGAAATACCTCCCTTAAATTTGTGCAATGTTGTGCAACGTATTATCATTATATGTAGTATTGTAGAATGCTACAATATCGGTACAGTTTAGGTTCTAGATTTTCCAGTACTATGTGCCTGCCTACTCTATGAGAGCAAAAATATAACTGTTTGGTTTCAGAGAATCCTATCTGGCAGATTTTATGTCATCTCATTTTCTAACTGAAGCACAGTAAAAATGTCATGGTAAAAAATACTGGACTTTTTCCAACATCGGTTAACTTTAGCAAAAAAATGTTTTTTATAGAATTATTTCTACTGATTCTAATTTTTATGAAAAGGTTGGATACTTTCCAAGATCATTAGCTGTAGCTTTCTTTTTCTTTTTTAAAGAATTGTTTCCACTGATTGTAATTCTTTAAAGTTGCACATAATTGGCCATTAATACATATTCTGATATTCTACTAATTGGCCATTAATACATATTCTGATATTCTACTGTAAGCCAGGGGTCGGCTAAATCTTGGCTCCAATGAATGAGATTTTGTGGCATTATGAATACTGGTTTGCCCTTGATATGTTCTGCCATGTTTTTCAACTTCCCAATCTAGCCCGCAGTCTTATTGCCTTCTGATGCTCTTCAATGTTTCTTTTTGCCACCTGCCTTCCTTTTCTTTATGCTCTCTAGCCTATTCAGGATTATGTTTGACAGGGAGATGCTAAACACATATAAGGGACCACAGAGGATATTTGCTCCCTCCCATCCATCAACCTATCCTTTGTAGGCTGAGTGGGAATCTCAGTTCTACTATAACCATAAGATTGTAAATGAATTCTCTATGCAACTTCAGAGCCTCTAGAAACTTGGTTCTACTCCTATTCAGTGGCCTTGTGCTGCTTACAAAGACTTCTTTATCTTTTTTAAAAATCTACATAAACATATCTACATAAACAGTGCTATAGCTGATATATCTTCATGGGTGCTTCTGAATGAAAGCATACTTGTTGCAGCAAATTGGGTGAAAAAGCAGAAGGATACATGAATAGGAGACTATCAAAGGTGAAAGAACAGATGGAAAATTGTGACAAGTAGGACGGGAAAAGTGGGGACAAAAGGACACCTAAAAGCATTGGGATTTTCCACCCTTATGTGCTGTGACTCAACTTTTTCCATTTTCGTCACTTCTACTCTAGCATTGCCAGAGCACACTGTTCCCTGAACTGGATCTAGCTCACTGGTTGCCCAATGAACTATGCTACCCTAGACTGTGAGATTAGTATATTTCAAACGTGATTTGTAGCATTTCTTTAGACAGAGAGTTTGTATAAGCAGTTGTCTACAAGTCGTCTGCAGTCAGCAGCTGGTATTGCTTAAGGAATATATTGGGGTGCTTACTTTTGAAAAATACAATAGGAAAAAAACTTTCTCGATTGATTTGAAATTATATGTTTGCCTGTTGAATGCTTTCTATACCAAAGTATGGACTTCTTTAAAGGTAAAACATCTGTGAGAAGAATCCAGAGAAAGAAATATTTTGGGAAATATTAAAAAAAGGCAGAATAAATTTTTCCAAAGGAATAATGGAGAAGATCTTAAAAAAAGACAGAAATCAGCCCCAGCCCGTCTCTCCCAAGCAGAAACTAGGCAGAGGCCAGCTTTTAGAAATGCAGATGTAATAATCCATTCAGGAAGGTTGGCCCCAGGAAGCTAATAGGAAGACAAAGATACCTAAAATCTACATACCCCCACTCAAATTCTAAGGACAGGAGACATAATAGGATTAACCCACCAATACCAAAAGGGCACACTCAGACTCAGGTCAAAGTACATGACACAAGAAACAAGCTCAAGAGCCGCAGAAGTAGAAAACCCATCAGTCCCTGGTACATGTGGTCAGTTTTCCCAGAGCCATCTTTCTGTCTGGCTCTCCTCTTCAATAAACTGCAACCTTCTTTCTAAAGTAGTCTCCATTTTCTTTATTCCCGGCTTGGACTGGACCCAGATGAAGATTTTTCTTTCAACACATCCTACAGCATTTTATGCGTGTAGAGGTACTGTTATAGGAACATTGTTTCAATACAGGTTCATGACATTTATTGTTTGATCAGCAAATAAATAAAAGTAACAGTGTCTCATCTGCAAAAATCACTAATCTTTCTCCAGCTTGTACCCTCCAAATGTGTCAGATTACAATTTCCTTTTTCTCTAGCTAGATAGCTGATGGGAAATGGTTGAGAAAGAAAGGAAGAAAGTGGTCTGCCTAATGATCAGACAAAAAGAAATAAGGTGAGAGGTGAGAGACTTAACAGTTTTAAAAAATAAAGAAACATCTTGTTACATTTTTAACCCAATAGGTATCTTATTTTTCACCTCAGATAAAAGATTGTGCTAATGTTGCATATAGCCAAGGATTAGGTAAAGGTAAAAGTAAAAGTTCCCCCGCACGTGCGTGCTAGTCATTTCCGACTCTAGGGACCGGTGCTCATCTCCGTTTCAAAGCCGAAGAGCCAGCACTTGTCCGAGGACGTCTCCGTGGTCATGTGGCCGGCATGACTAGATGCCAAAGGCACACGGAACGCTGTTACCTTCCCACCGTAGTGGTCCCTATTTTTCTACTTGCATTTTTACGTGCTTTCGAACTGCTAGGTTGGCACAAGCTGGGACAAATAACAGGCGCTCACTTTGTTATGCGGCACGCGGGATTCGACCCGCCAAACTGCCGACCATCTGATCGACAAGCTCAGTGTCCTAACCCACTGAGCCGCCACGTCCCTTAGCCAAGGATTACACTGTTACAATTATCTTGGTAACTCAGGTCTGAAATGGGACTACTGGCTCAAAAGGAATAGATGAAAAAGACTATTTGGTATATTTTGTTCTTTCAAACTGGCCCCAATGCTTCGTAATATTAAAAACTTTTATGTGGATACACTATCAATTCAAGATGTTAAACATGCCTTTAGATGTACAGTGGCACCAATGGTTATACATATCAATGCCTATCACTGCGGGACAAACAGAATATACCATTTAAAGTAATACTTCATTTACCCAAGTAAAAAATGCATCTTATTTCAATCTCATGAATCCAGCCATACATTGGACTTTACTAAGAAAGCATCTGTCTGATCAAATTGATGGTCTCAAAGTCTTTTCATTATGCTTTTCCCCCTCTTTCTTAATACATAGGTTAAAATTCCAGAATTTTTTTTTGGCTATTTAATGACTTCTTTAAAATTAAAATAAAGCAAAAATAATTAACACAGAATAGAAGCAAAAACACCTCCAAAGTACTGAACTCAAATTCAAACATGGTTGAACCTGACTTAACATGGAAGGTTAAAACTCACTGTGTAAAAGACAAACAGGCTCACATTTAGTCCCAGATAGAACTGGCCACAACCAAGTTTCCCAACCTTGGCAATTTTAATATGCAACTCCAACCAGCTATGGGAAACTTTGGATTAAGTGACCAAGGGGCAAGTGACCAAGAGGCAAAAGAGTTTTTCAATTTTCTCCAAATTAAGAGGCTTTTGTTTTCACATCTTATTCTTTGCAACTTACCGTATTTAGAATTTATGTAAATGCTGTTGCTACTGTTTTCTGTTGAATTTGTTTGCTCCTCTGCATCCTTTCTGGCTCCATAAAGTGAAAAAGGCCCAGGGGAAGGAATTCCTTCACAGAGCCTTCCTTTTGAACTAAAATGAAGTGTTGGAAGCCAGAGAGGCTGTGGAGCACTGGAAACACAATTAGATATTTAAACTACACATACAAAGGTACAACAACTAGTCAGGAACCTTGCAACAAGGGCAAGTTCCAAGACCCTACACTTTGCCCAGAAGACTTTCATTCCGGTGTTACTTTCATTGGAATAGGCAATTCTTTTCTATTGAATCAAATGAAAAACATCACAAGAACATTTTGCCCCAAGAGATTTATCCACCATCCCTGTACAGCCAAACTACTCAACAGCATTTAAAATCACCTTTATTCCTCTTCATTCTTGTTGTTCAGTCATTCCACATTAGAGGTTAGACTTCCCTTCTTGATGACAATGCATGTTGCTGCTGATTTTACAGTTGGCATCAAACTGCCAATGGGTAAACAGCAGTAGTAACAGCAATAGCACTGACTTGTATACTGGTCCATAGAGCTTTACAGCACTCTCTGAGTAGTTTACAAATGTCAGCATAATGCCCCCAACAATCTGGGTCCTCATTTTACTGACGTCAAAAGGATGGAAGGTTGAGTCAGTTTTGAGCCAGTCAGATGAAAGTCTTCCATCTTCAATTAGCTTCTGTGGGTAGTTTAGCAATAAGAGAAATGGCCAGCCATACCACTGTGTCACTAACCAATTTATATATCCTTCTCTTTCCAATGTCATTTTTGCTAATATGTATTAGAACTTGTAAAAAATGTGAACTGCTAAAGATATTTGAACCATAAGGCTTCAAACAATGCAACTATTTTTAGTTCTTGCTACTGTAAAAACAGATCTCAAAGCATATGGGAAATGCCTCAGTGAATACATATTGATTATATACCATCAAGTTGCTTTTGACCAGTTATTTTTGACTACATAAATTCATTTTTCTGCATTAATACTCTGCATTCCATGTGGTTTATGCAATAGTATGTTTGTTACATTCCAAGATTCTTTGCTTTTAATGAGGGCTACTTTAGAGACTTAGCAAATCTCAGCAACCAGATATGTGGCTAAATCAGTTTCTCCAGAGTGCAACTATATATTTTGTTATATTCTGCCTCCTCTTTGAGTCTAAGAGATCTTAAAGAACAGAAACAAGCAAAATATATCCAAAGAGTCCTCTGAAAGTAACTTAGAATAAATAATACACACACACACACACACACACACACACACACACACACTGGGAATTCAAGAAAGTCACCCACCAGCCAAATCCTATTTAAAATTTCAGTTTTTCTCTTTAAAATCTGACTCAACTGCATTATTTGGATTAAAAAAACTTTCTAAAGCGAACACATACCGATATCATATATGTGAAACCCAGAACTTTCTGCTGATAGTAGCCTAATAATAAAACATTTATAGCCATTGCTAGGCGCTATAAAGCTCTATAAACAAATAACTGGCATGCTTGACAGACTGAGTTCTCGTGCCCAAAGAATATAATACTTCTATCCCATTTCTACTATAAAATTATAGACTCCATGCACTCAACAACAAAACCCTACAGTCCCGTTCCCAGCATTAGGTTTTCATTGACTCCATGACATCAGATGAAATTGCCTCTTTACAAGTTATCTGGAGGAGTAGGAAAATGATTGCATGTATACTTGCCTCTACGTAATTGGTCTTCTCCCCATCCCCATGTTTTAAAAGTACTTTTTGGCAAATATGCCATCTTTAACTACATGGCAACTGCTTTGGAATAAAGCACAAATCATGGAGAGAAACAGTTGAGAAAAAGCCTTGCCAACCAAGTCTGTGGAAAAGTAAAATGATAGCACAGAAGCATTACCATGAATGCAACAAATCCCAAACCCCATTCAGAAACATTCTTTTTCATTACCTTGATCTCTCATGTTGTCATGGGACTTAAACAGAAGGATGACATACCTTTGCAAACAATACAGGCATAGAATGATAGGCATTGTTCTTCCTCTTGGAAGAGATCGCATGATAACCCTGAACTTGGAAAGGAAAAACTGCCAGCGTGACCTTTTCCATGATCTTTGCTGCTGTTGTTGAAGGTCTGAGAGCAAATATTTCCCTAAATAATTGTATTTTTTCAAGAGGAAGAGATCCTCTCCCTTCTGCTGTTGTTAGGATGGAAATAAATATACCCTTTTCCAGAATAGTCTTTAACGCCCCCCCCCCCCGTTGGAACTTAATTCTTTTGACTAAGACTAAAGGAAAGATTTTTTTTTATTTTTCTGGGCTCCAAGATCACCGCAGACGGGGACTGCAGCCAAGAAATTAAAAGACGCTTGCTCCTGGGTAGGAAAGTCATGGCAAATCTAGACAGCACACTAAAAAGCAGAGACATCACCCTGTCAACAAAAGTGCGTATAGTCAAGGCTATGGTCTTCCCAGTTGCAATGTATGGCAGTGAAAGCTGGACCATAAGAAAGGCTGAGCGCCAAAGAATTGAGGCCTTTGAACTCTGGTGCTGGAGAAGACTCCTGCGAGTCCCTTGGACTGCAAGGCGATCAAACCGGTCAGTCCTAGAGGAGATCAACCCTGACTGCTCTTTAGAAGGCCAGATCCTGAACTCAAATACTTTGGCCACCTAATGAGAAGGAAGGACTCACTGGAGAAGAGCCTAATGCTGGGAAAGATTGAGGGCAAGAGAAGAAGGGGACGACAGAGAATGAGGTGGCTGGATGGAGTCACTGAAACAGTAGGTGTGAGATTAAATGGACTCCAGAAGATGGTAGAGGACAGGAAGGCCTGGAGGAACGCTGTCTATGGGGTCGCGATGGGTCGGACACGACTTCGCAGCTAACAACAAGAAAAGAATGTCTTATTCTTAGACGTTGAATTTGAACCAAGTACATTATTATATTCAATGGTCAAGAATGCGGCACTTAATTTAATTAAAACTAACACCAACATCAAAACTAAATTTCGTCTTTTTATATCTGAGGTCTTCTTCCATGTATTTCTTCTACTATCTTTTGTTGATTAAGAAACCTCCAGCCCCACCAAAAAGATAACTCTCTTTTTTTCTCTCAGTAATACAAGCTTCTTTTTGGAAACTACATGCTTAACCAAGGAGAAATCTGACTAAAGTTTTGTAAGAGAAGAAACAAATTAGACTGCTATAAAACATTGCAAGATATTTTGAGATATAAAATCAAATGCTTAGCTAATGTAAATGTAGCTCAGCAAAGCTTTTATATTTATTCATCCCCAATTTCATATTTTCTCAGCTTCACACAAGCTTTGGATCTTTAAAGGAAGAATATGTTAACATTTTGTCACATAACAGCCTCCCTATCATCCCAGCACTAATACAGTAGTGGCCAAAATTGTGGAAACCCTTTGGGAAAAGTGTATTTCTGAGGTTTGATGGCTAATAATACCACTTTTTTTGGGAGTAGTACCATAAAATTATATATCAATGGAAAGATAATTTAATCAAGAATGTAATGCAACATAGTTTGTTCAATTATCTGTACTGTATTCTATGAAAAGTCATAACCAAATAACCAGAAAAAGGAAGCACAACTTGCTTTGGTTGACATCAGGTAGCTTTCTTTCATCTGATTGTAGCCAATGAGCACAAGTGTTTAGAGAGCCAATAAGGTGTTATCTTGTTTTGACAATGAGCCAATCAGATCACAGTAGGATTCAGCTACTGATGTCATGTATTCAAGCTGAGAGGAGGACATTTGTCAGTGTGTTTTGTGATCGCTATCAACTTGGTTGTGGTTTTTTGTGTTCTTTCATTTAGTGAGCTTGTAAAACGTAATAAAATTAAAGTAATGGTGCAAAGAGTTGACTGGTTGCCCAGAAACCGATGTAAAATAGCATTATTAAGTGAACGAGGCTACAGTTATAAAGAAATTAGAAGAAAAATTGGTGGAAACTTAACTAAAGATGGCATTTCTACTGTACACCTTTCCCAAAAGGTTTCCACAATTTTGGCCACTACTGTACATGAATGAAAGGGTAGAGGAAAATCTATATTTCCTCCATTAGTCTCCAATGATTCAGAACATTTGAAATAAACCTTTATTGTCAAAATACAACTATATGTACACTGAGATTAGCTGAGCCTCCCTTTGTGCTCCCACCCCCCAACACACAGTGACAACAAACCCTCCATCTTACTACACCATGTGAACCAACTACACCACACACCAGCCTCCCAAGTCAATTCTGCATAAAATTCACAAAAGTTATTTATCATTCAAAAGCCTAACAGCCCATGGATAAAAGCTGTTTTTCAGCCTGTTGGTGCGGCTGGCTATACTCCTATATCTCCTACCCGATGATAGGAGAGTAAAGAGATACCGTCCAGGATGTGAGTCATGTCTGAGAATCTTCCTCACTCTTCCAAGGCAACAAGCCCTAGCAATGTCATCCAGTGGTGTCAGGGGACAGCCCACAATATCTTGTGCTGTACTCACCACCCTCTGTAATACTTTCCTATCCGCGGCTGTCAGACCAGCATACCAAACCACAATACCATACGAGAGGATGCTCTCTATAGTAGACTGTTAAAAGAGGGTCATTAGCAGTTGTTCTACCCTGTTCTTCTGCAAGACCCTGAAAAAGTGAAGCCTCTGTTGGGCCTTTCTAGCCACCTGGGTTGTATTAACTTTCCAGGTCAGATCTTCACAGAGGTAGACTCCCAGAAATTTAAAGGAGGAAACTCTCGCCACACAGTCCTCCCCGATGTAAAGTGGGGCAGGTTCCTCCTTTTTTCTCCGGATGTCTAACACCATCTCTTTCGTCTTGCCGATGTTCAGGTGCAAGTTGTTGTTACTACACCAAGGGGATAGTTTTTGTACCTCCGCCCTGTATGCTGTCTCATCCCCACCTGTAATGAGACCCACCACAGTTGTATCATCTGCGAACTTAATTATCACAGTGGATGGGTCAGATGATACACAGTCATATGTGTATAAAGAGTACAGGTAGGGGCTAAGCACACAGCCCTGTGGCGAGCCGGTGCAAAGCTTCAGGGGGGTGGACAAAGCAGACCCGACCCTCACTGTTTGTAACTGGTCCCTAAGAAAGTCTTGAATCCAATTGAAGATGGCGGGGGAGAATTTCAAGTCAGTCAGCTTCTTGATGAGAATGCTCAGCAAAATGGTTTTGAAAGCCGAGCTATAGTCAACAAAAAGCATCCTGACATAATTTCCAGGTTTCTCAAGATGACTTGCTACAGAGTGTAAAGCAGTAGCTATGGCATCATCTATTGACCTATTTCCCCTATAGGCAAATTGATGTTTATCAATTTAATAAGGACTTAACCTTACATATAAGGTTTTAGGTAGGCTACACTCAATTGTATAGCAAACTTCCATGATGTTTCTGTTCACATTATATACTCTACTCCTTTCTGGGAGATGTAGCTTAATGACATCTGGAATGCCGCAAGTTGCTTTTCCTGCTTTCCCAAGAATGTATGAGTGACATTCCTTATTGTGCTTCATTTCACATGTGATACCCATATCTAAACTACGTACATCATGTATAACTGAAGATCTCAGCATTGTTGGGCATATCTGAAACTTTTAGAATAAATTGTGGCTGTCATATATAGGCCTTCTTCATTTACAAATTAGCTGCCATGAGGAATGTAACCAGTTACAAAAAGATCAGAATGCCAGCCCCTTAAGGCTTCACCCAAGTGACATTATCCCCGTACGATCAGTGGGGCTAATGATAAATATACCGATAGAATGCACATGCTTATAAACAGTTTTAACGCATTCACACAACATTCATTTACCGCATTCACACAAGAGGCTCACACTTTAGACTTCTTACGTGAAAATAATAATAATAATAATAATAATAATAATAATAATAATAATAATAATAATAATAATAATGATGATGATGATGAAGAAGTTGGAAGGGACCTTGGAGGTCATCTAGTCCAACCTTATGCTCAGGCAGAAAACCCTATACAAACTTATGGCACGCGTGCCACAGGTGGCATGCAGAACCCTCTCCGTGGGCACACACACCCTCACCCCAGTCCTGGGCCTTCACTGGGTTTTTAAAAACCTTTTCACTTTAGGCCACTGTCGCCATGTGAAAAAAAAAAGGTTCAATCAATTTCAATTTCTTGCAGGAAAAAAAAGATCTCACAACGTTGGAATTGATTGAGTGAAATTTAGTCCCACCCAGTCTGCTCTTACCACTGCAGCCACGCCCACCCAATGGACCACACCCACCCAATGGGTCATGCCCACCCAATGGGCCATGCCCACCTGGCACCCGACAATACATAAGTGGGTTTTGAGTTGTAATTTGGGTACTCGGTCTCTAAAAGGTTCACCATCACTGCCCTATACCATTTCAGACAAATGGCTGTCCAGTCTCTTCTTAAAAACTTCCAGTGTTGGAGCATTCACCGCTTCTGGAGGCAGGTTGTTCCACTGGTTAATAATTCTGGCTGTCAGGAAGTTTCTCCTTAGTTCTAGGTTGCTTCTCTCATTGACTAGTTTCCAACCATTACTTCTTGTCCTGCTTTCAGGCCCTTTGGAGAATAGCTTGACTCCCTCTTCTTTGTGGCAGCCCCTGAGATATTGGAACACTGCTATCATGTCACCCCTCACCCTTCTCTTCATTAAACTACACATACCCAATTCCAGCAACCGTTCTTTATATGTTTTAGCCTCCAGTCCCCTAATCATCTTTGTTACTCTTCTCTGTACTCTTTCTAGAGTCTCAAGATCTTTTTTACATCATGGTGACCAAAACTGGATGCAGTATTCCAAGTGTGGCCTTACTAAGGCATTGTAAAGTGGTATTAACACTTCACATGATCTTGATTCTATCCCTCTGTTAATGCAGCCTAGCACTGTGTTGGCTTTTTTGGCAGCTGCAGCACACTGCTGGCTCATATCCAAGTGATTGTCCACTAGGAGTCCAAGATCTCTCTCACAGTTACTACTATCGAGCAAGGTACCACCTATACTATACCTTTACATTTGGTTTTTCTTGCCTAAATGTTGAACCTTACTTTTTTCACCATTGAATTTCATTTTGTTAGATAGCGCCCAGTGTTCCAGTTCGTTCAGATCCTCCTGTATCTTAAGCCTATCTTCTGGAGTGTTGGCTATTCCTGCCAGCTTGGTGTCGTCTGCAAATCTGATGACTTCCCCATCTAGCCCCTCGTCCAAATCATTGATGAAGATGTTGAAGATCACTGGGCCTAGAACAGAGCCCTGGGGCACCCCACTACACACTTCCCTCCATGTAGATGCAGTTCCATTGAGGACCACACGCTGATCCTTAAAAGGAAACACAAGTCTGAACATTAGTTGCTTTTAAGCACTGCATGAGTTATTGCTTTGCTTTGCTTACATATGTGATACTAGGTTGCTGACTCAGAGGAAAACCTATGCCCAAGAAGCAAGGCCCATTAATTTTAATGAGAGAGAGCCATCTCCCCAAACATTTTTAGGATCAAAGTGCCAGGAATCAATTGCTTCTATTTCCTCAAATTCAATTAAAGAAGAAATCCTAAGCAGGCGTACTGGGTAGTAATTTCTATCCAAGTCAAGAGAATTTAATTCCAACTAGATTTATTTAATATAGGGCAAAAGATAAGGAGACAGATGGCAAGTTTTTAGCCTCATCGGTCCTTCCTGTCTAAAGAATGCTGGATGCTGCTGGGGCAATGGGGGGGGGGGGAGGAGAGAAAGAAGCTTAGGAAACATAAAGGGAAAATCTACCACTGACCAAAGCTGACACAGATTGCAGTAAGTAGGCCTTTCCCATGGGATTACTTTTTAATCTCTAGAACAGCGTTCTTAAAAGGGTTCCACGGACCCTCAAGAGAGTTTACAGGGAGTCTGTAAAGTTGTGTCGGGGGAAAAAAATTGCAACTTTTATTTCAACTGAATTTAACTGAAATAGAGAAGCACATGCATTACTACGCAACATATCTATATATTATGTAATATTATTTATAATATATTTATTACTTTTCAGTATGTAATGATCACCTCCGACTAATTGGAAAGAATTGATATCATCTTTCATCGTTCACCTCTGATAAATAGATCTACGAGGGTTTCAAGTCCTACTCTAGATAAAAAGCGTTTTTTTGTGCACTATGGGAAAAATCTACCACTGTGAAACCTGAAGGGAAGGTACGTACTCTTCTTATCCCACTACAAGACCACGTTGCTATCCTTAATGGTTCCAGCTATCTCTCCACGTTATTTCTTCAGTCTTTCACTGGCTTCCTATCAACAGATCCAACAAAAGATCCTATGGCATCAATCACTTTCAGTACATGTTGTTGTTGCACAGCAGTCAAGTCATAACTGTGCTGTAACATTTGCTGCTGGTGTTTAAAATTCAGTTTATCACTCAATTACCCTACAAGCTTGACCTTAATTTACTACATTTTCTGGTGCATTTGATTTTGCATATTATGACATCCTGACTCAGGCCATTAGACAGGAAACGAAGTGACAGCAATGCCCAAGGATAGGGGAGGAGAGAATACCAATTGGCCTGGAAACTAAAGGCTATCATTGCTTATTTTGCGTCCTGTGCAGCCTTTCCTTATTGGTGCTCAAATGTAAATAGCATTTTATACAAGCAGAAAACTGTCTATAATGAACTCTCCGGGGTTCAGTAAGGAGACGTAACTCATTCATTGCTTTAGTATAATGTTTTAAAATTGCATAAAGTCTTGATTTAAGGACAAATGTATTAAGCAAACTTCTTTAGATGCTTAAATTCTGCTGAAGTCAGTCACATTACACTGGACATTCTAAGCAGCAAACTTACGTTAAATAGAACATAGTTTATGTTCCGATGAGCGAAGTAGAACTTAAAGATGAGAATCAACTGTAGGTTCACTCAAACTATTTCGGTGTTTCCTGAAATATAATAATAAGCAGTTCTAATGTCACAGGGATATTGGTTATAACATGAGTATTGTACCCTATAGATACTTAACAACATTGTGTATCATATAAAAATTGTTAATAAAAAGGGCAATATTCATGACTAAATCTAATTGTTTGATTAAGTCTTCATATGCCACACTGAAATCAAGACTCAGATATACCTGTCAGCCTTCACAGGAAACATGGCCAGAGGAGCTAATTCTACTCTGTGATAAGGTCACATTAACAGAATCCTGCAAGACTGAAAATATCTCTCACCCACCCCACCCCCCAAATATGGTCTTTACAGCCCAAGAAACTAGGGAGGGTCTCTTCTGAGCCTCTTGCATCACCCACATTCCTGCTGTGGGCTAAATTGCTTTTTTTTTAACATCTCATTGCCTGCATCTCCTGGTCCTCTAACCCAGTCATTCCCACACACCATAACAATGTCCTTGTATCCGGGCTCTTTGTAGATCAGATTTTGCTTAATCGTCCAAGCACTAACTTTTTAAGTTAGACAGACTGGCCCAAAGTCATACATTTTGGTCCAATGGTCAAATGGGGATTTATTTATGGGTCTTTACTTACCCCTATGGGGTGTTTCATCTAGGCATTCTGTAGTATAATGAAACATGAGCTCCTGATGAGTGTTTAGTGCAGAATTTGAAGAGAGAAAATCTGTACAATTCTATGGAAAGAAGCATTAGCAATCTGATGTACCTATAAAAGTGCTACGGTTAGGCTGTATACAGAAAGTGCTACTTTTGGGGGCAAAATGTCCTTTCGCTGTTAGGGTATTCACATAATCGTATACAGGTTCCCTTTTGTGCGCTCTGAGTTTACATGAGATTAGGCTAGAAGGCCATAAGCCTTATGCACGCTATCATTAGGAAAATGATATGATGCAGTTTATTTAATGACATTCAATAATTTAAAACACTCGTGAAGGCAGCCAATAGCTATTATAAAAATAAGAATACTAATAGCAGCAATAAAGCATAAAAAGAATAGAATAAAAAATGCAAAGTATAGGCAGCCATTGAAAATGATTTAATCAGACAGCTTCTAACAAATTAAAACAACTCATGGTCCAAGAATCTTTCTAAGAGGGAAAGTTTTAGTAGCCCATTGGAAAGTCATAGAAAAGGTCTTAAAATATCCTTGCCAACTTCCAAATGTAGAATTCCCCAAAATTTCTCAGTCAGCAAAGTCAAAAGCTAGCTGGCTGAGAAATTCTAAGTTCTTAGTTCTCTGGAAGGCAATAGATTAAAAAAGCTAGCAATGACTATTATTTCTCAGACATATGTAAGTTATAGGTGGAATTGATTGAAATGCGTCCACCATACCCTGGTTTCTTAACATTGTTAGATCCAATAATGTTGCAACAAAAATTTACGTTTCACTGGGAAAATCTACCTCTGTGGCTGCTAGGAGTCAAAACCACTTGATGGCATAATCCAGGGTTGTCGAACTCAATTTCATTGAGGGCCGCATCAGCATTGCAGTTGCCCTCTGGGGGCCGGGTAGGTATGGCCTGGGTGGGCGTGGCCTACTGGGTGGGCGTGGCTAGAGTGCGTATGGCCTACTGGGTGGGCGTGGCCAGCTCTACATCGTTCGCATCAAGGGTGCCTATGGGGGCCTGGGCAGGAGTGGGACAGATCTGAGGGTCTCTGGCAGAAGGAGGGTCTCTGGGCCAGGGCCAAGGCAGTTGGGGCCGTTCACTCACTGTTTCCAGGATGGCTTCGCGGGCCGCATGAAACCACTTCGCGGGCCGGATCTGGCCCCCGGGCCTTGTGTTTGACATGTCTGGCATAATCAGTCAAATCAAAAGAATTGGGTTGAAATATATCCCACATTTCAACAGCACTTTTCATTTCAATCTAACATTAATACTTAACACAGACTATCTTCTGTCGATATCCTTCTTTGAAAGATGATCTGTTGGAGACACAGGCAGACCTGAAACAAACGAGATACCTATTTTCTCTCTAACGTTCTTCTTTTTCTCTCTGTCCCTCTCTTCATTAAAGCTTCTCCTCCAACAAAGAAGGTGAAGAGCTTTTAAACCTGATGTGCCTATTAAAATCTGGACCATTTTATTCATCTTATTCCACAAAGTACAGTTGTGCATTGAGCTAATAACTAACTCTTCATATGGAGCCCCACAATTTGGTCAAGATACCTCATCGGTTTTAAAGGGAAAAAAAGGTGCTTTAGCTATTCCACACTGCATATTTTTACAGTATGAATATGGCACATTATTTTTTAGAGTAATAATCATCATAAGGATGTGTTAGTGTGAACATTTTAGAATATATGCATTGCACAATTGAACCTAGCACCAGAGCAAAAAGAAGAAAAATGGCTTTTTTAAACAACCATCAAATATTTCTGAAGCTTCCAGTAAATGAAAATGTAATCAGTTAATTCTATTCTTTACACGTCATTGTAGCAAAGAGAAAGTCTGATCCACAGCTACATTTAAAACATTTTTTGGCTTCTACTGAGTACAAGACAAAACAAACAAACAAAAAACTTTACACAAATTATAAAGAAAAGAAAAAAGAAGAAAAAACTACATAAAAGAAGCCAAAATACCAATAGTATATATTCATAAAGTTCTACATAAGCATTTCAGTGAATAGTATCATATTTCATTATCATTCATAGTTAAGTTATACCAAAAATGATTCATTGAGTAGCTGAATATTTATCTTTCCAACTCTGAAAAGTAAGTATTTTAAACTATAATTAGGGTAGGGAGAATCCACAGTCTTTGTTCAAATATCAACTTCCATAAGATAGGATTCAAAACAACACACACATGTGGAAATATTAAATCTTGTCTCAGAGTTAATTTAATACATGCAATAACTTTCCCCACAAATATAGCAATTATGGGACACTGTAGAAAAATAAGTTTAGACAAGGCACTGATATCACTTTAACTCCAACAACATGATTTACTCAAGTATTTTCTACATATATGCAAGAGTCCAATAAATGAATAATATGTAATCTATTAACGAGTTGGGTATTGATACTAATATCTCATCTCATTGTCTAGCTGCAACATGTAATTCTTTATTCCATCCAGGTATTAAAGTAAGCATAACGAATTGATCCACTACCAAAATAATTTTACAAAAAGTATCTGTATGAAATTTTTGTATTATAGGATTTAATACTGTAATCCCTTGTAGAAGATTAAGTATTTCTGAGGCTGAAAGTATGATCATTTTAAATTGAGATGCCAAAAAAGACATGAGTCCCCTTTTATAGATCTTTGATACCAAACTAAATCACACATACTAAAAAGCGATGGAAGAATTTCTTGCCATTGTGTGATGAATAACAAATGTATGTATGTGTGTGTGCGTGTGTGAAATATGCATGTCATACTTAGAATATAAATATTTCTCCAGTTCCCTCTTTTACCCACGTTACATATCACAGTTCTTCCACAAAGTAATTGATCCTTGCAATGCAAAAAACTTGCCGATTATAAAATCCAACCCAATCTAGCATCAGGTATAATATAAAACCTTCCATCTCTTTCATAGACAAGGATTATTCTTTTTTGAGAATCTCCAATTCTGATTCAAATGTGGTGTGGGATACCCTGGGAGGCCCGCTATCCACTGTCACATGGAAATTTGCTGTGGGTCAGGAGGCCTGGGCCTTCTTCCCACTCCAACATACATCTTTGCCTTTTTCCATAGATGCTGGGAGGCATGCCAGCCAATTCCAGTCACAGCTAGAAAGCTAGGGAACAGGATCTCTTTGAAGAAAGGTCACATTCACTAACCTCTGGCCGGAAATACTGCATTTACTAGTCGCATTGGAGCAACTAGTGCACTGGAGATTGTCATTTCCTAACACTCCCTTCCAGCTGGGGAAGTCAATGGGGAAGCACTAAGTTGGAAGTTGCTTTCCTTCTCACTAATTTTTTTTTTTTGCACATGGTCATTCTGTTTCTCTGTTTAGGTAAGGAAATATCTCTGAAATGATGACCCAGTGGGTCACGGGTTGGCTAGTACACATTAAAATGTCAATAACTCAAAAATTGGAAGAGTACAATCTTTACGCAATGTTATTGAGTGTAATATTACTTAGGTCAGGATTATTTCCTTGTCCAAGGTACACTGAAATGCATCAACCATCCTGGCATTGATCTGCACAGCTCTTGGGAGGTAATGTTACATTTTAATCCATTAGCAATTACAGTCATGGGAGAAAAACAGGTATGTATTAGGTAGCAGTGCTAAGGACCACTATCCGGAAATAGTCTCATTGCAATTGATGGGAATTTATTTTCTGAGTAAGCACACTTAAGGTCAGGATATACTTGTAAAATGCTGAAAATGCCAAACCTCAATATACCTTTTCCCCAACAATATAGAATATTTATTGATTTTTATCAACATTTCCCATCTTCTACATGCTCCATGTCAGCCAACTTCCCAGAAGTTGAAGGCCACACTTGTGGAAGACTGGGAATAGCTGACTTACACACAATTATTTGGATAGGAAATATATTGGGATTTATTCCAGAGCAAGCATATATACAAACAGCATTAAATAAAGCTACTTTTTGTCCTCTGAACTGTGCTACACAGCAAAGGGGGAAAAACGTAGGCATGCTTAGACTTCAATTTGTATTTGTACTGGTTCTTTTTGTATCAGTTCTTTTCCAACTATAAATGAAACCCAATTCACCTATTACATTTTGTGCACTGAAGTTACCACTTATAGCACAGTTATTTCTTGACTTACAACCACAACTGGGGCCAGGATTTCCATCGCTAAGCAACACAATTGTTAATTGAGTTGTCCCTGACTTTATGACCTTTTTGCCATGGTTATTAAGCAAATCACTGCAATTGTTAAGTGAACCTAACTTCCCCCATTGACTTTGCTTCTTGGAAGCCAGTGGAAAGGTCACAAATGGTGATCACATGACCCCAGGAAGCTTCAACCATCATAAATACATACTAGTGGCCAACTGCTCAAATTTTAATCATGTGATCTTGAGAATGCTGTGAGAGTCATAAATATGGGGACAG
This sequence comes from Vipera ursinii, assembly GCF_947247035.1. Classification (NCBI taxonomy): domain Eukaryota; kingdom Metazoa; phylum Chordata; class Lepidosauria; order Squamata; family Viperidae; genus Vipera; species Vipera ursinii. Next base: position 22,416,500 of record NC_139514.1, read on the forward strand.
GACATAAGTCACTTTTTTCAGTACCACTGTAACTTCGAACAGTTGCTAAACAAATGGTTGTAAGTCAAGAACTACCGGCAATCTAACAAGGAAGTAAGAGTATAGGGAGGTGGAAGACACGGATCCTTTTGTAAAAGTCAGGCCTATTTTGATTTGCTTCAAAGTGATTCTTTTGGGTTTGGATGTGGCTTGACTTGTGACTTGCTCCTCATTTTGGACCTCACGTGTCTCATCCAAAACAAAAATAGTCACTTTTTTTCTCTGCAAAGGGAGAAGAATTAACCGGAAGTAGAGAAAGCCATGTGATAAAAACTGAGAGAGCACAACTACCTGAAGTAGATCCTTGCAGCTTCTCTTTCTTAGCTGAGCAGGAATTGGTATCAACCAGACAGTTTGGTCTAGTGCAGGGGTAGGCAACCTCGGCTCTTTTATGACTCATGGACTCATGGACTTCAACTCGCAGAATTCCTGAGTCAGCATAGCTGACTCAGGAATTCTGGGAGTTGAAGTCCAGAGTCATAAAAGAGCCGAGGTTGCCTACCCCTGGTCTAGTGGTTAAGGTGCTAATCTAGAAACCAGGAGACTGCAAGTTCTACCCCACTTTAGGTATGAAAGCTGGCTGGATAACTTTGGATCAGTCACTCACACTCTCAGCCCAATCCACCTCACAGGGTTGTTCTTGTGGAGAAAATAGGAGGAAAAAGGAGTATTAGGTATGTTTGCCACCTTCAGTTATGTTATGTATTCACATATTAATAATGTTGTATATATATTGAACAGGGCTGGGGTGAGATAAAATGAACAAATAAAAATCCTTCCAGGTCCTATCAGATGGTATAACATTTACCACACACGCTCTGTACTACACAAAACATAATGGGAGTCCACCTGAAATGATTAAATGGGGTTTGCTAAATGCAAATATACCTACTTATTGCCTAAAACGAAGATTTTTAACATCCTTAATATTACAATTTTCATACATTTCATTATAAAACAGATGCATCTGAAGCAGTCACCTTTCCCAGAAATAGCTTCGAGCCACCTTACTCAAAATATAAACTTAATATGGACATATGTTCAATTGTCAGACTGTAATGGTATGTGTGAATAATCTTTCTGGGGTGAGGGGGAGAGATGCTGCCTAGGGAATGAACAGAGAAGAAAGAGCATTGTCTGTAGCCGCATGAAGAGCAAGAGGCTTAGAAGGGACCCTCCCTAACTTCTCAGGCTGTAAAAGAGCCAGTGGGGAGAGTTGTCCTATATCAGACATGCAAAATTCAGTTAATATAGCCTTACAGTGAAGTAGAGTTTGCTCGTCTGGTTGTGTTTCCTGTCTGGTCTATCTGGGAAGGCTGATACGTAATGAAATACAGCCCCAGTTCAATGAAGCTCTTTACATATCAAATTTAAGTTCTGCTGCCTGGACGATCACAGACATTAACTAGGAAAACAGCGATACTGTAAAAAGGAATTCTGACCCTCTCCCTCTCTTCTAATTATAACCAGTATTCCCTAACATTTGTTAACCCTAGCATATAGGTTTATGCTTGAGGTAAGGCAGAAGTAATCGCTGCACAAAGACAGTAACAAAAGTGCAATCTTATACTGGCATTCTGGGTTAACATACCACCGAAATGTTTGTGTTGAGACGTGAAACGTCTTTCCATTTGCACCAATCTGTTTCTTCTTCTTCTGCCCTGCATCAAAGTAGGATGGACTAACTTCAGTTCCACATGTTGAATTTGCTTCAGTGCTACTGTAGTATCTGTTAACTATTGCTCTCTGATCCTTATTTCTAGTTCCATTTCCAAAACTCCATTGACAAACAGAAACAACTGGGGCTGAGGATCCCCTGCTAGGAAAAGCTGCAGCTGATCTGCTGTGCCAGAAAAGGCTTATTTCCTGCCATTTTATTCAACAGTGAAGGAAGTTGCAAATCACATCCATGAAGGCTTTTTCAAATGTATGCTGAATGCAGAGCACAAATGACTCTTTAAAAAGTGGCATGTTTCTGCTGCCCCACTTCCATAATAAATAAATTACACTTATCATGGCTGGCACAAAAACAATATTTTTTTTGAACAGAGTCCGTAAGATTATTGGGGACACTACTCATCCTCTTTCCTTGTTACTTTCTGGGAAGAGGCTTCGTGGTATCCGTAGCAGAACTGTTTTTCAATCTATCAATCCCAAATTTGCCTTGCCACTTGTGCTGAACTCAAATTTCTTTAAGAACGTGCCAAATTGTAAAAAGTTACTCATGCATCTTATTGTTTATTATCTGACAGTTATTTCTGGACTTTCTGAGCCTAAAAACCAATTGTGACATAGGTAAATTAGAAAAGAACAAAAAGTATTTGAATTTCAGAGAAAGCCTTATCAATAATGATTTGATTGTAAGTTACTAAATAAAATCATTGCTTCATTAATAATTCAAGTTTATTAATAATCAAGCAGTATTAACCACAGTAGAAGCAGACACAAATATTTTGCTTCAATGACTACCTTTAGCTGATAAGCGTTCCTCCACCACATAAAGGAATTTTGTCTATGAATACAAATTGAATATTACATTAAAATAAGATTATTTTGCCTCTTATCAAAACAATTGTATCTGAAGTCAAAGTTGTCTCAAAAAAAAGAAGCAAAATAACTGCTTGCCCATTTAGAGCAGAATTTTGTATCTCCTTGAAAATTGTTTTTCTGGTGATAATTTAGGTTGTGGGTTTTTCTCACTGACATTGGCTGCTCCCTTCAATTCAACAGTTTCCTTATTAGATTGTGATGTGATAGTCTTCTCCATTATGGAATCATAAAGATAGTTTCTGTAATGCACAGCTGTTCTGGTTGCTGGTCAACTGACCAGGAATAAGTTTTTTTTTAAAAAAAAAGTCTTTATTTTTTCCCAGGCAGGCAGATTTCAGCAGAACCATTACTTAAAGATCCATAAAACTAGTTTCACAAAGCTGCGAGGCCTCTAAATCAATGTATCCTTTCCAACCCTTTGTTTTGAAAGCATTTCCTGTTTCAGAAGATCTGAACAAATTGTAATAAACCAAACAACACATTCACAATGAAATGAAAAGCAAGGAGGAAGCACGTTAAGTACAAAGTTTATTCTCATTATATACAATCAGGTTTTTGGTATGAATACACTTAAATGTTTTTGATGGAGAGTTGCAGATCTTAAGAGAATCAACTAACCCCATTTTAAGAGGTAAATCATATCAAATTCAGTTACAACTGTGAGTTTTACTATTGCAAATCTTATTTATAAAGTTCAGTAAAAAATTAAATTCAAGGGTGAGAAAACTAAGATTCTGCATTTAGTCAAGAAAAACCAAATGCACAGGTATAGTATAGGTGGTACCTTGCTCAACAGTAGTAATTGTGAGAGGGATCTTGGAATCCTAGTGGACAATCAGTTAAACATGAGTCACCAATGTGCTGCAGCTGCTAAAAAAGCCAACACAGTGCTTTCGGGGCTCAAGCGCCAGGATCAGTGCCGCTTTCCAGCTGTTCGGGGCTGTCAGAGCTCAGTGGAAGCGCCAGGATCAGCGCCAGGCTCCAGCTGGAGCTCAGCACTGATCCGGGTGCTTCTGCTGAGCCCCAAATAAGCACCAATCACCTGGAAAGCAGCACTGATCCTGGCGTGTCTGCTGAACCCCGAAGAAGCACTTATCACCTTGAAAGCAGCATTGATCCCTGCTCTCACACACACAAACATGTGCGAGCAGTTACAGCTGAAGGCATTTCAGCCTTCAATTATGGCTCCCAGTGCTTGCCCCCTCGCAGGGCTCCTGATTTGCCCTGCACCCGGGTGCTCCGTCCCCTGGGAGAACCGCACCCCCGTCCAAGGCACATATGGCCGGGAAGATGCATCGGAGTCCCAGTTGCCGGTAAGGTGATTGGCCCGCTCCTCTCCCATTGCTCTTTGCAGGCCTGCCGTAGAGCTGGATGTGAAGCGCCCGGGGAAGGAGCCGCGGAGGTGGGCGGGTAGCGAGTCCCCTCCGAAGTGAGGCTGCGGAGACGCCGCATCCTCCCAGACTGTGCTCCGTCCGTCGCCTCAGCGCTGCACCTGTCTTCTGTGTGGCTGCCGCCACCGTCCTTTTCCAATAGGCGCATCCCCAAGGAGACCACTGGGTGCCACCCGCCCAACCCCAGGCTCTGCCCCCACCCTGACGCCCCCTCTGCACGTCTCCAATAAGGAGCAAAGCCCCTCACGCCTTTTGAGGCAGCCAAAGCCCGCATGGGAAAGAATGATCTTTATGGAAGCAAAATAAGCTTAATTTCGGGACTTTAAGGGCAACTGCAACAAAAGCGTGACTGTGTCTGATACCTCCCTATCTTGGACTTCAGAAAGCGGTTTTCCTAAACCGAGAGTGCCTGGTAGCAAGAGGAAATAATGGAGAAAGGAGACAGGGTGGGGTGGGGTGGGGGAGTTGGAGTCATTGAAAGCACAATTGCTCAGAGAATGGAGGAGAAAAGAAGAGAAGAAGCGACCCCAAAATCATAGGGAAGAACTAGAAAAACAAAAAGGTGACCAAAGAAGAAGCCCAGAATTGTGAACTGCTGAGAATGAACCGAGGTTGGTGGAGGAATAAAAAAGAACTTCTTCATGCCTACATGGCATGGGTCCGGAGTACCTTAGGGAGCACCTGCTGCCGGCATCAACTTCCCTCCGCCCTGTGCGCTCCCACAGAGAGGGCCTCCTCAGGGTGCCACCGATCAGAGAATGTCGATTGGTGGTCCCCAGGGGGAGGTCCTTCTCTGTGGGCGCCCCGGAGCTATGGAATCGGTTGCCGGTTGAGCTCCGGATGGCGCCCGACCTTCGCTCCTTCCGTCGCGATCTGAAGACACTCTTATTTGAACAAGCCGGCCTGGCCTGATGGGGGATGGGTTGGGTTTTTATTGTCATTTTAATATATGTATTTAGTGTTTTTAGTTGGGCATATGTTTAATTATCTTTTAACTTTTGTATTTTTGTATTTTTTATATATCTGCCCTGTTCACCGCCCTGAGTCCCTCGGGAGAAGGGTGGTATATAAATAAAATTATTATTATTATTATTATTACCATATTATTATTATTATTATTATTATTATTATTATTATTATTAAATACGATCAAGTTAAAAGAAAAAAAAACAAGGAAGGAAAGAAGAAAGGTAGGGACAGTGGGAGAGGCGGAGGGAAGGAAGGAAGGGACAAAGGGAGGGAAGGAAGAAAGGAAGGATATTTGCCCTTCAGAGTATAAACAGTAACATGCCTATTGAAAAGTTTGGTTTCCCTCCTGCCCACTCACAATAGTAACCCATCGATTTCCCCATACACACACAAAGGCACCCTGCAACCTGAGGGAGGGAGGGACAATGGAGGGGAGGGAGGGAAGGAAGAAGGGACAAAGAAGGAGGAAAGAAGGAAGGGACAATGGCAGAGAGGGAAGAAGGAAGGCACCCACCCCAGTCCTACCCCCCTCCACCAGAGACCCATGGATTCCCCCCTCACAGGCACCCTGCAACCTGAGTGATGAGCTCCCCCCCTGCCAGCCATTGACTTCGCTTGTCAAAAAGTTGCAAAAGGTGATCACACGACCCTGGGACACTGTGACCGTCATAAGTATGAATCAGTTGCCAAGCATCCGAATGTAAATCACATGACCCTGGGGATGCTGCAACAGTCATAATGTGTGAAAAATGGTCAGAAGTCACTTTTTTCAGTGCCATCGTAACTTCGAACAGTCACTAAGCAAATTGTTGTAAGTCAAGGACTGCCTGTACTTTTATCATTTTTTTCCTTTGTTTGGGGTCAAGTTTTTGACACCTTGCTGGGTGACTGGTGCTACTCGGATATTGCCTTATCCTAAAAGTTTGTACAATGGGTGAAAAGGTTGAACAGCCCTGCTATATTTTATTAAAAAATTAGACAATCTTACTGCCTGAAAGATTATTCAGAACTTCAATGATTCCTACTCTCAAATACAATTTTCTGACAAGCAAAGTCAATGGGAAAACCAGATTCACTTAAAAACCAGGTTACTAACTTAACCACTGCAGTGATTTATTTATGTGGCAAGAAAGATTGTAAAATGGGGTAAAATTCACTTAACAACTGTGTCACTTAGCAACAGAAATTTTGGGCTCAATTATGGTCATATGTCAAGGACTACCTATATAGGTAAGAAAAACAAAACAAGGCCTATAATAATATAATGTAACATGAAAAGGAAGGAAAAGAAGCTCAGAAATACTTTAACAGCAGATTTCTACAAAAGCAAACGATCATCTACCACTGATCAGGCAGCAGGCAAAGGCAATGAGAGAAAAAACTGTGAAACCAAAACATACAGTATTTGCTCATATTTTGTATAAGATAAAATCATGAACGTTGAAACCTTTGCTAACATTTGTATGAACACAGATTTGTGTCTGAATGACTGCAAATACGTTCAATAATTTAAACGGCCCTCCGTTATGCCAATTTTATATAACTAACATTCAATCAATTAACGAAATACGAACAGAATTTTTCTAACAACCCAGAAAGATGCATTTAGAAATAGAAAAATAGAACACTGTAAGTCTATAATTTTAAAGGAAAAAAAAGTGCCAGAGAAAAAGAGCTTGTAAAATCATGATGTGGATACATTCAAACTAAAATTCCCAAAGAACTATGAGTTCAACATGTTCAAGATAAGGTTACCCAGTGCAATAGAGTTGGTTCTTTTTGGCCAGGACTGTAAAATCATAACCTGAATTCTCTTCTTGTAACAGTGGCTGGCTTGCAGCTGTTCTCTCATCCACCCACACACAGAGTAATTCCATTTTCCCCCCCCCCCACGTCTAAGAACTGTTTTATCGAACGTCATCCAAGCAAACGGTGATATGCTACTCTCCCAAAAAGGAAAGCACATCTGTAACTGTCTGTACACAAACAACTGACACTCACAAGCACACTGCTGACTGACAAGACAATTTAAGCTTAACAACTCTCTCTAGAATCTAAGACAACAGGTGCATTTAAACAAGGAGCACCATCCTCTTTCTAAGTCAAGTTTTCCTTCATTAAACCAACGGTGTGACCAGTCTCATAACGTGGGTTCATGTGTCATTACTGAGAATTTTTTTAAAACATGATTTACTGAAGAAAGCACATCTGGCTGAGGTCATACAATTCACAAAATTGTAAAGACTGGCTTTCAAACCACAAGGAAATTGCTTAGCCCAAACCAAGGACAGAGGAACCAATCACCTTGTGGCTTCAGGTAGAACTTTCCAGCATTACATAATGCCAGCCAAGAGGTGAGAGAGGGATATGAGCAAGGGAGAATGATGTAATTAGAGGAGTGGTTAACCATCATCCAGCAATCAACTCTCCCTTGAAGACAACCTTCTGCTAGATAGCAACAAACTTTCCTGAGTGGGAAGAGAAAGGCAAAGGAGTGTGGGAGGAAAGATTATGTACATCCAGCTCCTCCCATCTGTTGGATTTTTCTCCGCAGATAAACCTCTTCTCTGCCTTCCCAAATACTGTAATCAGAAAACAGGCAGTTAGGAAATGGATTGCAATAGTGGTGAATATCTATAGCTCGGGTGTAGGATGAGGGGTGAAGAAGGTTCGTTCTCCAAGCTTGTGGGTTGGTTTCTGAAAGTTTCGTTACAGTTAGGAAATAGGTTAAAAGGATAGAAAAAGAAAGGAAAACATGACTGAGGATGACATCTTACCTGCTTCAGAACGTAGGAGAAATCATTAAAATCTCAGTTAACCGTCCAGATAAAATTATTTTATTTATTTATTTATTTATTTATTTATTTATTTATTTATTAGTTGAATTTATATACCGCCCTATTCCCGAAGGACTCAGGGCGGTTTACAGGGCAGTTAAAACAGTACAAAAAGAGAAATTAAATTAGTACAAGCCCACAATTAATAATAACAGTAAAAGTTAAAATTTTAAAATTAATTTAATTTAATTTGATTTGATTTAATTAATATAATTTAAAATTTAAAATCCCTCAGTCCAGGCCAGACAATTCAAACAACCAGGTTTTTAAGTCCCGGCGAAACGAGCGAATGTCGGGGGCAGTCCGAAGCTCCATCGGCAGTTCGTTCCAAAGGGCCGGCGCGCCCACAGAGAACGCCCTTCCCCTGGGAATCACCCGCCGGCAATCTCTAACCGGTAGAACCCTAAGGAGGCCCTCCCTGTGGGCGTGCACGGGACGATGGGAAGCTGATGCTGGCAGCAGGTGCTCCCTAAGGTAATCCGGACCCATGCCATTTAGGGCTTCATAGGTCATCACCAGCACCTTGAATCTTACCCGGAGGGCAACTGGAACTAGATCAAGGTGGGCAACCTTTTGATAACTGAGGAGACACCGTTAACTTGGAGGCCCTTGCAACCATTTAGCTTATAGGAATTGTATCACAGAATATTAGAAATTCTCCATCATAAAATGGTAGAACATTATATCACCAATTTTCATGAACTGTGTCTATGGAATTCATTACTCATAACATGTCAATAAATTACTTGAAAAGAATTGTAGGTAAACATATTCAGAAATGCTGCAGTAAATGGCAAGGAATACTAAAACTGAGATGTTATTATATATCTCAATTGTGCCTTTCCCAAGGCTTCACTATGTCTAGTATCGATAGACAGAATGCAGAGTTAAATGAATCATTTGTTTGATAGGTATAATAATCTTTATCAAAAATAAACTTTGAAAGTTGTGGATAAGTGGAGAGGGCAAACTATCTAGTGGAGTCTGACATGGATCCTGTTTTATCTAATATTTTCCTGAGTACCCTTGCAGGAAGTAAAGAATAAAAGGTTAGTGAAAAATATTGGATGATACCATACTGAAAAGTATAGGTGACACGTACAAGGTGAAGTTATGCAGGGGGAAATAAAATACTTTAGGAACCAGATTATATGCAGTAAAAATCCAAAACTCCATACAACATTTGTAAACATGGAAAATCAAGCAGTTCTGTATTCATTGGGAACCACAAAAGGTCATCATTAAGTACAAAACAAGCAAAGTAAAATGCCTGGATATAGCAAACATCACATCTGTAGCAAAAACTAGGAAAGTAGTACTACTATAAAAGTCACTGCTAAAATGAAATATGAAGCTTCCTTACATCCATCCAGTCTCATTCAGGAATATCAGTCCTACCTACCCCACTAATCTCTCCAGATCAGGAGACTACAAAGGGTGATTACAAGATAGCCAAAAAGTCCTTGAGGGTTGTAAAAATTGGTAAAGACATGTGAAATGTGAGATTGTTTGCCTAAGATCTCAAGAATTTGAGAGAGACATGCAGGTCATCTTTAAAAAGGACCCAAGCTTTGCTGACCTTTGTCCAGGAAGGATTCTTCTCCAGCTCTACCTGGAGATAAGTTCTTCAATGAAAACGGATATACTACTACTCTTTATCTGGACTCTCATGGCCAGTTCTTATAATCTAAATTTTACAATTATTTATCCCAAGCAAAACTTAAGAATGCAAATATAGAATAATGGCTTCAAGAAAGGAGTCACTATTCAAAGGTGGGCATTTTCTGATTCCTAGTAAGAGAAAACCATCTACATATTATTAAGTTTCAGTATAGATCAGGGGTGTCAAACTGCCGGCCCATCGGCCAGATACATCATGACGAAACCGTGCCCACCCCATTGCTGGCAATGGAAAAACAGTCACGACACATTGGGACACGTCACATGACGTTGCGAGTTTGACATCCCTGGAATAGATACATAAGGAAACATTCTTCAATGTAGCATCTTCAGTTATGTTACACTACAATTTCAGTCATTCCCTTTGGCTATGTTAGCTATAAATTTTGGGAATTATAACCCAAAACATCTGGAGGGCAAGTTGGATAATACATACTGATTTATATTGGGCAATTTGATCTCTTAGAACCAATATGGAAGTACTGTTACATACTCCAATCCATTATATTATTGTGGTTTCTTAGCAATGGATCTTCAAGTATTTTAAGAAATACTGGTAACCATAATGTACTGTCAGTTATTAGATCCATGTGCCTTAATACAATCTAGAGATAAGGACATTAAACATTAAAAGAGAAATATGCTGTCAAACATATTTGTTGTTTTTCCCAACTATTACTAGATTCACAAATATTAGAGTTTGTTGTGGTTAGCCATGGTTTACTGAATAAATCCCAATGGTTACTTCACACATTGTTCTAAGCTACAAGGCACCCAGCCAGTGCATATAGATTTGTCCTGATCAGATCAAGATCCATACAGTTTCAGCAAAGTTCCTAGGTTGTCTTCAAATGATTCTTAAGAAGTGAGCATAAATTCATGGAAAAAAATAGATTTCACATATGTTTCTGGTAATTACCCTTAAGATTCATGTTCTCTGTCAGTTATTTCTATGTGAGGGACTTGCCTTAAAGCAGACAGGTCAAACTTGCGACATCACGTGACGTCGTGCAATGTATTGGGACAGTTTTGCCATTGCTGGCAATGGGGTGGGCGCAGCTTCCAGATGACGTGTCCAGCCTGCAGGCCGGCAGTTTGACACCCTGTCTTAAAGCATTAAAGTCTTAAGTCTTCTAATTTGGAGATTCTGACCTAGTATGTCATCCCTGTAACAATTAATTTGGGGCATTTTTGCCAGTCATATTCCTCTCACCAGCTCTGTGCTGTAGGCCTCCATGGGGCAGCCTATCCTTGGAATCACCTATTACTTTCACTCAAACCCACAATCTATAATTTAAAAACTAACCTTTGCCTTCGGTATGCACATCGTTTCTTGATTAAATCTTTTAAGTAACCATCTTCAGATTATACACTGTTTCTTAACATTTTCCTGCAAAAAGGCGGGGGAAGGGGGATGCCCAGCAAGAAAGTTTTGTGTGTTTGGGACTCACTTGCACATATTATCCTCCATATTCTGCCAATGGACAGAATGCCAATCGTTTCATGCCTCTGTGGATTCAAAGTTCTTCCAGCTTTGTTCTCTGAGCTTCTTTAGGTCAAAGAGGAGCATTTATAAACACTCAATTAACTGAGACAAAATCAAGGGAGGCAGTTCAACAAGAGGCTCTCACTTCTCATTCACATCTAAGGAAATGATAGACTAGAATAGAAAGGTGAGACCACAACTGCACCAGCCCCAGCAAAGCACAAGATTCATCTTAACTTCTTACAAAAGCAAGGGGCAATGGATTAACTGGAATAGGAGAGGATATCCTAAAAGCCCAATATTACAAGCAGAAGAATCCATAGCAGCTTCTATCAATCTATATATATATGCATTACAGCTCACCAGAGAAAGGAAGCAGAGCAAACAATTCTGGTGTTTCCTTGGAGAACCCAGTCTAATAAACTTTGGAGAGCTCCTACTTCGAGTGTGTGAGGGAGTTGAGCTTTTCCCATGAAGTAATGGTTTGAAATAACAGCAATTTGAAAACCTACAGTGAAAGAAGTGGGCAGCAGAGCATATGATGTATACCGTGCAAAATACTTCACTGTGGAAAAAAAATGCTTATAAATTGCTTACTTCCACTCCTCTGAAAATATAACTTTGGATAGGGGAGGAGGGAAGAAACTCTGCATCCTGTCACCCCACAACCAATTTTTGGCCACCAGAGAAATTCATTCATTCATCCTTAAGTACGGGAGAAAGGGTGGGCCTCTCCCCACCCTCCACCACCCCTATATGTAGGCAGTCGTTATGAGCCCTTTCTAGGCTGACCTGGGGAAGGAGGACCAGGAGGCTTAATTGCTTAGTACATTGCCAAACAACAAATCCAAGTGGAAGACAAACGCCTGGAAGAAATCACAGGTAGAGGTTGCCCGAGCCTGCAAGCCAAAACTGTGACGGGAGGTATAAAGGCAAATCAAAAAAAGGAAGATTGTGGGAAAGCTCTAAACCCAGAGGCTTTTTTTGGGCAGCGGAGCTTAGACACAGGCAGTAGCCACTGCAGAAAGCAAAGGGGTTGCCAGATGAAAACCGGCTGAGCGAACGCTCTGGAAGCGCAGAGCTTTAGGGATCGGAGAGGGGGGGCAGATCTCTTCCGAAACTAGCTTGCAAGCGTTGATGCTGCTACGCGAAACAATCGCGGGAAGGAAGTCGGGAGGGGGGGGGAAAGAAAAGAGAAGAGAAGAACTTGGAGGTCGGATCGGTGGCCCCTGAACTTACCCTGCCGGATAGGAGCGCAAAAGCTCCGGTTTCACTGCACGATCCCAGACATCGTGCTCCGAGCGAGGGGCAGTACCGGAGGAGACTGACGCCGACTAGCTCTTCCCAGCGCCGCAGATGGAGTGGCGTGGGCTGGGGGCTCTAGCTCCTCCTCCAGGCTCCATTCCTGCCTCCTCCGCCGGCGCCGAGCTCAGGGAAGAAGAAGAAGAAGAAGAAGAACTCCGAGCTGCACTCAACAAGCGCGACTCTCTTGGCCGCGCACGCGCGCGCCGGCACGGGACCGCACGCGCGCGGCAAGGAGACTTCTTTTTCTCTGTCGGTTCGAACGACGGCATGTTCCATCCAATCAGAACGACTCTGCCTTAAGGCGAAAAGAGAGAGAGAGAGAGCTCGTAGCATATCGGAGGCTATTCCGGGCGGGATGCGGTGCGCAGGCCACAGGAATCTCCAGTTTTGCCGAGGTTGTCTCTGTTAGGCGCCTGATTCTAAAGGACGGGTGGCTTCTTTTCTTTGGCGGAGCAACCCTAAAATGTATTATGGTAAAAGCTCCCTTTGATGGTTAGTTTGAAAGCCTTCGTATATCTTTGCGCGAGACGTTTACAGATGGTTGCCAGTGGTTTGTTCCGTTTAAAGATGCAGAAGCAGATACCTAAGTAAAGACTTGGGCAGGAAAACTACGCAGTCTTCCCCTAAAGCAGGGGTAGGCAACCTCGGCTCTTTGATGACTCGTGGACTTCAACTCCCAGAGTTCCTGAGTCAGCTGACTCAGGAATTCTGGGAGTTGAAGTCCACGAGTCATCAAAGAGCCGAGGTTGCCTACCCCTGGTCTAGCCCATTATTAATCGCTTTGTATTGAATTTGCATATAAACAACACAGTAACAAATAGTCTCTGGGTCCATGAGGAAAAATCTGCTGACTCAGGAATTCTGGGAGTTGAAGTCCATGAGTCATCAAAGAGCCGAGGTTGCCTACCCCTGCCTTAAACAGCCTTATTAGATAACAACTCCCACCGGGTACCCACCCTCCATTATTATGGATGGAAATGATGAGAGCTGCATTAAAGTTGCAATAACAGATGTGCAAGGAAGATGGGTCGTGTATAGCCCTCTCTATGCTAAACTCTACCCCAGCAGCCTCAGTGGCCTGGCCAAAGTGAAGGATCATGCTTTCCAACAACCTCTGAAGGGCTACATACCGTATCTCCCACCCTGATCTAAGGCCAGTATCTGGTTTTGTATGCAGTCTGTCATTTGCCTACAGCAATGTTTCTGGGCTTCAATTCCCCGATTTCTCTAAAATGCATGCTGGCCGAGGAGTTCTGGAGTTGAAATCCATGCATCTTGAAATTCCCAAGGTTGAGACACTGGCCTACAGGAAGAATATGAATGGTCTAACAACCTGAGTAAAATGTGATTGTCAAGCTTGTCATTCATGTGCAATCTGCAACCACATGTAGCAGAGTTAGTTTATGCTTTAACACACAGTAGGAATCCATATAGTTGAGCTAATGCAATAAACAGTAGTTCAGTTAAACATGGGTAACTGCAATGATTAAGAGAGTTATCTTTCTAATAAGCTCAGTAAATCCTGCATCTAACTGCTGACTGAACTCACAAAACATAGCAAGCCTTCATGTTTTACTTTGATTTTCATATTTTGTGTTCTGTAAATAGACAGGATTTTGATAGAACACGCAAGTACTGATATATAGGTTGTGATTTCCCATCGTGTGAGTTTCAGTAGGATTCTGGTATCATTGGATATAACTGAATTTTGAGGTGGCTGCAGCTACAGAACTTTACACATTGTATTAAAGATCTCTGCTAACAATCAATTCAGATCTGGCACCCTTCTAAGGGAAAAAAAACCTGATATTGGTTTGTCTTACTCCCATCGGCATGCAATTTCTGAGGGAATGCAGGGAATGCAATCCAGATACCTCCCTCCAACATCCCTTAGCCCTGCATTGTGATCCCTAGAAGTTGAAAATGACTTGGTGGCACATAATTAATCAGATGTGATAATTACTGGCCAAAGCTTAACTAACTTTAATAGATGTAGCTTAATTAGGAGTGTTCTGCCCTTGTTGGAAGTTAAACTAAATGCAGTAAGTACATTTGCTATCACAACCAATGGATCAATAGGGAAGGAAGGAAGGAAGGAAGGAAGGAAGGAAGGAAGGAAGGAAGGAAGGAAGGAAGGAAGGAAGATTGTTTGTGGGTGCATGTTATTATTATTATTATTATTAATTAAACTTATATACCACCCTTCTCCCGTAGGACTCAGGGCGGTTCACAAGGTTTTTTTTAAAAAAAAACAATACAATTACAAAAATTAAAAACAATTAAAATGATTACATTAAATGTATACGTACTATCTATCCAGTTTGTGTACATATAAATACCTGGTATATATGGGTAGGTACATGTATATGTTATTTATTTTATTTATTTATTCGGTTTATATACCGCCCTATTCCCAAAGGACTCAGGGCGGTTTACAAGGCAAAATTTAAAAACAATCCAATATAAAATTAAAATAAATTAAATTAAGTCTAGCCACAAAAATTAAATCACAATTTTAAAACATTAAACCCCTCAGTCCAGACCAGATAGCTCAAAGAGCCAGGTTTTTAGGTCCCGGCAAAATGAACGAAGGTCGGGGGCAGTCCGGAGTTCCATTGGCAGTTGATTACATAGGGCAGGCGCACCCACAGAGAACGCCCTCCTCCTGTGGATCACCTGTCGGCAATCCTTGACCGGCGGTACCCTGAGGAGGCCCTCCCTGTGGGAGTGCACAGGACGATGGGAAATTGACGCTGGCAGCAGGTGCTCCCTTAGATAATCCGGGCCCATGTCTATTTATTTATGTCTATTTATCTAAGTGTGTATGTGTGTGTATAAATATCTAGGATGTGTTTATATATGATTTAACTGTCTGATCTGTGTGTTTAAATCTACATCCATCCATCATATATGGTATGTGTATTGTTGTTAGCTGCGAAGTCGTGTCCGACCCATCGTGACCCCATGGACAACGTTCCTCCAGGCCTTCCTGTCCTCTACCATCTTCTGGAGTCCATTTAAGCTCACACCTCCTGCTTCAGTGACTCCATCCAGCCACCTCATTCTCTTGCCCTCAACCTTTCCCAGCATTTGGCTCTTCTCCAGTGAGTCCTTCCTTCTCATTAGGTGGCCAAAGTATTTGAGCTTTAGCTTCAGGATCTGGCCTTCTAAAGAGCAGTCAGGGTTGATCTCCTCGAGGACTGACCGGGTTTGATCGCCTTGCAGTCCAAGGGACTCGCAGGAGTCTTCTCCAGCACCAGAGTTCAAAGGCTTCAATTCTTTGGCGCTCAAGCCTTTTTTATGGTCCAGCTTTCACTGCAAAAACCCTGTGCTACTACAATTCTGTGTCACTTGACAGAGAAACAAGTTTGTGTTAAGTTAATGAGACTATCTCAGGCCAATAGGTATCAGATCAAAACATCCCTCAACAGACAGGACTACTACTGTACATTCCAGTACCATCTGCAATACCCTCCGCAGGATTCCAGTCAGATTTAAGCCCGCTCCGGCGGCAGCAGCCCCGCCCCCTACACTCAGAGGAGCCGCTTCCGATCAGCTAGACCAGGGGTAGGCAACCTCGGCTCTTTTATGAGTCATGGACTTCAACTCCCAGAATTCCTGAGCCAGCTGTGCTGGCTTGCAAGATGGCTCCCAGCATGCTTAAACTTTAAATAAAATCAGGCTTTAGGTATATTTGGGTATACAAGCAAATACGTGGCAACCTTGACTCCTACTGCACTTTACATTAGCAGGGAATGCTATATGTGACATAAGTACAACCAAAGGAAATGCCCTATTCTCCACCTTTTTACTAAAACACGTAAAAGTTACAATTGGTCAAAGTTATGCTAGGCAGTGGAGGTCAGTATTCATGAACCTATCTGTTAACAACCATGGCATATAGAATCTGAAGAAAAAAGGACCATCAGGTTAAACGAAGTGGAAGATCCTTGTTTAAAATGCTATTTCTATAGCAATAGGTAAATACTATTCTACAGAAAATCTGTGCTGGATTTGTTTTCTGTGGTATTAAGTCTTCTTTTTTTCTCTTTTCTATACCAGTTAAAAAATTGGGACTGTTATCTTTGAAACATATCACAAAATATGTTACGTGAATGACAAATTTTCTTTACAATTGCCTGATATTGGCAACACTAATTTGGAACTCTTGTCTCTATATGTCAAATGCTGTATTATGGTCTTGTATATTATTCTGGAATTTTTCTTGTTTAATTTATTTGATCCCCTGATTTGAAGTTCTCTGTCAGCTATCTCCTCCAATACTGTTTGCCTGTTCCTATTTAAAGCTGCAAACTTTTTTTACATAAAAGATTTGCTTTCACCTTTTGGGAAAATCTGATTGTCTATATCTTATGAATCCAAAACGTCTTTGGCACCGTGTTAATAGCTTACAGCAGCATTTCCCAACCTTTAGGAACTTGAAGATGCGTGGACTTCAACTCCCAGAATTCCCCAGCCAGCATAGCTGGCTGGGGAATTCTGGGAGTTGAAGTCCACGCATCTTCAAGTTCCTAAGGTTGGGAAACGCTGGCTTACAGTTCCACGTTGAACAGTGTTGGACTAAATAGAGCCTTGGTGGAGCAGTGGGCTAAGGAATTCTGGGAGTTGAAGTCCATGACTCATAAAAGAGCCGAGGTTGCCTACCCCTGAGCTCGACTGCTAGAGGGTGAGCTTTGCTGGGGAGGGCGGGGCTGTGGGCTGCCTGCTGCTGAGCCCCGCCCCTTTCGGAGTCCTCGCGAGAGTCTGTTGGTTTCTCGTCGCCCGCGTTCGGCTAGAGCTGCCGCTGCGCTTCCGGCAAGACGAGCAAGATGGTGGCGGTGAGAGCTTGAGAGCGGGTCTCTTCGACCGCTGCACGCCATGGCGGACGACGCTGAGTTGGAGAGGTGAGATTTGAAGGCGGCGGGAAAAAACGGAAGGTGCAATGCTTCCTTTCCGTGCCCGCCGGGCGGGTGCTAAAGCAGAGGGCGAGCCGGCACCCTTCTCAAACCTGGTGCTGGCCAAGATGACTGGGAGGGACAACTTCCGTCATCCCCAACTAGGCCCAAAGATTATAGGAATTGTACTCCGACATCACGGGCACCAGATTAGCCTGGAGCGGTGGGAGGCTGTGTTTTATTACTCAGTAAGTGATCCTGCCTCACTGACTAACCGCCTAGTTGTGGGCTGATGCAAAGGTTCGTTCCCCAGAATTAAGGCTGCAGGTCATCGGGGGAATTGCAGCCTGGAACAGGTTTTGATCCGGGACTTGCCGGAGGCCTTTTAGTTGCCTAGCCTTAACTCTGGGATCAAATCCCCAGTGTCCTCCCCTGTCCATAATGAAACATTGGGTCCAAGGAGGGAGTGAAAGACTAATGTGGTGCTTTCTTTTAATTGCTGTTCCTAAAATTAAACGGGGGGGGGAAGGGGATGATGCCACTTTCTATCTAATTGCAGAGCTCAAGCAGGAGGGTTCCTGTCAGTTTAAAGCAGACATGTCAAACACAAGGCCCGGGGGACGGATCCGGCCCGCGAAGTGGTTTCATGCGGCCCGCGAAGCCATCCTGGAAACAGTGAGGGACCGGCCCCCACTGCCTTGGCCCTGGCCCAGAGACCCTCCTTCTGCCAGAGACCCTCAGATCTGTCCCACTCCTGCCCAGGCCCCCATAGGCACCCTTGATGCAAATGATGTAGAGCTGGCCACGCCCACCCAGTAGGCCATATGCACTCTAGCCACGCCCACCCAGTAGGCCACGCCCACCCAGGCCACACCCACCCGGCCCCCTGAGGGCAACCGCAATGCTGATGCGGCCCTCAATGAAATTGAGTTTGACACCCCTGGAAAGAGATAAAACAGTTCCAAAGCATAAACTGAATTATCCCAATTCTGTCCCTCTAACTAGGCTGCAAATGTAGAGATGTTTATAGGAAATATATGGAGAATTTGGAATTGGGATAGCTATTTTTTTTTAAAATTCCATTTATATCCCGCCCTTCTCCAAAGACTCAGGGCGGCTTACAAGCTTAGCAGTAGCCTTCATTCTATGTATATGCCTGCTTATTAGGGCTTTCACACACACACCCAAGCGGCATTATTACAAAGTCAGCTTAATTGCCCCCAACAATCTGGGTCCTCATTTTACCTACCTCGGAAGGATGGAAGGCTGAGCCTGGTGGGATGCGAACCTGCACTAATTGCAGGCAGCTGGTGTTACATTAGCCCACTGCTCCACCAAGGCTCTATTTAGTCCAACACTGTTCAACTTGTGGAACTGTAAGCTATTAACACGGTGCCAAAGACGTTTTGGATTCATAAGATATAGACAATCAGATTTTGCCAAAAGGTGAAAGCAGATCTTTTATGTAAAAAAAGTTTGCAGCTTTAAATAGGAACAGGCAAACAGTATTGGAGGAGATAGCTGACAGAGAACTTCAGATCAGGGGATCAAATAAATTAAACAAGAAAAATTCCAGAATAATATACAAGACCATAATACAGCATTTGACATATAGAGACAAGAGTTCCAAATTAGTGTTGCCAATATCAGGCAATTGTAAAGAAAATTTGTCATTCACGTAACATATTTTGTGATATGTTTCAAAGATAACAGTCCCAATTTTTTAACTGTTATAGAAAAGAGAAAAAAAGAAGACTTAATACCACAGAAAACAAATCCAGCACAGATTTTCTGTAGAATAGTATTTACCTATTGCTATAGAAATAGCATTTTAAACAAGGATCTTCCACTTCATTTAACCTGATGGTCCTTTTTTCTTCAGATTCTATATGCCATGGTTGTTAACAGATAGGTTCATGAATACTGACCTCCACTGCCTAGCATAACTTTGACCAATTGTAACTTTTACGTGTTTTAGTAAAAAGGTGGAGAATAGGGCATTTCCTTTGGTTGTACTTATGTCACATATAGCATTCCCTGCTAATGTAAGGTGCAGTAGGAGTCAAGGTTGCCACGTATTTGCTTGTATACCCAAATATACCTAAATCCTGATTTTATTTAAAGTTTAAGCATGCTGGGAGCCATCTTGCAAGCCAACATGCTATTTCCTGTATCCACCAACAAATAATATGTGTTGGACTGATACATTCAAGATACAGTATTGGCAAGGAGTAAAACCTCAGTGTGATCCATTTATTTATTTTATTTTATTTATTTTATTTTATTAAATTTATATACCACCCTTTCCCGAAGGACTCAGGGCGGTTTACAGGGCATTTAAAACAACCAGTACAAAAGTTAAAAACAAATTTAAAAAAGATCCACCAAGGCATCCACCAAGGCATCAACTGGGCTGTGAGTGAGGGCGATAGGTACAGACCCAAGCGCCATCTGGAACCGTGCAGGGTCCATTAGGCGCCTGGGGCGGAACCATTTAGTTGTCTCAAATCTGATAAAATAAATTTGAGCATATCTTTATATTCTTTTAAATAAAGAATTCTAATTCTGGGATGTTTCAGTTTCAACAACCATTTAATTTACAGCTAGAGAACAGTGGACTAGGGAAGAAAAAAATAAAGGAGCTTAATGTTAACATAGGCTGAAATGCTGTTTTGTTCACAAGTCTCCAATTCTATCTTGCAGACTACTTTAACTCTTAAAAGAGATAAATGGGTACATACACAAATGGAATACACACTATCATAGTTCTCTTATAAAATATCTTTGTAATATCAGAAATTGCAACCTATTTTAAAAGTTTTTTTCCTGTGAAATTCTTGGAAGGCTGAACAAAATGGGTAAAATGCAAGGCAGTATTTGATGAAGTCAGGACATACCTTTTTGTTCACCCTCCTTATCCCTAAATCAGTTTAAAACTTTTATTATTGTAATCGACAGAAATGTCTCAGTCCTAAGATTAAAGCCTCCACCATCGCTTAGAGCAATCTTAATTAAAATCATCTTTCCACAATTATTAGCATTAAGGTCAGGATTAGAAAGATTCAGATGAGTGATCAATTAGGTAGCAAGAAAAGTAAAGTATGATGACTCCACCTTCCATATTACGGGTGAATGTTTGTCAGTGCCTGGAGAACTATGGGAAAGCTAGATATATTCTTACAAATAATACTTATCTTGGGATCAGCATTCCAACTTCCCACTTAAAAATAGACTGTAAAACGTTTGGTACTTTAAGGAGATGTACTTGGGTTACCTGGGGGTACCTTATCCCCCCGTCTATAAAGTTACATTAAGGATAAGTAATGTAAGGATAATTAAAGTGGAATAAAAATACATGCTGTAATTCTAATAGAAAAATTAATCCAGACAAAAACCCAATAATGGGCAAATTATTCATAATCACAATAGATAATTGTTACCAATTAAGTGCCCATATAAGATTTTAACCAATTTCAATATAACTAAGGTTAAAACAACTTTTCCCATTTTATAAGTGTATGCCCTTGCCCAGAACAGCTATACGTATCAGGTGGAGGAAGAGTCAAGTAAGGGTTTCTCAAATCTGATAAAATAAATTTGAGCATATCTTTATATTCTTTTAAATAAAGAATTCTAATTCTGGGATGTTTCAGTTTCAACAATATCTAATAAAAATGATACTTAGCATTTCTTTGGTGCCAAAATTCTATCCTTATGGATTTCTTCCTATCTTTTAGGCATTCTTTTAATGTACTCTCATTTGCTTATTATATTTATAACCTGCCTTTAAAATGTAATGGCTTCTCCTTATATTTCCACCACAAAAACTCTGTGAGGGTTGTTTGGCCTGAGAAGAAATGATTAGTCCAAAGTTACTCAGCTGGTTTCTGTGCCTAAAGGAGGATTAAATTTATAGGCTGCTTGTAGATTGGCACCTTAATCATACACCTAACTGGCTTTCTAGACAACCTGGATAAATACCTTAAAAGTCTGTCCAGTGACTCATGGGAATTAGAACATGAAAGATTATTATTTGCAACCTGAATTTCAAAGATTACAGTTTTATTTTGACCCAGGGACTGCAGCTTAAGTGAATTGTAATAGTCTGCATTACTGTTAGATGAAAGAAATATGTTTGTTCTTAACATTTAGGAAGGCAGTGGAAGAGCTATTGACAGAAGCCAAGCGTGGGAAAACTAGAGCAGAAACAATGGGGCCCATGGGCTGGTAAGTTCTTCAAATTAAGTATAATAATGTTATAAAATAATATATGCTTTTTTAAAAAACCCTAAAAATAGCAATTTCAAATGTGCATTAATAAATAAGTCTCACTAGGGACTAGAGTAAGAATGCATAGTGAGCATTGTCATATAAATTTCTCACCAATGGATTAAAATATAGCATTTTTTGTTGGTAAGTATACACATAACTAAGAATAAGAATTAAGTTTCTTTTATGTGTAGTCTTGTTTAGAAATAATGTTGCTCATTATTATATTCAGGTATTTAGCTGAATTTGTCTTAAATATTTGAATACATTTTCTGGTAAGAGAGAGGAAGAAAGAGAATATAATCTAAATAATTCCATTCCATTCTTCCTGTTTCAAAAGAGGCCCCACTTTGCCACCCGCCAGAAGCACTTATGTTTTATAATGGAAGTAGATGATACTGGTATTCTGGAGACTCCGATAACGGTGTTACTCTTGGATGAGTTTATGGCATGTGATTGCAAGTGTAGAAACAATTTTACTAAAACTTTCTCAGGAGCCTGCTAGTACTTTTCTTCTTCACTGTCAGTAATAGGCAGGGCAGAATAAGGCAGCAGAGCCTCATATCCAGTGAAAATTCCTTATAGCTACTGTGGGATTGATGAGCTGTAAAAACAAGTTTTACTGGTTGTCCCAATTTTATCAGATCAAAATACTCTGGCAACTAATGTTACATTCTTGGATCCTAAGTTGTGCCATAATAATCAGCACGATATGATTACTATTTTAGTCCTTGAAAATAAATCACATGAAATTGTCATATTCCATCAATTCGCTATGGTTGCATAGTCAACACATAAGCAAATAGCTCACAAAGTCATTTTTTTAAGATGGGATCCTCTTTTTGAACGCAAAGAAAGAAGAGTTTCAGTAAAAGAAGCCAGCAAGTCTATTTTTCCCACCTACTGCTACTTAATATTTTTTGGCACTATGGGAAAATAGAGGATATATCTGAAAATAGTAATTCTGTCTGATAGTAAGTAGCATGAGATTTTTAATAGTTGCAACATATTTGTCACTTATATCTGAGAGAATATTGGTTTGCAGTTATTTTAATTTCAATTTGGTATAAGAATGAAAATAATTATATACCAAGTATTAGGAAAAATGAGTGGTTTATAAGAATGTTTTTGGTTATATACTTAATTTAAGAATCAAATGGCTGAAGCATGTTGGATTTAAATTCCTTGTTTGAATATACCAATGGAAAAACTTAAATCTTTTACAGTAAAGCACAAAGGTTTATGTCGTAACAATTTTTTGTGCCACATGCTTCTACTAGAGATTATTTTGCCACATGAATGGCTATAATTACATTTGTAACAGATTTGCAGATGTTACTAGATTTTCTATATCTTTTAATGAAGAAATTAAGTATTTGATTTTTTTTGGCAACCCTATGATAAAATGCATGTGTCTTGACTGCTTCTTTCTGTACTTCAAGTCTACACTAGGTGGCATACAAGGGAAGTCAAAAAAGAAAATTAGCTGTAGTACTCATTTTGTATATTCGTAATGTTTATTTTATTTTTTTGTATATTTTGGATATTATGCTACTGCTTTTTGATACTTTTACAGGATGAAGTGCCCCCTTGCCAGTACAAATAAAAGATTTCTTATTAATACTATTAAGAACACATTGCAGTCACCAAAAGAGCAAGACCAGGGACAGGAAGATCAAGAAGAAAATAAAGACTCTGAACCAAGTCAGAGCAGGGAAGAAACCAAACCAAAGAGACAGAGAATGCATCCTTACAAACCTAGTTTTCGGTCTAGGAGAAGAGTCAGCTGCTCTCCTCCCAGGCACAGGCACAGATACAAGCACAGGAACCAGAACACAAAGGACAAGTATGAAAAGCAATCCAGCAAATAATGAAAAACTTTATGTCGAAGAATCTAATTAAGCTGTTAACTCTGGGGGAATGCTCATTTATCTTTGACTTGAAAGTATTGCTTAGTACAAATGTCTGTTGTAACAGTTTAGAGTTGAATCTTTATGTACCTAAAAAAAATGATTCTGTGCTTCCTTTCTGTTACTATACTATCCCAAATTAAATTTTGATGGTTGTTAAAGACTTTTGTGCTCAAATATTTTGGAAATGATCTTTTAGCTCAAATGTGTGCAGCCTATTTTAGCTGTCTATATTTCTTCTTTGCCTATAGAAAGGATTTCTCTGTTTGATGTTGATCAGAATCATTGTGAAGGAACCTGCCCCAATGCTTCCATTGCAGTAAGGAATGGTTTTTTCCCCCTGCTATGTAGTACAATATGTAAATACACTTTGCAACTCTGTTCAGAAAAGTTCTTAATACAATTTTAATTTATTCATTTTTGTTCCTTAGATATGGATCTTGATAATTCTCTAGGCCTTCACTTTATTCAATTTGAATATATTTGCTGTAGTTTTAACATGAAAAAAGATTTATATGGTATCTGAATATTATAAACTATTTAGCTTCAGTTAATTAAATAACAGAGCGCCTGTGGGGACATGGAATTCTGTGTGAAAAATAGCTGTCTGTTCATTTCATAATAGAATTTATTTACTTTTCCAAACACCAGGGAATAAGTTCTCTTTTGATTTAGATGTCTGAGTTCATAATTTTTCCTAATCATAAAGTTTTAGTGTTTTGAATCTATCTACTTAAAATGCTGTGTATTTCATTGCTAATAAATACAGCGAAGCATTTCTGTATTAAGAGATAATTAAAACTATCTCGGGAGTTCTATTTTTAAAATTCTGAATATGTAAGTTGCAGAAGCATATTGAAATTGGAAATTGCAGTATAGTTGAGTCAAATTCTATGGTTTTCTTATTATATAATTGGTACTTTATTATATTTCAAGTATTTTTCCTGAAAATAATGAAATTAAATAGTAACTGGTTAGTGACAATCATTCTTGAAATAAAAGTGAAAATAACCTCAGCTGTCTGCAGGTACCATACTGGTTTCAGCATATATTTAATTGTGTCTGCTCCATTTAAAATTCACATCCATTCAGCATAATATTATAAATCCACCTTCAGTTCTACTGATTACACAGCCTGAATAGTAAATAACTGATAAACTCAGAATCAAATTAATTAGAGAAGTATGGACAGTTAACAAAACCTGATTGAGATATAAAATACAGGCTTGATGAAGTGAAAAGATAATTACAAATTGCTGACAATTGCCAGGCCTTTTAAGCTGCAATTCAGAATGGCTAAAACAGGGGAGATTGCTTCTGGTGGAAACTGATAAAATAAGAATAGAAAAAGCATGTAGGAGAAACTAATCATTATAAAATACAGTAATTGACAGGTTAGATCAGATGCTGGCAGGTTACAGAAAGAAGAGTACCGTAAGCAGTTTTAAATCAAGATGCTAAAGCCAGTATAAATGTTAAATCACAAAGCTTGCTAGTATCAAATGTGTTGCACACTTGGTACTGCCTATTGATAGATGTACCTAACTAGTCAAGTAACCATTCTACGGATCAGCTAATGTGAAATATGAATACAAGACTTTGGGTTTATTTTATTGGTAGAAACCAAAAATCCATTTAAGGCATTAATGACCTTAAAGTACCGGTACTATGTTTCTATTTCTAGTTTCATTAAGGCAGATATCAAGCTAAGCTGGACTACATTTGTTCAGCTGTACTCATCTGTACATTTATCACTACACCAGTCTTACCATATTTAACTCAATATGCAAACAGTATAATAGTGTAATCTTGTGTGTTTTTACTCAGAAAGCTATTCAGTTAATTTCATTCAAGCCTAGTATCCAGATAAGACTTTAGCTGGCCGAAGCATTGAAAGGAAGTTACCATGTAGTAGAGTTCTTGATTTTAAGAGAAACCTTAAATCATTTTGATTTAAAACTCAGAATGAGCCAAGGCTGGCAAAAATACTAGAAATTACAAAAAGGGTTTATTAGGTATGTTCAAAATAAAATTTTAAAAAATCAACCAGTCAATTTATCTGTTTACTTTGAGCAGATTTAAATCTCCAGCATCCTAGGATATGAAGGAACATGCTCAGGATCTGGTTAAATCTTTTTTTTCTTTGGAAGATTCTAAAAAACCAGATATCAGACAACAAAGTCTGGAAGACAACTGGATAACATACACTGGACATGCAGATATACTGTATAGTGCTAGCCGAACCTGAAAGAAGAAGCATATGACCTCTATGAGCCTTATCCAGAAAATGATTATTTTATTGCTATTTTATTGGTTTTGTTGCGAGCCACTGATTAATGCATATAAGATAGGCAGACATAAGTTTTATAAATAAGCACACAGATGAATAGATCTACAGAAGCATGCTAGGATGACCTTAAATAATGTGCCGAAGCCCAACACAAAGCCAGAGTATGACTGATTAGCAAAACTACCAAGAATCATCCAGGGCGTACATGACTAAGAACTGCTCAAGACCCCTTCCTCAATCGTCTTCTCAACTGAAACAATATTCCACAACAAGTTTCATTATAACATTTTGGTCAGAGCCCCAAGTTTTAGGTTATAAAATAAAAGATAAAAAAAAATATTTTGTGTGTATTGTGCGTAAAAGTGGCCTATAACTTGCTATTTTATTTGCTGCTTTGGGGCCTGATAATTTTCTTGCTATATTTTCTACACTGGAAAATCTTTCTGAAATCAAATTGCTGCAAGATATGTAGCTCAGGCATGTCAAACTCCCGTCGTGTGGCGTTGTGTGACGTATCGTGACTTTTTCCCCATGGCCAGCAATGGGTGGGCGTGGTTTCAGCGTGACACATCCAGCCAGTTTGACATGCCCGTTGTAGCTGATCGCTAATTTAAATAACCTTCCTGCTTACATTGGTTAGGAAAATGATGCTCATCTACATGTGCTGAAATTGAAAATGAATTTGTTCGTATGACATGACGTATGTGGCGGCCTAGTTCGACTCTGAGCAGCTCACAAAAACAGCAGTAAAAACAAAGACAACAAAGCCATCTTAAAGAACAAAACCAAATCCGCAAGCCCCAACACCCTGCTACACCAGCAACCACAGTCACTGTGCTCCAGCCTTAATTTATCCCAATGCTTGGAGGAAGAGCTAGTTTTAAGGCATTCCAGAAGACTGGGAAAATCAAAGAGGGGAGAATTTCCCAGAGGTTAGATGAGGCCTTGGAAAAGGCAAGCTTCCTAGATCTTGCTGGATGACGCCATGAAAGAGAAAGGACATGGTGCTCATCCTATCTGGCCTGTTAGAACAGGGGGAAACTCTTAGGAGAAGCGGTCCCGCAAATAGCCTAGTCTGCTTTATTCAAGCTTGTGATTTACTAAACCCTTATATTGGGTGCGGTTGTTTTCTATGGTGATTATGCTAGGCAGAGACAAAGAACCTGTGTTTTCTCTTCCACTATTGCTGTCTGTCCTTGCAAGAGGCTTAGTGGGAAGAGTGGAATCAGAAAATATTACCCAACAATAAAGACGCAAACCTACTTTTTCTTATGTCTCTGGTGCTGGCGTGCACCATAAGTACCAGTTCCTTGTTATGCTACCTCTGCTACTGAACTATCTAGAAGGTGTGTGATATCCTCAATCTTCACATCAGGCAGGAAGTAATCCTCTGATTGGCACACTAGTTGCATACTCATTGGTCTATGCCTCTATTAATGCCACTATTAGGAAACCTCTGATAGTCCCTGAAACTTCCTGTTCCTTGGAATTATGTCCAAGAATTTCATTTCCTATGGCCATTTTAGTATGTCATCTGAACTGAGAGCTAGGGAACCAATTATGATAAAGAAAAAGTTACCAGTGAACATGATTCAGCAGTGGCCGTAAAGTAGAATTGTTCCTGTCATGGCATTTTTATTGCTCACACTTGTCATTGGGAATATTTAACAATTGCATTTTAAAAACAAGGGGGCTAGGAGAAGTATTAGGCTTACTTCATTTCTACAGCAAGCGTTTAACAAATAAATAAAAGGTACCAGCTGCCTATTTACCATTAAGATTGGTTGATTGATGATTGATTGATTAACTGATACAGTCTTTCATCTCACTAATGTGACTCTGAGTGGATAATAAAAAGTTTTTTAAAAGTGCATATCATAACAAACTAAATGCAAAGCAGCTGCTGAAAACACCATGCCCCAGCAATGTGGACTCAATTAGTCTCCTGACTTCCCTGCCAGGAATAACAATTAAATGTTCAAGGCTTTCTGAAAGATGAACAGAACTGGAACATCTTAAAAATTATGATGCTCCAAATGGCAGGCATAAGTACAGAATAGACACATTTCCTGGGTCCCACTATATGACAATCCCTGATTGATGAGAAATGAAGCATGCGTGTTTTCCAAATGAAATAATGCCAAATGTCTTGCTGTATGGTGCCTTACTTATGGCAATATGGTTAATATGGTTAATATAACCTAGCATATCACTATGAAATCTTGAATAATGTTCACCCACCAACTAGCGATAGATAGATAGATAGATAGATAGATAGATGATAGATAGATAGATAGATAGATAGATAGATAGATAGATAGATAGATAGTGTGTGTGTGTGTGTGAGAGAGAGAGAGAGAGAGAGAGAGAGAGAGAGAGAGAGAGAGAGAGAGAGAGAGAGAGAGAGAGAGAGAGAGAGAGAGAGAGAGAGAGAGAGAGAGAGAGAGAGAGAGAGAGAGAGAGAGAGAGAGAGAGAGTGTACTGGCAGAAAAAGACCCAGTCTGCCATTTGAAGTTTTTTGTTATCTATTTGTTTTTAATTTTTTAATTTTTATTTTAGAGATAAAGAGAAATGACAGAGATATGTTGTGGGGGAAAAATGCTATAGTGACTAAAATAAACCAAATGTAACAGCAAAGGGGAAAAGTAATTTAAAGATTCATGTAATATCCATTTGCTATTGATACACATAAAATTATATCCATTTCATAACCTTATCATTCAAACTAGATGATATAGGAACATATTGTTTTACAGTGCTCTCATTTTTGGAACATAAACCATTTTCAAAAAATAGCTAATCATATTCTGAAATCATTCCTTAATACCAGAGGATAGGTTTCTTTCAGTTTACATAAAATTATCCTCCTTGCCAGATTTGAAGGAGTCTAAGATTTTCATGAAATGGCAGATTCCATGTTTTAGGAATATATTTCAGCATCGTGTTTATATGTTTATAATAATATTAATATGTCAGTTGAAATAAAAAAACCTATAACTGGACAAAACCAAATATCAGTTAAAACTTCTTAACATTTCTTATGCCATACCTACTATCCAACCTTTTTAAAAAATCTGTTAAATTGTTCAATTGATATAAATAAGAGTTTCTGATTAGTGAATTTCATTCTTAAATTAAAGAAAGTGTGTTTTAGCTTCTGGACCCAATTATTTTCCAATTTTGGATATTCCATTTCTTCATTTCACATAATACTAATTTTTAATTTTGCTTTTTAATTCTTTATAAAATTGGTTTATTGGTTTCAAATCAAGAACTGTATACCTTAATGATCCTAATATTGCAGATACTTTCAAGGTTGCCAAAGTATCCATGTGATGCTGTTTAACCATTGCATGTTTCAATTGTATATATTGCCAGGTGGAATATTGTAAATATATCATATTCATAGTGTGATCTCTGAAAGTTTTCAAAACGGCCATTTTAAATCAACTGATATAAGGAACAAATACT
This sequence comes from Vipera ursinii, assembly GCF_947247035.1. Taxonomy (NCBI): domain Eukaryota; kingdom Metazoa; phylum Chordata; class Lepidosauria; order Squamata; family Viperidae; genus Vipera; species Vipera ursinii. Next base: position 22,445,592 of record NC_139514.1, read on the forward strand.
TCCCTTTTCACAGAAGTGTTTAATATAATTAATACATTACAACCTGAATTTGTAATCTTTTAAAAATTGCGATCAACAGTTCATATAGTATTAATTAATTTTGTTGTCTGAATCTCTACAGCAAAGCAGTGATGGAAGATTGTTAATTATTATTGTGTAACACAATAATCTTACAATTTAGATAGAGTTGCACTGAAAATGGAAGAAGCTATTAAAGATAAACTAACTTCATCAAATTGCCATTTATCTGGTCTCTCCACCCCTGTAAATCTATTGAGTGCATTTCACATTCTCCAAAGATTTGTACTGCAGGAAAGAGCAGGAAGACAATGCAGAAGAATGGAGAGTCATTGAATATTAGTTCCTTTTTAATTTTCTGTCCAGGAAGTCAAACTGCATCGTTGGACAGGTGGTTGAATTCACTGACTCTACCGAAGGGAATACAGCAGGCCTAGGGATGTGGTGCTTAAGGGAGACTGGGGGGCAGGGTGGGGAAAGACATGTAAGGAAACCCTGACAACCTCAGCTGCTTGCTAACAGAAAGGCAAGTTAATCATGGCAACATATTTTTTTTTGTGGGAGACATGCAGCTGTCAAAGCAACAAGGTAAATGAGTCTTTGCTGTAGAAGTCTATAAATAGGGAAGACTGAACTATAGAAGTTTCGTCCTGTTCCTTGGCAAAGCACCGTTGGGGGGGGGCTGACTGGGTGGTCTTAAGTCCATTGCCACAGTGGCTATGAGGGTTGATACCAATCAAGGCTTCTGCAGCTGAGACCCCTGGTGACCCCCACTAGCGGCTTTTTTTTCCTCTTAGGCCCCCCCGATTCTCTCATTTGTGTGTGGGGGCTGCTTTTGCTGCTCCTCTATTTATGGGATTACATAAATGAGCCATTAAAAATGTAAATCTTCAAAACAGTTGAAAAACAGTTGAATAAGGAAGATTTGAACACAAGCACAGGGCAGTACAGTACAAGAAACTGCCCCCTAACCAGCCGGGCGACGCCACTGTATTGTGGCTACGGGGACAATGGAAGGTTAAGGGACAGGGTAAGAGAAGAACTGGGGGAAAACAAACTATCTCACTATTGTTGACTGTCACTAGCACCAAGGGGAAGATTAGGGTTTTGCCCTTCCTTCTCTCTTTCTCTTTTTAAAAGCACGTTAGAACAATCATGATGAGCTATTATAAGTGACAAAAGAAGAGCATCTCATCACCCTCCTCCCGGTGCAGGTGTCAATACAATCAAGCTTAAACACAGAGCTAAGTTGGGGGAAAATGAGGATTATTCCATCTGCCCACAAAGCATTTAACTCTTTAGTATCTCTTGCAATCTATGAATCCCTATCCCCAGTGACGCAAAAGAAGCACAGCTATTTCAAGTCTACTCCTGTGCTCATCAGCTCCGCAACTGTTGCTCCTGACTTCAAAAGATGGATTTTCCAGCTTCATATCTAGCCAGCACACAAGTTGCATCGCTGGATTTCAGTGACAGAGGCTTTCAGGAAAGGGAATGTAGACTTAGACCAAATCCATTGGGTTGAGTGTGAGTGGGTTGACATACTGCAGATAAATCAACCCAATTGATTGTATTCACATAATACTCTTTTTCATAAATGATGGTCTGCAAATGATAGTGGCTGGGTAAGTTCATGTAACAGCTGAAACAAATCACATTAGAGTTTAATTTATTTATTTATTTATTTATTTATTTATTTGTTTTTATAAACCGCCCTTCTCCCGAGGGACTCGGGGCGGTGTACAGAATAAGGTAGGCATATAATACTGAACTCAATAAATACTGAACTCAATAAATTGGATTGGGCCATGCTGATTGGGAGAGCAGTATGGAGGCATATTCATTTACATTTTACCTATTCCCATTCTCAAATTCCATGTAAGGCATGTTCTAGAAATAATTACTCTAGTTCAGGGCTTTTCAACCAGTGGTACGGGTACCACCTGTGGTACATTGGCACCTGGCAGGTGGTACACGACTATCCTAGAAAAATGGCAGCGGGGAAGGGGAATGAGCTGAACCAGTGGCAGCACCGCACAAGCCTGAGCGAGAGATGGCTGGAGCTGCAGGGCTGTCAGGGCTCAGCGGAAGCGCCAGGATCAGCGCTTCTTTGGAGCTGTCAGGGCTCAGTGGGAGCACCAGGATCAGCGCCAGGCTCCAGCTGGAGCTTGGCGCTGATCCCGGCAGTTCCGCTGAGCCCAGAAGAAGCACCAATCAGCTGGAATGTTGCAGCATCTCCAGGGTCTTGTGATTTACATTCAGATGCTTGGCAACTGAATCATATTTATGACGGTAACAGTATCCCAGGGTCATGTGAAGTGACCAAAACCTGCTGCAGCCACCCAGCAGATGGGGGAATAAAAACCAAACACCCCCACCCACCCCACCCTCGCTGCCAATCCTCAACAGAAATGCTCACAATAATGAAAACCTCGGACAGGAGGAAGACAGCTGCCATTGTAACTTTGAACAGTCACCAAGCGAACTGTTGTAAGTCGAGGACTACCTATACTTCATCACTTTTTTCCTTTTTTATTTGGTCATCAAGTTTTTGACACCTTGCTAGGCGACTGGTGGTACTCGGATGTTGTAATATCCTAAAAGTGGTACAATGGGTGAAAAGGTTGAAAAGCCCTGCTGTAGTTCCACAGTATCTGATAGGTTTACTCCATAATATGATTGTGCTCATTGTAGCCTTAGTAACCTATCTTCATAGCCACTAGAACCTTCTACCTATTGAAACCTCATTCACCACTTTTTTTGAAATGTCTTCTGTTATATTTCAACTAGGTGAATTTTCTGTTAGTACTCCAAGGAAATAGTAGCAGAGAGACATTTGGGAAATGCCATTGTTATCCTGAACAAAATAGATTCAAGCCAGTTTTATTTTATACTTAAATGGTTTTATTTTATACAAGCCATATTGTCCTCTGTGCCATATACCTCAGTAGAATGCTTGATTGCATAGGAAATCAAACCTAATTGTTTTGATCTAGTAAACCAAAAGTAAACCAAAATCCAAAGAAAGCATTTTTAAAAAGCACACAAAAACAAAAAAAAAATCCTTTCACACACACACACACACACACACACACACACACACACACAGGGAATGCTTGAGTTACTATGGCAATCAGAAAATAGCAAGTTCTTTTCTTTTCCCCCCCATCTCTGCATGCAGTCACAGGCTCACATCTGCAAAAACTTTTAACACGGTCCTCACATAAAGAAAAGGACCCCCAAAATGGGCATTGACCCGTCTCAAAAAATGTTGCAAATTTTACATGCAGAGATTGAGGGAGCTGTTGCCATTTTGCACAGGTTATGTCATTAATGTGAACAAAAAGCCATAAAAGCAGACAAGGGCTTTTGGCTGTCAAATATTGAGAAGGGAGGGGGAATAAAAGTAAATGACAGCTTTACCGCAGACATAAGGAGAAAAGTCAAAGATGGGTGACAGAAAGTTGCCATTCTATGAATGAAGGGGGATTTTTTTTCCTAAACACAAAAAACTAGACAAAAGAGTAAAATACAATAAAAACCTAGCTATAGAAAATTACTGAGGGAAAACCTTCCAAAAACCATGGCGCTCAAGACTACAGAACACATGTGAAATCAACATATGGTTCTTTGGAGCAGTCCATCCAAAATATACATAAAAGAGCAATTTAGTCTTTGACCCTGCAAAATTGTTTTAAATAACAAGAACATGGTTTTTTTGCTGAGGTGGTTTGCTTGCATGGGAAAAGCAACTTTTTCATCTGGCAGAAAATTTAAAAACAGTTGTGGGAATCTTTAGTTCTTTCCTCCCCCCCCCCCCCGATTCTGACACGTTTATTTTATTTAAAACTGTTATGTACAAAAGTCCCACAAGATGAGAGAGGGAGGGAGGGAGGGAGGGACGGAGAGAGAGAGAGGGGGGGGGTTTGTTATCAAATTTGTTTTTCAAAGAAAACATTGGATATGAATCTACACCCAGCTTTCCTCTGTCAAATTTTGTTTTCTCAATATTTAACTCTATGGTAACTAAGCAACCTGATATCAGTGGATTTTTTTTTAATTCATTTTGTGAGAAAGGCAGAGGATGGCTAATTTAAATCTTCATTTCTATTAATCTGTGTCCCAACCCATTATAGTTTTCTTGGCATCATTAAAGGCTTTTCTGTCGGACATGGATGACTCAACAGTCACAGTCATTTGGGAAAGATTTTAATGTGTAGCAAGGCATTTAAATGGAGTGAACAGCCCACAAAAAGTCCAAAGAAATCCAGTAAAAGTGGGACTACATTATACATTCATTGACTCTTGTTCTTTTCTTGGGGGAGATGTTCTGGTATGAAGAGCAAGGAACAATGGAAGACAATGGCTCTACCTTATCGAAGTTCATTCATGCAGCCGTTTCAAATACTTTTAACTGCTTGTCAATGGGAATGGCAAGACTCTGAGATTCTAAACATTCTGTCACATTTGTGTACTAACCACTTAAAGTTTTGCTAAAGCTTTTTGACCTAGACTGACTCTTCTTTATCTGGGTCAAAATGCAAGGCAAAGCTATTGTGTTCTGTGGCCTTCATTAAATTCATTGATTTGACCTGTTTTTAAAAGACTTAAAGTCAAATGGGATGGGAAGTTAAAGTTCCCATACAAAACCCTTTTTGCAGTACTTTTTTTTTGCCTTTTTGAACTATATATTGTATAGAAAAGGATGTCTGATAGCCTTTGGAACTGTGAGTTATATAGAAGGCCATATAAATTTTCTCCAGTGTCTTATGATCTTAACATAGAATGAAAGTTTTTCTTTCAGTGTTCTTCTAACAAAAGATGTATGCTGCTTTTACATCCACCTACAAAGCATAGCTAGCAAAGCACCACATTCAAAACACCCAGATGATGGGTTTCTCCTGCTTATACCATATAAACATATAGTATGTCATTATTAATACATCACAGATAGTCCTTGACTTACAGCAGTTCATTTAGTGACTGTTCGAAGTTACAACATCACTGAAAAAGTGACTTATGACCATTTTTCACACTTACAACTGTTGCAGCCTCCCCATGGTCATGTGATCAAAATTCAAAGGCTTGGCAACTGATTCATATTTATGACGGTTGCAGTGTCCTGGAGTCATATGATCAAATTTTGTGACCTTCTGACAAGCAAATTCAATGGGGAAGCCAGATTCACTTAACTGTGTTACTAACTTAGCAGCTACAGTGATTCACTTAACAACCGTGATAAGAAAAGTTGTAAAACACGGCAAAATTCACTTAACAACTATCACTCTTAACAACATAAATTTTGGGATCAATGGTGGTCGTAAGTCAAGGACTAAGTGTATTAATAATTGTCACCCTTTCTAGATTGTATTCCCTTTGGTCTTGGTTTTCCTTCAGCACTGTAATAAATGAGACAACTTAAAGACCAATACAAAAACAGCATCTTATATACTAAACAGCTGCATTCACATATCATTCTTAAGCCATGTAACGACTTAGCTAGTTCAAAGGAGACAACTAGAACTTTGAATTGCTCCCCAAATCCAAATACAGTTCAGTACAGAGGATTAAGGATGTGTGGATCTCTAGCCCAGTGAAATATCTTTTTAGATATTTATAGTTATATTTCTTATACATATTTCTTCTTGGAATGCTTATGTTAGATCAGCTCCTCTGAACACAGCACATATGAAGTCACATTCAGTCACTCCACTCAAAACTTATTCACTATTATCAATGAATTGTAGTACTCCTGTTGCCCCTTATCTTATAGGTTATTTGCTTTAATGATCCAGTTTCCAATTACTGAACCATGTTCACAAACCAATAATGACAACAGTGGATAGATGGCAGCAAAAAGAATTCAAGGAATTTTTTTAAAAATGCAACTAGAAACAGCAAAAGGAGGCACCAAACTACTATTTCATTGTGCTTTCTCAGAAAAATTATGTCTTGATGGATATTATACAGTACAACATCAACCTGGCGGAGCTGAATGAAATCCAATGTCCAAACTCAAATGACTGCTGGTGAATGCAAGGAGCTGGGAGACAAAAACTGAAGTGAGACATGATACCTGGATTCGGATAAATAAAGGGATGCTACAAAGAAGATGGTTGAAAACTATTTTCTATTGGGACAGAAAATTGAGGGAGATTGAAAATAATGGGTATAACTTGCAGCTATCTTCTTCTTGTTGTTGTTAGTTGCGAAGTCGTGTCCGACCCATCCCAACCCCATGGACAACATTCCTCCAGGCCTTCCTGTCCTCTACCATCTTCTGGAGTCCATTTAAGCTCACGCCTACTGCTTCAGTGACTCCATCCAGCCACCTCATTCTCTGTCGTCCCCTTCTTCTCTTGCCCTCAACCTTTCCCAGCATTAGGCTCTTCTCCAGTGAGTCCTTCCTTCTCATTAGGTAGCCAAAGTATTTGTGTTTCAACTTCAGAATCTGGCTTTCTAAAGAGCAGTCAGGGTTGATCTCCTCTAGGACTGACCGGTTTGATCGCCTTGCAGTCCAAGGGACTGGCAGGAGTCTTCTCCAGCACCAGAGTTCAAAGGGCTCAATTCTTTGGCGCTCAGCCTTTCTTATGGTCCAGCTTTCACTGCCATACATTGCAGCTGGGAAGACCACGGCCTTGACTATACACACTTTTGTTGGCAGGGTGATGTCTCTGCTTTTTAGTATGTTGTCTAGCTTTGCCATGGCTTTCCTCCCAAGGAGCAAGTGTCTTTTAATTTCTTGGCTGCAGTCCCCATCTGCGGTGATCTTGTAGCCCAGGAAAACAAAATCTGTCACTATGCAGCTATCTAGATTTCATTTAAATATAAGCGGGGAAATCCTTCCTGTCTGTAAGATTTAAGGAACAGTGGAACAGTCTACCTATGGAAGTTATGGCTCCTTATCTCTGGAAGTTTTTAAGAAGAGGTCGGAGAGCTACTTCTTGTGGATGGTTTAACTGGTTTTCCTGCACTCTGCGCAGAGTTGGATGAGAGGATCCATTGCATATTTCATACCCAGGAGACCTTTGTAAAAAAAAAAGATATATACAGGTCAGCTTTCCCAAATCATTGGTCTACAAATGTGTTCAGCCACAGCATGTATTATATCCAATGTCTTTGTGACAGAAAATGAGAAGAAAAGCGGACTAACTCATATGGTGGACAATACAGTGTTGGAATTCCACAATACTATTGAGATATAATTCCATAAGTTACTATGGGCGCAATGGCAAATGTGACTTGGTGTCTAACTACTCATAGAATGAAAACTGGACATGAAGCTAGAATTTTCAGAATCTCTCCTTTCTCCACACTTATTTAGAGTTCTGATTTCCTAAACCAAATAAGGTAACAAACTGTTAGATTTGTCTTGCAGTTGAATATCTAGCAGAAAAAAATCTTGTATATAGGATATATAAATCACTTTGTCTAGCCCAGGGGTAGGCAACCTCGGCTCTTTTATGACTCATGGACTTCAACTCCCAGAATTCCTGAGTCAGCTATGCTATGCTGACTCAGGAATTCTGGGAGTTGAAGTCCATGAGTCATAAAAGAGCCGAGGTTGCCTACCCCTGGTCTAGCCCATTATTAATCGCTTTGTATTGAATTTGCATATAAACAACACAGTAACAAATAGTCTCTGGGTCCATGAGGAAAAATAACCTAAAAGTGTAATAAAGAAAGGAAAGGACTACTAATGCATGTCGATCGTGGAGTGCAGAGTGAAGCACAGCAGAAAGTACTTTGATTCATAATTTAACTATACAGTCATACTTAACCATTGTTTGTTGAACTAGCAGTAAGGTATGGGCTTCATACAAGATTTATTTAAATTTATGTAAAACATTTATATAGCTTCTTTATTTAAATATTTAAATACATATCTCCACAACGATTTATTTATTTTAAATAAATTTATATAGCTCGCTGAACCACATAAAATAAACCTTTTTGCTTAGCCTACATGAGGCAAGCTCTGTCAGTTTGTACATTCAGCAGTGCCTCAAGGTTACCTAAAACAGGGCTTCCCCAAAGATATACTCGCTACGTATCCGTGCTTCATTGCAGCACCAAGTTACTTACCACAGAGCAATTGCTGCTGAAGTTCCTCCTCTCAACTGTGTACAGGAGGCTCATATCCTCAGCTTCACCGTTCAGTACCCGTCCTCCCAGATCTAGATGCTGGCAGTAGCTCACCAGCCTATCACATGATTTGTACTGCTTAATCTACAGCTTACCAAACACAGGCTGACAGCTGCCCTGTATTGCTATATACCCAATAGATCAGGCCAGTCACTTCTGAGAGGACGTCACGTGTGAATGAAGGCCATACTAAGAGATGCAGAGTGCAGAGTGAAAATTTCAAGAAATGCATTGGCATGTAAGACTTTGGTCTTGATGTGCCATTACTCACATGCATGAAAGACAGCCATGAGTTTCTGGTCTGGTCCTGTGGGTCTGCGGTGATGGAAAGCACTTGCCAGGCTTCTTTCCTCATCTGTAGTTCAAGCAAGACAAAACATGACATAGAGCCGTGATCTACTGCCTCCATCTACATCCAGGGAGAATGGTGCTGAAAGCATGGAGCTTCAGAATGACATTACAATAAAAAGAGAAGCATCCATCACCCGCGTAGACTCCAGTTCAATGACAATAATTTAATGGCTGGAGTTAAAAAGGTGAAATGATGCTATATGGAGGAGGAGGAGGAGGAGGGATGGGGTAGAGAGGTGTTTAAAAGCTTCAGCTGCAGCTGATGCTTTGCTTCCCTTTCTTCTTTTGCTTTTTAGTGGAAGGCTGAAGTTGGCCTTTCAAGGGTCTGGCAACCCTTTTCCATGTCCATATTTTTAGAAGGCTGCAAGTTGTTAGTTCTAGCAAGGCTAATAAACTTGCTATCAGAACCGATAACATTTGAAGGGCATTTATAAAATAGGAAATGTTCTATTAGTACTGCAAGTTGAATCAGTTGCAGTGGGGAATGTTGGTTTTATACTGTCCTATGAGAAAATTTAAATATCTATATTCAATATTTCTCTACAGTTGTTTGTACAGATTAAGGAAAATTTCAAATATATTGCTAAAAGCAGAGGCCACCTGGGAGAAAAATAATCACTTTCTGGTTGTGTTAGGTTAATTTTTCAGCTGGTACTATTTCAGCCAGTACACGTTTCAAAACAATCACTTATTTAAATATTGTTTGTTTGTTTATTGAGTTTATAAGGCCACCCAACCCCAGGTGATTCTGGGTGGCATCCAAAAACAAAAACAATGAGTCAGAAAAGAACCACATAACATTAAAACATATACAGTGTATAAATACAAATGTGAAATGCAGAATATAAAAAGTGACCAAGATCCAGAATACAATTAACCAGGAGGGACTCTAATCAGCTGGCCTGAATTGCCTGGGGAAAAGCTGGTTCTTAATGTGTTGGGGAATTTATAGTGTGCTTTTATTTTAAAATTCAGGCTGTACCTGGCAGAAGCTCTCAAGTTCCATCCCTCTTTCCTCCTGCTGAATGGGCAAGTAACGGACATTGCCTGGGGAATGTTTGCCCAGCTGGTGCATGTTGCAATCGTATTGGGTAGGATTGGCTCTTGTAACCGTAACTCATGCTCTCATTATTACAGATATAGATTGCTACGCTGCACTCTACGTTAGAGGAAACTACTCCAACTCAACAGTTGATACAAAATGCAGAGGCCTGCTGATTGACTGGCGCTAGACTCACAGCTCTTTGCACCAATGCTATGGATATTTTAGCAGGAATCTATATTATTCTTGTCTACTACTATTTATTACAATACGGTGGATGTTTTGTCACAATACCTTGGTTTATATTTATATCATTCACAGCCCTGGGATTACAGCATTATAAAAATGGAATACATTGCTAAATATTTATTATTGGACCGGACATAGAAAACTGCCTTTAGTTGATGGTCAGGGAAGTTGTCAAAATCTCATTGTGCCCTTAATCTAAGCAGAATTTTCTAAGGTATTGCTTCTATAACATTACATCAGAAAGATTATTAATTTCACCTGCATTTCTCTAGGCATCTGTTTCAAGAAGCATGACCACAAAATGCAAAATTTTATACATGTATGGAACCACATGGCAGTTATGTAAGAATAACAGCTTTGGATAACAACACCATTGATATTCTTTAGCCCCAGACAACCATTTGACTTAGCAATTCATTTCAAGCTTTCATGTACAGTCAGCTGTTTGCACAATTAATCATCAAAGCTGACCATGGCTATGGAGCCTCTGCAATAAGTGTTCATGGTTGTCTCTATTAACATCATTAGATTTTTGGGCTTTTCCTAATTAAGAAAGGTTCCCACCAACAACACCCAAAAAAGTCCTGACCACCTCCTTCATTAGCCTGGCTTTTCTTCCCTTTAATTACTATTGAGGTCCTGGCAGATTAAATTAGGGTGGCTTTTTAAAATCCCAATGTCCTTTTTGAAATCTTGGGGAAGTTATCTTTAAGAAAAATCATGAAATCAATTCCCTCACGCTATTTTAATCTTTTATGCCCTGGGCTCTGAAAAGGATGGGCAAACAAGAGGGAGCCATTCGCAAAGTGTGCAGGGCCGGACTATTTGCCAGCCTTCCCTTGTCTTTGTAGACCATCTGGGTCAATTTCCTTCCAACTAAATGAAATGCAAATAAAAATTCCAGCAGTTTTTCAGCTGCGGGCTGCCCAGTTCATTACCATGACAGAGGCCCAGAGAGGAGGCCTGACCCCCTGCACTTCCCCTCATCTCATTAAGTTGTAACTCTACTGTGGCTGCATTCATGGTGTTTATTGACGCTGAAAGGCGTCTTTATCCAAAACTAGCTAAATTCACATTCAGTCTCTCCCTGCCCTTGGAAGACTTTGCCTGCTGCAGCATCCACATGAAAGTGACCCTATTGTTGCTCAGCAATGCACCCCACTGATTCAGTAACAAACTAGAGGTTCCCTGTCCCCCTCAGATGGTTGGATCACCATTAAAAGGGGGGGGAATCCAAAGGTCTGATGGGGAAACTAGAAGTTTAATATATATAAAAATGACTACCTTTGTTGAAGTGATGATTGATGAAGATCATTATGAGCATATGATGAAATCCTTGGTTATGTCTTTCTAAGTGCATGAAACATCAAATGAGGTACAGTGCAACAACCATGCAACAGTCTAGGGATCCAGACAAACAAAAACCCCTTGCCTTAGTGGAGCTGTAGAAACACTCTCATAATAGCTAGGATTGCAAGGTTCATTGCATTGTGCAAGAGACTAAACATAGGTGGCTTATGTCATAATCTGAAAATATCTTGCATGTTCTAATTAATGGTAGTAATGGAAGAACCAGAGATGACTTGTAAGAAAAATTGCGTACCATTCTGAATAAATGTGATCTGGGGCAAAATATTCTTGTTTAGTGACATTAAATATGGGTAGAAATGAGACAAGAGTATAAAAAGAGAGAATGGGACATTCAGATACCCAAGAATGAATGTTAATGGTGATTGGTGAATGGCTGCCAAGCACGAGACTATTCCTATGCACATAGGACAAAATAATGGGTATAAAAGTATGATAGATTTGATTGATTATGATGAAACATTGAGAGAGTTAGTAAAAGACCCATTAGTGACAAGATATTATGAATGTAATCAGTTTTGTAGAAGTACGAAGCTTAGATCTTGGATAAAGTAGACATAAAAGAAAAAGATCCCTCTCAGAGTTACTACTATATTGTACCCATGTATTTGGTTTTTCTTGCCTAAATGTAGAACCTTATTTTCTTCATCATTGAATTTCATTTTGTTAGATAGTGACCAATGTTCAAGTCTGTCAAAATAGTTCTGTATCTTAGCCTATTTTCTGGAGTTTTTGCTATTCCTGCCAGCTTGATGTCATCTGCAAATTTGATGGGTTTCCCATCTATCCCATCATCCAAATCATTGATGAAGATGTTGAAGAGTACTGGCCTAAAACAAAGCCTTGGGGTACCCCACTGCATACTTCCCTCCATGTAGATGTGGTTAAATTGAGGATTACACGTTGAGTGTGGTTGGTCAGCCAGTTAAGAATCCATCTGGTGGTGATAATGTCTAACCCACATTTTTCTATCTTAACAAGTAGTAGATTGTGGTCTACTTTATCAAACGCTTTACTGAAATACAAATAAATTATATCCACAGCATTCCTCTCATCCACTAATTTTGTCACTTGGTCAAAGAATGCGATAAGATTTGTCTGATATGATCTGTTTTTGACAAACCCATGTTGGCTTTTGGTGATGACTCTGTTTGCCTCTAGATGTTCACTGATTTGTTGCTTGGTTATCTTTTCCAGAATCTTTCCAGGTATTGAGGTCAGGCTGATAAGTTTGTAGTTTCCTGGATCTATTTTTATTTTTATTTTTCATTTTTTGAAGATGGGAACTACATTAGCTCTTTTCCAATCCTCTGGTAGTTCCCCAGTGCTCTAGGATCTTTGAAAAATATAGTTCAGTGGTTCTGAGATCACGTCTGCCAGTTTCTTGAGTACTTTGGGGTGTAACCCATCTGGTTCTGGTGATTTGAACTCGACTAGAGTGGACAGGTGCTCACTTACCATTTTCTTGCCTATTTTAACTTGTGTTTCTAATCTGGTTTTTACGGTACTGTTTTTGATAGGTTGGGCTTTTTTTCCCCTTTGTGTAAAGACGGATGCAAAAAACGAGTTAAATAGTTCTGCTTTCTCTCTGTTGCTTGTCACCTTCTTGCCACTTTCTCCCACTAATGGACCAATCATTTCCTTCACTTTTTTCTTGTTTTTTACATGTTGAAAGAAGCTTTTTTTGTTGATTGTTTGTACACATACATAACACACATTTAAACATACTATATACAACATATGTATAGACCTACACCCTTACATATACGTAACATATAAATATTAATCACTGTCCATCTTGAATACATAATGGAAGGTGGACGCCTGAGAGTTCACAAGGTTAATGCTGTATGGAATGAAACTATGGCTGAATCTGGATGTTCTGCTATGGATACCACAAAGCCTCCTCCCAGAAGGTAACAAGGAAAACAGGTTGTGATGAGGATGAGTAGTGTTCCAGACAATCTTACGGACCCTGCTCAAGCAATGCTTATGTGCCATGTCCTGGATGGAAAGGAGGGAACTGCCAATAATCTTTTCAGCCATCCTCACCACTCTCTGCACTGCCTTCCTGTCTGAGGCAGTAATGCTTCCCAACCAGACTGTGATGCTGTATGACAGGATGCTCTCGATTGTCCCCCTGTAGAAAGTGGTCAGGATAGGCGAAGGAAAATGTGCTTTTCTCATGCAATGCAGAAAATGCGGCCACTGCTGTGCCTGCTTCACCAGTTTCTCAGTGTTGAGCAACCAAGCCAGCTGAATTGTTAACTACCCTGTATGTATTATATAGGCTATGAGGGGATTGTTATGATTGGAGTGGAATAGAAGTTGAAGCAAATACAGTATAAAGAAATATGATTATATATTTGAACTTCTTGAGAGCCAACATAGTATCATATTTAAGGTGCTGACAAGGATAGAGAGGCCCAGTTTCTAGTACACATGGAAGCCAAAAGGGCAATCTTGTTATAGTCTGAGCCCTAATCATCATCAGACTCTGTGATAAGCTGATGCTGTGATAACCTGACTGTGTGCACTTTACAAACACCTTATTGCACCATGCATTAATACATCTTAATAACTGAACAAGTTCAGTGCAAAATAATTGGACTCTGCAGCAAAGCAGGATAAACGCTAAGAACAACAACAATGTATCTTGACTCATTGCTACGCTTTGCTTTTGATTCCCATCAAAAGTATGAAAACCAGATTTGGGTATTCAAATACAATATACATTTGGTAAAATCCTTCCATTTCTTAATAAAATTACCTCTTCTATGCTTCTTTTTTTAACAGTTATAAACTATACATTTTTAAAATTAATACAGTGGCCCTTTTTTCTTTCCCCAAAAAGCCCTCATAACATATCGCACAAATCCTACTTGGGGGGGGGAACAATCTTCCTCTGGCTACCTGTAAAATAAAATCTTGTTCTGGCAAACTGTGAATTATAAACAGGTTAGACTTATAATGTGTCCTGGCTTATTTTAAATAATTGAAAACACAATTACTATAACATATGTCTGTCTAAATAGACTTTGGGGTGGTTTTAGCAGTGTTTTTTATTGTTTTTATAGCCTAATGTCACATTGTGCAAAGGAGTATATGGGCAAGACTGAATGAATGAATGAATGAATGAATGAATGAATGAATGAATGAATGAATGAATGAATGATAAAATTCTGGTCCCATTAGGATGGAAAAAATAATCACAAGTCTGTATAATTTTATTTCTAGAATCAGTTCAGTTATTTTGATTAAACACATTGCAAATATTTTCATTCCTGCAGATATAGGACAATGGTAATCCATGGATAAGGCAGAATGATTCATCGAAGGAATCAAGCAAAAAGAAGTAGCAATACAAAAGTGTGAGTGCGCAACAACTTTCAGCTCTGGCACTGGATCACTGATTGAGGTCTTTTTTGCACTATGGGCTTTAACTGTTTGTTTCTTATGCATAACGTGGCTCAGAGGTCTGCACACCAATGTTCAGAGTTTGAGAAACAAACAAAGAGAGGTACCTTACAGGATTGTTGTTCTTGTGGGGAAAATAAAAGGCGGAAGGAGTATTGGATATGTTTGCTGCCTTGAGTTATGTGTAAAAAATAAAAAAGTGGGACACAAATAAATAAATAAAGTCCTAATGTCTGTGTGTGGGGGGTGGGGGGTGCAGGTGCATAGGCATATGCATGCAGAATATGGAACTACGTCCACTGAAAACATGATAGAAGCTTAATACCTTAGTTTTAATCCTTAGTTTTATTTGCATAAAAAGAAAAATATGTTAGTGTAATTTGTTGATCAACACTCAAATTTGGGCTTTATGATCTCAGGGATTCCAGAAGCAAAAAGGTGGGGAGGGGCTGAGGATGGATGCACCATGTAGATGAGAGATTGACTAGCCCTCTAATCTTAAATAAAGTGTGAAATTATTGGAAAACAAGTATGTTAGTTTTAATGAGATATAGAAGTTTATTTCACGCTTGTATCAATTTGGAATTTATACAACTTTGGCAAGAGATAGGCATATGACATACAACAGGGATCTTCAAACTTGGCCCTTTTATGACTTGTGGACTTCAACTCCCAGAATTCCTCAGCCAGGCACACTGGCTGAGGAATTCTGGGAGTTGAAGTCCACAAGTCATAAAAGGGCCAAGTTTGAAGATCCCTGCCATACAATATTGGCTGCTACTACGCTTGAAAAAAGAGCATTTGTAATATGCTCTTATAACAACATAAAAACATAACTCTTCATCTCAGGAGTATTGGCAACAGTTTCTTCTGAGTGATTAAAGGCTGCTTCTCCATATTAAATGATGCAGCTGCTAGTAGAAACTTCATAGTAATTAATTCCAATTAAAGTTTCTTGGGTGTCGAAACCCACATATCTGCCAGGGATGAGCCTGTTGTAATCATGCTTGACATGTGAACTTATATTGTTTAATGTAGAGGCTCATGGAAATTCAGAAGCAGTCCTGAAATACAAGACTCAAAGTCCACAGATGATCTGGCTGATCCTTGAATCTTGGCCCATAAAGAATTATTTTTTTCTTAAGCAAATTAGTTATTTTGCAACTCTGGAATTCGTGGAGGTAGGAGGGCAGTTCCAAATATTTCTAGCCATAACTGAATAAAAGGGAGGAAGAGGAGGAAATGAACAGATGTCTAACATATAGCTTGTGTACTTTATAACCTGCTTTGTAAAGCAATAGAGACCTTTCCGAGAAAAAGTAAAATAAAACAGGGAGAGAATTTCCTTTCTTCTTTATCATTTTCTCCATTACAAATTGCTTAAATGGGGTACCAGATGGCAAGGATAGTACTAAAATTCTGGACATGAAATTACCACATTCTGGGATATTGTTTTTGATGACCCCTGGAAAGCTGCAAGACCTCTACAAATGTTGTTTCCTGCAATATTACAAACGCTAATTTCAGAATGCTAGAATTGGGAAGTAGTGCAATGAAATCATTTGATAGCACACTTGGGAACAATGGAGGAAAAAAATTTTCATAGTGAATTGTGGATCTATAGCAGACATGTCAAACACAAGGCCCGGGGGCCGGATGCGACCCGTGAAGTGGTTTCATGTGGCCCACGAAGCCATCCTGGAAACAGTGAGGGAACGGCCCCCACTGCCTTGGCCCTGGCCCAGAGACCCTCCTCCTGCCAGAGACCCTCAGGTCTGTCCCACTCCTGCCCAGGCCCCCATAGGCACCCTTGATGAGAACGATGTAGAGCTGGCCACGCCCACCCAGTAGGCCATACGCACTTTAGCCACGCCCACCCAGTAGGCCACGCCCACCCTGGCCACACCCACCCAGCCCCCTGAGGGCAACCGCAATGCTGATGCGGCCCTCAATGAAATTGAGTTTGACACCCCTGATATATCCACAAGGTGTGTTGATGGTTGACTCTCAGATAATTTGGGAAAGGGTAGAGAAATCCATAAAGGAAAATAGTTTGTCAATCAGTTTCAGTGACCAATGTGGTGAAAGTCAACTCAACTCAACTCAACTCATTTCAGTTCAGGTCTCCTTTGATCTCAAGATCTACATCTGATAACTCCATGTAGTTCCCTTGGCAAAATAATGAAGTTTGCCATTGCCTTGTTTAGGGAAGTCTATTTCAACTCCCCAGTCTATTACGCTGGGATTCCCTGGAGTTCTCTTTTCCTCTTCTTTAGTTCTGTAGGGTGGCATTTAGTATATTTCTGAATGGAAGGTGCTCAGAAAAAGCTGCATAGGAAATTGTTCTTGGGATAATTTGTTCTCCAATTTCCAAACCAGAGGGTTAGACTAGATTGAAAATGGAATATTCTAGTAATTTTTGACAAGGGACGCGGTGGCTCAGTGGGTTAGGACGCTGAGCTTGTCGATCAGAAGGTCGGCAATATGGCGGGTTGAATCCCGAGTGCCATGTAACAGAGCGAGCGCCTGTTACTCGTCCCAGCTTCTGCCAACCTAGCAGTTCGAAAGCACGTAAAAATGCAAGTAGAAAAATAGGGACCACTAGGGTGGGAAGGTAACAGCGCTCTGTGTGCCTTTGGCATCTAGTCATGCCGGCCACATGACCACGGAGACGTCCTTGGACAAGCGCTGGCTCTTTGGCTTTGAAACGGAGATGAGCACCGGCCCCTAGAGTAGGAAACGACTAGCACGCGTGTGCGGGGGAACCTTTACCTTTAGTAATTTTTGTGTTATTAAGTAATTTTACATTTTAGACTTGCTTATCTAGATCTCCCCTCCTCTTTATAAGAAAAATTGGAACTATGCTGTGTTTTTGCGTCTGGTGGCTCTCTTGTTTATTCCGTTGTGGGCCTCACAGGTCAATTATTTAGCAAGGCAGATGTTACCTAAAGTGTTTAAAGCCTTATCAAATTCTTTATAAAATTATAAAACAACTATGCCAAGAATTAACATTATATAAGAAAAACCAAATTCCGTGCAAAGTTATACATGGCCTCAACTAATATCATGACCAGGTAGAACTTGCATAGGCCCTATTGCTTCTAGCAGGTCATGATGGTTGGGTCTGATGTACTAGATACAGACATGTCAAACACAAGGCCTGGGGGCCGGATCCGGCCCGCGAAGCGGTTTTATGTGGCCCGCGAAGCCATCCTGGAAACAGTGAGGGAACGGCCCCCGCTGCCTTGGCCCTGGCCCAGAGACCCTCCTTCTGCCAGAGACCCTCAGATCTGTCCCACTCCTGCCCAGGCCCCCATAGGCACCGTTGATGTAGAGCTGGCCACGCCCACCCAGTAGGCCATAGGCACTCTAGTCACGCCCACCCAGTAGGCCACGCCCACCCAGGCCACACCCACCCAGCCCCCTGTGAGCAACCGCAATGCTGATGCGGCCCTCAATGAAATTGAGTTTGACACCCCTTGTACTAGAAGTACTAATTCGAAGTACTGGAAGAACATCAAGTTGGCTGAGAAAAATGTCCTTGATTCAGAATTAATTAGCACTTTATAGGTAAAAGTCTTTTTTGTTTACTTAAGAAGAATATGCAATGGTTTGTAGGATGTTTTGTATGCTCTTGAAAATCCTGAGTAGCAGTAATTTTTTAAAATAACATACTGAACTCAATTAGCCTCATCTTTAAAAACTGGGACGATTTCAGCCTTGACCTGCAGAGAGCAGCAAATACTCCTTCAAGTAGCAGGACACAGAGAATTTGTTAAGCATTCAGTTGAAAGAAAGCAACTCATGTTTATCCAAAGCTTCAGTGACAAAATTCTAGTTTTTAATGGAATGTGAAGTCCAGTGTGCAATCATATTCTTACCAGTAATAAATATTTTAATTCCATTTCTGTATGAAAAAAATGAAGAAAACTAGAAATCAAAATAAGCACCCTATAACAAAAAAGAATCTCAGTGTGCTGAAATAAACACTTTCATACTCATATGGGTATAAACATCACCGAACTAATTAATTAAGTATGAATGTAGTGTTCCTTCATATTTATTTATTTATTTAGTTGCATTTGTATATTTAGTTGCATTTGTATATGATTCCAGGAACAATAATCAAATCAATTAAGTAATGTAGCAAACAATTAAAAATTCCCCATCAGTAAATATAGCAACAAGAAACCAGAATTTGGAACGGAATAGGAAGTATGTTTTATCCAGAGTCATTTATGGGGTAGGGGGGAAAAAATTAGAAAATTTTCAGTAAAAAAAAATTCATATGGGAGCCAAGTAATTGGTGTCTGCTCCTCCCCCTTTTATTTTTATCAACATCAACCTTGATTTCATACAAATAGTCTTGGTTTTTTTTCTATTTGGGATTTACTAGATTTGATGCCATGGTTCAAATGGGGCTAAGAAGGCAGAGGGAAGTGAAGAGTGTGGGGGCAGTCTAAACCATGGAATGATGGACAACATAACATAGTTTCAACTTTTTAACAAGGAATTAATGTTTAGGAGAGGAGAACTAATGAAGAATTACTTAGAACAATTGATCAGATCACACCTACCTTCCAATGTAGGAAGGACAGACTAGAGTCGTGCTTCTCAGTTTTGGCAATTTTAAGATGTAGAGCCTTCAACTCACAGCATCTTGGCTGGGGAAATCTGGGAGTTGAAGACCACATAACGTAAAGTTGCCAAGATCGAGAAAACTGGCTTAGAGGTCTTTCCATTCAGCACTGAAAAGGATAAAACTTGTTTCAATTCTCCATAATCAGTTTTCAATTATTCCTTGGGATGTTCCAAGCAATGATGCAACATGCTAATAATGACATAAATGTTTTTCATACCCCTGTGCTTTTTTAAAAAAATATGTTAGATATTTTTGTGAACACTCCTAAGTGAAGCATATACATTACAAGACATAACTTTTTATATTAATAAAAAAATATTTTACTACCTCGAGTTGGAAAAAGGATAGGCAGTGAATATGATAAATAGATTAACAGATATAGATAGGTGATATAGATAGATGAGAAATACTGATAAGAAACCACCTGTCTGATGTTGGCAAGTTTAAATCACCAGGTCCTGACAGATTACGTCCCAGAGTTCTGAAGGAGCTGGCAGATGTTATCTCAGAACCATATCTTTCAAAAATCCTAGAGTACCAGGGAACTACACGAGGACTGGAATAGAGCTGATGTGATTTCCATCTTCAACAAGGGGGAAAATAACAGATCCAGGAACCTACAAACCAATCAGCCTGACATCAATACCTGGGGAGATCCTGGAAAAGATAATAAAAAAACAGATCTTCAAACATCTAGAAACAAATAAAATTATAACTAGAAGCCAGCATGGGTTTGTTAAAAACAGATCAAACCAAACCAATATTATTTCATTCTTTGACAAAGTGACTAAATTAGTAAACCAGCAAAATGCTGTGGACGTAGAATATTTAGATTTCAATAAGGAATTCAACAAAGTAGACTACAACCTACTTCTTGGTAAGCTAGAAAAATGTGGGATAGAAGCACATTGAGTTTATAACTGGCTGATAAACTCAACACGTTGTCCTTAATGGTACTACCTCTACATGGAGGGAACTAAGTAGTGGAATTCTACAAGGTTCAGTCTTAGGCCCAGTACCTTTCAATATCTTCATAAATGATTTGACTAGGAAATAGAAGGGGAATTCATCTAATTTTCAGATGACACTAAGCTGACAGGAATAGCCAATACTCCACAAGACAAAAGTTGGGATCCAAAAGGACCTTGACAGACTTGAGTAATGGGCCTTATCCAACAAAATGAAATTTAAAGTGGAGAAAGCAAAATTTTACAATTAGGCAGGAAAAACCAAAGGTACAAATACAGATGAGATGAAATCTGGCTCCAAAAACAGTAACTGTGAAAGGGATTGTGGAGTCCTAGTGGACAATCACTTAACTATGAGCTAGCAGTATGTGGTAGCAGCCAAAAAGGATAATGCAAACCTTGGTTGCATAAATAGAGGCATAGTATTAGTACTGCTTTCTAAAAACTTAGTAAGACCACATGTGGAATACTGCTTCCAGTTTTGGTCACCATGTTTTAAAAAAGATGTTGAGACTTTGGAACAAGTGCAGAGAAGAGCAACTAAGATGATTAAGGACAAAGAAACTAAAACATATAAATAACACTTGCAGGAACCGGGTATGTCTAGTCTAGTGAAAAGAAGAATTAGGGGTGACATGATAGCAGTGTTCCAATACTTGAGGGGCTGCCGAAAGAAGAGGGGGCCAACCTATTTTTCAAAGCACCAGAAGGCAAGACAAGAAACAATGGATGGAAACTAATCAAGTAGAGAAGCAACCTGGAATTAAGGAGAAACCTCCTAACAGTGAGAACAATTAACTAAATCGAAGCAGAACACCTTTTACTATGGCATTTCAAAAAGAACCAAGTTATTAATGGAGTCATTCTAAAGATTACAATGTCTATCACTTTCTGTGCACATAATGCTTCATACCAGTGGCGTAGCGTGGGGGGTGCAGGGGGGGCCGGCCGCACTGGGCGCAACATCTGGGGGGGGCGCGCTCGCACTGAGCTGCTCAGGGAGCCCCAAGGGCTGCACAGAGTCGGCTTGGCTCCGCTCTCGAGCTGCTCTTTCTTGCAAAGCGAAACGGGTCCGGCAGGTGAGATGGGCGGCCACATAAACTGAATAAAATAAATAGAAGCGCCCAACTCTCCGCCCAGGCTCAGGCCAACCGCAAGCGCCCTGCAGGCGCCCCGGCAGGCTTGGCCGAGCGAAGACGGACCCGCCGGCCAGCCGGCCTAGCTTCGTGCGCATGCGTGGCTTTATTTAGCGGGGCTCACGTGCGAGCTTGAATGCAGCGGCTCTTGCAGGGCAGAGCCCCGCCCAGCCGCCCTTGAGAGGGACCCGGAAGCATCCTGCATGCGCGTGACTCTTCTTGGAAAGTCTACGCTGCTGCGGGGTGCGTCTTTTCGGCGGTGCCGTGACGTCACTTGCCTTGCCCCGGGTGCTGACAACTCACGCTATGCCACTGCTTCATACAGACAGTTTTTCTTACAGCAACGTGGCATATAGATCATTTTTCATCTTTTGTAGCCATGATAGTGAGCTTTCTCCTAAGCAGTTTTTACTGTTACCTGATAAAAGGTGGAATATTATATTTGAGAAAGCCATGTTATTGATATTTCTGATGGTTGTTTAGATCCTGGTGCTTAAAATACTCTTTATTCCAACAATGTTGCTTCTTATAAACATGGAAATACTTTATTTCACCAGCTAGTTCAGGGTGAACTTAGATAGCATAGCCTTTAATGTGAAAACATAGTTAAGCATATCACTTCCGTGTTTATACTGCTCTTCCCTGAGACAGTTTCAAGTGCGTCCATAATAGAATTAAATTTCATTCAACCCTCTTTCTTAGAGAAAGTCTTTCCTCTGCAACTGATGAATCACCATAATCAATTTGGGGTTTCCCATATACGGTAACCTCCCGCTCCCATACAGTTCTTTCTTTCTTTTGTATTCAGGCAGCTATTATTTTGCTTTCAGTACATTTGTTATCAAATTTTTCCAGTCTTTGCAGAAGTGACAGAATGATATGCACCCTGGGCTGTGCATTTTTAAGTCTTCTCCTATAAATTTTGGTGAATAGTCTTTGTATGTGCTTTTCAAAAAACATTACAGTATCATTAATTTTATACCTAATTTTCTGTTTATATACAAAGCATATTTTGGTACTGATATTTGGAATGTGGACCCAAAAATCTTTGAGAATTGCATGTACTTTGGTTGGGGGGGAAAACTTTACTTAGCAAACTGCAAAGCTGCAAATTCTGCAGCTGATCAGCTTTAATGAATGCCCAGTACATGAAAATTAGATCACATACTTATTTTTCTCTAAAAATACTTGCTTCTTGCCGTATTAACAGCAGCATCATATAACTTTCACTTGCACCTACTATCATCTTGCAGTCATTTTTTTTAATAATCATTCGTAAATTGGGCACATTTTATCATACATTACCTACATTATAAAGCAGGCTATAAATATGGAAAGTATTCCTTTTCGTCTGAAGTAAAAAATTACAACTTTTTCATGGCTAAAGAAGTGGATCAATCTCAAATCATTTAAGAAAAAGACATTTTTTCTTAAGTTTAAAAGCTATAACTAAAAGCAAATGGGATTTCCATAATATTCCTGTTCTACTTAAATTCCTTCAAATTCCAAAGAGAATAAACAGGGATTCCGTCCCAACACACAGATACACACACACACACACACACACATGTGATCCTGAAATCATTTGGGGATGAAAACGAAGCTGGGAAAAAGTGTAGGATTTTGGTGGAGCAGTGGGCTAATGCCTCCTTAAGTAACACCAGCTGCCTGCAATTAGTGCAGGTTCGCATCCCACCAGGCTCAAGGTTGACTCAGCCTTCCATCCTTCCGAGGTAGGTAAAATGAGGACCCAGATTGTTGGGGGCAATTAAGCTGACTTTGTAATAATGCCGCTTGGGGTGTGTGTGTGAAAGCCCTAACAAGCAGGCATATACATAGAATGAAGGCTACTGCTAAGCTTGTAAGCCGCCCTGAGTCTTCGGAGAAGGGCGGGATATAAATGGAATTAAAATAAAAAATAAAATAAATAAAAAAATAAATGACACAAACATTTGGTTTGGAGCATCCCCAGTGATGGTACTGGTCAGAAAGCTTCTATAATAATGATAACTAACAAGCTGACTGAAGACCCTCCTTTCACGGCTAAATATCCCCCGTGTGTGAAAAAGAAGAGGCAAGTAAAAGGTTAGCTGAAAAGGCCAGAGGGGCAACAAAGAGGTCTGAACCCACTGAGTGAAAGGCTCGGGAGATGCCTACTTGTTCTTAATGCAACCTTGCTGTGAGAAACAAACAAGTCTGACCTTTTGCTTTGCTGGTGGACTTCTGATCCTACCGGGAAAGGAGTCATCCTTTTTCCCCCTGACATCCTTAAGACCAAGCAAACCTGGATGTACGTTCAACCTTCTTAATGCGTTTGTAACTCACTGCTGACTTATTTCTTTCAGTAGGGCAGAAGAAACTGATTCTAACTGGGAAAAATATTAAACGATACACTGGCCTTCTACTCGGTGGTAACAGCCTGCCTTTTGTTTGCAGGTTTGCATCCCTACTATTTCCTGAAGACCCCACAGCTTGCTGCATGAAGAAACACCTTTTAAGAAAGCAATTCAGAAGTAATGCAAAAGTGAAATTGCGCCAGTTGTGATGAGACATCAGAGGGGAGCAGCAGAGCAAGTTGTTTTTATGGGGCACCACTCACTCAGGAACAAAAGAGCTCTTTACAATAGGTGTAATTGTGAACTACGTAGAGTATATTCCTTAAATTTAGCACAGTAGCAGACTGTCAGCCAGTGCAGTGAACAGCTCGTTTTTGGGACAGGAGGTCATCTCCAGCAACTTAACTGTAGCATTAGCTGGAACTTCTTTTCCAATGGAAGGATACTCCTCCTACATTATGTTCTAATAGTCCAGTTTGTAAGGTACCAAATGCCTGAACCATTGAGACCAGGTTAGCCACCACCACCACCTCCTCCTCCTCCTCCTCCTCCTTGACTAGCCCTATCTAAAAGCAGCTGTTATTGTCCCACCAATCAGAACTGGAAGAAGGCACTCCTTCCAACTAAGCTTACTTGTACCTCCATTGATGACTATGGGTCTAGTCAGTGTCACCTCCAATGATGCACCTGCTGTTTTGGGGGTGAGAATGTGGGGAAAAGTACAACAGTACTAAGCAGGGCTTTTTTTCTCATAGAACGCTCAGAACGGAGTTCCGGCACCTTTTTTGGATGAAACCTTGTAGGGTTGTATGGCAAGGCGGGTTGTATGACATGTGTGAGTTCCGGCACCTTTTTCTTTTACAAAAAAAGCATTGGTACTAAGTAATCCCGGGACAAGGAAAGCACCATTTCTGTGGTCCTTGCTGTCAGCAGATTTGGAATTCTTACGGTTCCATTTTGATGCCATATCCCAGATCCAGGCCCTTTAAAGGATCCTTCCATCTCTATTCCTGTCTTTCAAGGGCTCAAATAGTCTTCCAAAATCAAGACAAGAGAAAGAGTGCCTGTTTTCCTGTGACTCCTCTTCTCCTCCCTTCTTCAAGGACTTCAAGAATTTGCACAAGAAGCCATTTCCAATATTTCACCGCCAACCAGAGATTTCATTGTCCGGGGACTGCACATTAAAAAGTGCTCTTGGCTTTGAAGTTTTTGTTTAATGGCTCTAAACTGAAAGAAAATGTTTTCCTATTACTTAATTCAATCATAGCAAAGAGGCTTGGTAAAAAGCCCATGGATTTTGGCCAAAGTGTGACAGAGTTCCCTTTGTGTTTGCTTATCCTCTGCTGTCACACAGTTTAATTCGCCTCCCTTTATCTGGCATTCAAAACTTTTTTCAGCGACATTCAATAAAGTCCAGCGGCTGGAGGGAGCGAGCACAAGGGGGGGGGACTGGTTATTCTCCCCTTCATATTCTTCCCAATAGCTTTGGGCTTGGTCTGCATTCAGAAGGGTTAACTCCTTCCCTCCTGGAGCTAATAGATTGGGGTTCCATCCAGAAAGTACAGCAATACTTTAGGATGTCTTTCTATAAAGGTCAATTGTCTAAGAGGAATAGCTCATTCAACTAAAAAAAATAACTCTTAGACTTGATTCAAAAGGCTTTCCCTAAACTGAGCACTTTACAGATGTGTTGCTGTTTTATATCTCTCTTTATCCTCAATTAATATGGAAAAAAACTGGGACAAGATGCATATTGTTGTCTACCAATATATCTGGAAGACAACAGCTGTATAGAACAAGACCAAATTTTCTCTTTATTCCAACTATTCATGAATAGTTTAGCCAGGAGTTTTCGGTGCTATAGCACCCTTTTCCTTAGAATGGTTATGTGGTATTTAGAAAAAAAAAATATCTACTGTACATGGCCTTATTTTCCCGGCCCAACTTTGTCTTTACAGAAAAAGAAAAGTGAAAGGCGCAGTTCTTGAATTCAGATGTATTTATTTTAAAAGTCCAGTTCAGTATAATTTCTGAAACTTATTTCCAAAAAAGTATGTTTCAGATCTGTATGAAGTTGTGGGGAAACTGCATTTTCATATCTATGCTAGTTTATGTCCAAAATAAAAGCAAGCAGGCATCTACGCATAAAAAAAAAACCAACAAGATAAAATTGCAAAGATTGTCTCCTTTCTTGAGGATTCTCAAAAGGAGAAACGCTGATTAGGAACTGTATTTGACCAGATCATCTCTGAGTAGATTTTGCATCAGACTGCACAACAACATTCAGAAGACATCCAGCTGAAGCTGTGTGATTCTGATTTAACAGTTTGTCTCAGGATATGGAGTGTGCCTAGGGCAGGGGTAGGCAACCTCGGCTCTTTTATGACTCATGGACTTCAACTCCAGAATTCCTGAGCCAGCCAAGCTGGCTCAGGAATTCTGGGAGTTGAAGTCCATGAGTCATAAAAGAGCCGAGGTTGCCTACCCCTGGCCTAGGGACTAATAATTATACATTCGAATTTAGTTATATGATTGCTTTCACTCTAGGTGCAAAATTCAATCGTACAACTTTCTAACTCCCTTAGTAAGTCTCACTGTTCATTGGTATTTCTGTCATCTTTCCCATTTCTCCTTTACAGAAGTGGGTTCAGTCCAGCAAGGTTAGACCTTAAGTCTCATTGATTTCAGTGGGAAATATTCAGGTAGATGACTAGTTTTCCTCTGGAAAGGGGTGTTATTCAAAATTGCTGAATTATGGCCAGTGAAACTTTGCAACACTCTCTGTTAAAACAAGCACATTGGAGAGCTGGTAATTTTAAACAGCAAAGATAAGAGAAGGCAGATGAAAGTATCAGAAAAGACTTTAATTACTCTTGGCTTTGAACAGATAAGTGCATTTTTTCCATTCAAGTTGTGTCTTCTGTTATATGTGGATTTGATTTAATGTCCAAATATACCTGAAAGTTTGCTCCAAAACATATTGCAATTGTTGTGTTTGGGAATAATAGCATGTAATGATCAATTCGGACTGGCCTGGAAAAAAGGTGATTTTTTTATGGATTTCCAGTTAGATTTTGCTTAGGAATCAGTTGCTGTATGTTTCTAACAGTCCCTTCAGACTCAGACATCTAGTGGATGGAATGTTCTCTTTCATACCTCTGACCCAGGACATAAGCATCCTTACATATTCAGGAGTGATGTCTAATTATACATTGAAGGCCCCATGGTTGCAGTGACCAATGGCACTCAAATAATACGTTCATGTCATATCCATGTCATTTTTTCCCAAAACAGATCTGCATCTAAATGCTATGCAATACCTACATGATGGACAATATCTCCCTGGCCCTTATTCATTGGTATGGTATGCAGAAAAATCAGGTCTGATTCTGAGTCTCTAGTAGATAATTTTATAAAGATCCTTTCATTGGCTGGGACCTCCCAAAAACAGAGATCTGGACAACAGAAGAGACAGACTAAAGCTTACTTACTGCCAAGGTACTTCAACTTCACTGCTTGATTCAGCTAAATAGATCAGCATTGCCAAATAGTGCATATAATAGTATGAGAATCCCAGCTCTTGGTCATGCTTTTCATTTCCATAGTTTTAAAGATATGCATTGGAGATACAATAGTTGCATTTGTCTCTTAAAAATAAAATTGATCACCCCACAAATTCTGTTCCTCACCCCCTCTTCTCTGAGATCTTACATTTGAATCTCCACAATCTGTAGTAACTGGTACCAAAATGAATGGGGTGGGGGTGGGGGGGAGGAGTGTCTCTCTTCCTTTGCTCATTATTTGAATATGTCTGCTGGAGTAGCATCTTTTTATCCTTGATATGCGGGGAAGACATTCATAGCTTTTGAGTTACCGGGAAGTTGGACGATTTTCTTTTATGCACGCTAAATCATTTTGGAGACTTGATTCTGGAAATGGATGGAAAGGAGGGTATGTAGAGGCTGGACTGCATTAGGAAGCATCCTAACATTGCAATCCCTTCAATAAATCAAGGGGATTGTTTCCAGGAAATGGAGGATTCTCACCAGAGGAGAAGGTGAGCAGAACTCTGTGGCTGAAATCGCTGTGAATTTCATCCCTTTTGTAAAATGGTTTTGTGGGAAAACATTCCAGATTCTTGGTTTTGAAGTAATGCTGCAACCTTGTCTTCCCAAAATGTGACACCTTGGAAAGAAAGCTCACTGAATTGGCTTCCTCTCTTTTAAAAATTGGCATGGTGGTTCCTCCAGGGAAAAGCAACACTTTGGCTTTGCATTTTTAAAGCTATAGTGAGCCTAGGTAGGATGGTCCATATTTATGTAAGTATTAATAGTGATGAAAGGATCACTGTTATTGCATACGATTTTATTTTTAAGCCATTAATCTTCATCCCCAGTTAACTAATGCTGCTAAAATTGTGTCTTTTACTCTCTTGGACTTTGCTCTTCTCCATTCTGTTTCAGATTCTATGGAATCATGAACTTCTCTATTAATTAACATGTTGTTTGCTATTTTGGTAGATATTTATTTTACTACTTAAAAACTTGCATAAGCATGAGTAAATAGAGAATAATAAAATGAACATTTGCCAGATAATTCCAAACAAAACACTACATATTAAATGTGATATAAATACATTTATTTACACATTACACATTAAATGTGACATCAAAAAATTAAAAATCAGAACCCTGGGCTGTGATCAAATCTTAACAACATTTATACCCCGTTCTGTCATTTGGACAGAATTATGGCAGCTGGAATTCCACCCTCTCTCCAAGTATAAATGGTATTTTTACAATAATAAAATATCTCATTTACTTTCTGCTCTGATTTTTAAATTGTGATGCTATCTGTCAAAAAGCATCTATCATGCTGCCCTCACCCAATTTTTTTTACTGTAAAATATAGGTTGGAGATTTTGTTGATTATTAAATTGGTGAAACAAAATCAAGGTGGACTAATAAACATAAATTATTTCAAAGGAGGTAAATGTCCATTACTAGGTTTAGTTCAAAGTATATTTCAATACAAATGCAACTTGAAAAAAGAGGTTAATAGGAAATAAAGGTAATAGTGTTTTTTTAATTTCCACAACACTGTAATTTTAAGCATGGATATTGGAAATTAGCTGGGCTCAACCACAAATAAATAATTTTAGATCTCTCCAACTTTTTATAAAGGAATTTTCAACCAAATCTGCTATTAACATCCACTTACTTGAAAATCAATTGCCAACAAAACATTCGAAATAGATGGATTTTATAATCAAGCAATGATAGTTATGTTCTGAGGACATAGGCTTTCACAGAAGCAAATTCCATAGATTTGCCAAGTGCCTGTGGCATCGGTGGGAATGAAGACTGTTGATTTAGTTGCAGACCTGTTCACTTCTGCTTTCAACTCAGCATCAGATGAAAATGCTCTTCTTTCCAGAGCCTATGAATGTTTTTAACGTTACGAGGTGTAACTCAGTGCCGATGCACCGGTCCAATCTTCACAAAAGTCCACACCACTTCCCAAGATTTGAGGCTTTTCGAAATCCCGCACCTCCACCACAGCGCATAGTAGGAAACTGTACGACCCCGTCCGAAGCGCAACAGGGGCTGGAGAACGAAGGAGCCAATGGATTAGCGGTGGGACGAGGGAGGAGGCGGGTGGGGTGGGTTGGGGGGGGGGTTTAACTAGGGAAGGCTGCCCAGAAACGTGGGTGGGGTTGACAAGAATGAGGGACATTGTGAAGCGCTTTGGGCGAACAAGGGGCATAATGAGGGAGCGTGCAGCGGCGGTGCCAAGGCGCGGCACAAAAAGCCTATTGACGGGGGCCGGCGCAGCTTTCATCACATGGCCCCCAAAGACGCTATTTAAACCGGGCCGCGCGGCTCTTTCAGCACCACTGGCGCTGGTCAGCGCCCTGAGAAGAACTGCGCGGGCAAGAGGCGCTGCGCTCGCAAACCCGGCGGCAGGCGAAGGCGAGGCTGGACCGGGCCGAGCCATGCCGCGATCTTTTCTGGTGGACTCGCTGGTGCTGCGCGAAGCCGGCGGCAGCGACAAGAAAGGAGGCGTCTCTCCCGGCAGCCCGCCGCCCCCGCCGCTCTTTCCCTATGCCGTCCACCCCTCGCATCCACTGCACGGCCTTTCCGGAGGCGCCTGTCCCGCGGCTCCCGTGGCCACGTCGGCTGCGCGCAAAGCCGGCCTGCTCTGCGTGTGCCCCCTCTGCGTGGCCGCCGCTTCTCAGCTGCACCCGCCGCCGCCGGTGCCGCCGCCGCCGCCCGCCCTGCCCCTCCTCAAGGCTTCCTTTCCTCCCTTCGGCTCCCAGTACTGCCCTTCGCCCCTGGCTGCCAGGCAGTCTCCCGGAGGTTCGTCCGCCTCCAGCGGGGGCCACGCAGCCGCCCTCTACCAGAGCGCCTACCCGCTGCCCGACCCCCGACACTTCCACTGCATCTCCGTGGGTAAGTAGTTTGGGGCCCGGGGCGGGCTGGGGGAACGGCTGATCATCTCGCCGTAGGTCACCCGAAGCTTTTCAGCAGGGAGCGGCGAGACCGATTCTCGCTCTTCGGACCCTGGGAAGGTCGTTTTCGCTTGTCTAAATGCAATGGGCGCTTGGTTTGGCAGCAGGGTACAGTGGCTTCCCGCCATAGGCTTCCGAATAAAAGCGATTTTCAGAATAGGTGTGAGGAGATTGAAGTTGTTTTAAATAGGAGGGCGAGGAGCGAGGCAGCGGGACAAAACTGCTCCCTCCTGCCCAAAGTCTGCAAAACAGAGACGTTGAAGAAAGTTGTCTCAGCAGATGGGAGGCTGAGCTGGCATACTCTGGGTTCGGAAGTGGAGCGAGATTGGTTGGTATTCGGTCACCAGGAATTCCGGGGCTGTAGGTTAGAATAAAAAGTTTGAAAGCATCCCGGAAAAGGCAGTGGCCAATCACTCCTGTACTGTTGCCCCAAACCATGGACACGTCCACGAATTCCCTAGGAGGCGAGTTATACTTGAGGGAGCTTTTGCTGTTCCTTCCCAGCCTAGGAGAAAATGCAGCTGAAGACTGGGGTCATTTGACGCCCCGACCAAAGTCCGTACTTTCGCAGTCAATAGGATTAAAGGGATGGACTGGGTTGCGTAGTTAAGCGGCAGCGCAGTTCTAGAAACGAAGTCCGGACTGCGGAAGAGAGAGTTGAATTGTCAGCAGGGATGGTTGAGAATTCGGGGAATTGATGGGGGCCTGCGCAGAGAACGGCGCCCGGCGCTTGACGGTTAGCTGAGGATTAGCTCAATTCTAGGAGATTCTAGGCTTCGCACAATCCAGCCTGCTGTCCCGAAAAACAGGGGTGTTTTTTTTGCACAACCTCTAAGGAGCGCAGTGCTTTGGTCTGTCATTCCAACGGCATTTACAAGGAACCTTCACAGGTTAAAAGAAGTCAACCTACCCTGACCCTCCTACCTAACCCTCACTCCGGCAACTCGTAGAGGCATTTCCGAGTAATGACTTACAGCTACCAAGTAGTGCGGAACTCTTTGCGGGGGGGGGGGGGGAGTGCCCGACTGGGATCCTCTGTAGGAACCTTTGTCACGCTCATCCTGCAGGTTAGACGGATAGTCGCTCCCGTAGCTCCAAGCTCAGTCCAAACTGCATCTCAAGGGCGCTTAGTTGTATCCAGGGGCTTAGAATGGCATTCTCGGCTAACCCGCAACAACGATTCCTAGCATGGTCTGTCTACAAGAGCGTGGCTGTGGCGATGTAAAAACACACCCGCGCTAAGCTTCCCTACTCGCTCGGGGGGCCTTTTGGGGTTAGGGTTGGCTTCCCCGCGGGCCAAATTGGCTCGGCCCTGCAGGTCTTGACTTTCCGCTTTGCCTCCCCGCAGACAGCACGTCGGGCCAGCTGCCGAGCAGCAAGCGGATGCGCACCGCCTTTACCAGCACGCAGCTGCTGGAGCTGGAGCGGGAGTTCGCCTCCAACATGTACCTGTCGCGTCTGAGACGCATCGAGATCGCCACCTACCTCAACCTCTCCGAGAAGCAGGTGAAGATCTGGTTCCAGAACCGGCGGGTCAAGCACAAGAAAGAAGGCAAGGGCGGCTCCCATCGCGCTGGGGGACCGGCCGCCCCCGGCTGTAAGTGCGCCTCCCTCTCAGCTGCGGCCAAGGGCTCCGAAGACGAGGAGGACTCGCCCATGTCTCCGTCTTCCTCGGGCAAGGACGAGAGAGAACTCGCCGTCACCCCCTAAGGTGTGACGACGACGACGACGACTACGACGCCGTCCGGGCGACGAGCTTCCTTGGGCCCCTCCGGTCTCCCGCAGATGGACAAGGACGAGCCCATAGAGCCGGTGTAAATAGCCCCGCGGCCCCTGCTCGCCACCAGCGCGCTCTGTTCCAGAGCTGTTGGTTAAAGGGGAGCCCCGTAGGTTCCCTTTCCGTGGCAGCTTTTCTTCCTTGAGATTAACAATACCGTAATTAGCCAGCGGAGGCTGACACAGCGCCGACCACCCTCTTTCTTTGAAGAGCGGGGAAGAGTCAAGGTCAACTTGGTTTACCTCTGTCTGGTGTCTGGGGGAATCCCAGGGCGTGGTTCTCTCCCAGCCTCGCATCTTCCTCTTCCTCTTCCCCTCCTTCCCCCCCTTCCCTTCGGGTTGTTTCTGGGTATAAAATCTAGATCCTGCTTCCTAACAGGTTTTCTTTAGAAGCTGGAAGGCATTTCACTAGGAAGCTGGGGCAGAGAGCAAGAGATTTAACTTGTGTTAAACTTTCTGTTTTGCTTCTTCTTTTTTTGTTGTTGTTGTCGTTGTCAATTTTATGATCCTTCTTGAAATATATTATGGTTACGGCTGTATTGTTTTTCTGGAAAAATCAGGAGATATTTATTTATTTATTTATGTAAAGACACTGGCACAAAAATAAAGTTGTTTTTTTTACAAAAAATAATAATAATAGAAATGTATATACACACTGAAAGTTTGCCTATGCTTTGGCTTTATCCCCTTGGATGACTCCCACTAATTTCAATTGGAAGACTGTAACACCTTTGACTTTCCTACCAGAATCAGGAAGATTTTTTCCCCCCACTCAATGTTAAATAATATTATTCTCAATTTAACTGCCCATGGATATAATTCTAACTGATTTTATTGGGAATGGTAACTCTTCCCCCTTCAAAACTGTGCGATGTAGTAATTGCTTCCTTGGCTTGTCTTGGATCCGTTGTGCAGCATCACTCAAGAGCTGACCTTATTGGTATTTACTTCTGAGTAGACATTTAGGGCAATACTACCTCAGACCAGCACAGAAACATGTTCTTCCTTGCTGACCAAATCCAATATATGTTGCATATGAGTGAAAAATAAGGAGGAAAATATTATCCCTAACTAATGTTGTTAAAAGGCAGATCGTGCCATCTTTATGCACCTCGTGAAAAGCTTGTGCGTTTGGATAAAACTGGTTATCCCTGCTACCAGAACCATTCTGATTTCTTGCTACCATAAACTAACGCTGTATAAGAGAAATATCCAGGTTATATCTGGATGCTTAACTTTGGCTTGCTGCTTTGCCGTGAATTAAAAAAAAGAAAGATAAATATGGCCCATATACTGTAATGTACTGCAGTTGTCCACCACAGAATCCATACTCCTCTCCGCTTCCCCCCCACACTCTTCTTCATCTAACATGTATGTTAGCCAGAATCATAAGACCTGCCACTCTATAGAAGACAGCAAATGATGCTCCTTAAATCACCTGACCTGGCACCTTCTTCTATGCAAACCTCTACACAATCTGACTCTTTTTTTAAAAATGGTTTATACAGAATTAACTTTAAGAAGGGTTTGCAGCGGTAACACTAAAGAAAAAAGTGTGATGCACTCCAAAGCACATTTTCCATTTCATGCTTGCTGGCTCCGAACTACCTGAGGCTTCTGGGGCCACAGCCTAGTGGGATTTACTTCTGAGTGATGCTTCCATGGTTTTCAGTTTGCTTGAAGAGAGGTCACAGAAAGAACCCATCATGAAGAGTGACCCTCTCCTCCTTGCACTCTGTTTGCTGGCCCCAGAAAAAGCAAATTCCTTTGGAAGAATGTGGAAAAGATGTAACATTGGGGGGGGGAGGGTGTGTTTCTGGTCACTTATTGTCTCTGCCCCCCCCAATGACAAAACACAAGCTATACTTATTGCTTGTTAATGGCAGTCTTCCTGAGATCAGAGTGGAGCAACTATTTAGTTGCGGTCCCTTGAGCCAAGCTCTTCTTCATGTCTTTTCTTTCCTTCCGTCAGAAGTACCTTTGGAAGGCTGAAGTTTGCACTAAAATGATTTGGCTCCTTCTTCCAGCTTGAGTGAACTCTGCAGCCTGGATTCAGAGACCCATTTGGGAGACTTAGGTCAGGAGAGTAGACAACAGCATCCAAAATAAAACTCTATCCCGGCTTCGCCTCTTAGTGATATCCTCATGCCAGGCCATGCAGTGGGGAGAAGGAGCTGAAGATGCTGTGGCCTCTCTGTAAGATATGATGGGAATGTTCAGCAAAAGGACCTCAGAGTACTTGACTGGCTGTTTCCTTGGATTGCTCTAGAGAGGAACATGGGCCTGAATCTTCAGTGTGCACCCATATTCCTCCTAGGATAGTTTGTGTGTGTGTAAGTGCCTTTGAGTTAGACTCGTGAGTACATGTAGTTTTCTTGGCAAGATTTCTGGAGGTGGCTTGTTCTTGCCTTCTTCCTAGACTGAGAGAAAGTGAATGGTCCAAGATCACCCAGTTGGCTTTGTACCTAAGGCAGGACTAGAACTCACAGTTTCCCATTTTCTTGCCGGGTGCGTTAACCATTACAGGTAGTCTTTGACTTAAGACCACTACTACTGGGAGTGGAATTTCAGTTGCTAAGTGATCAGAAAGCAGGTCATCGTGTGTCTAGATCCAATTTTACCGTGATTTCTACCTCTGCCGTTAAATGAATCGCAGGGTTTTTAACAAATCCAGCTTCCCCAATTAGTTTTGCTTGACAGAAACCTTCTGGGAAATGTGATGACATGACAGCAAGATGCTGCCACTGCTGTAAATGCAAGCCAGGTATCTGAAGTGAGATCACATGACTCTGGGGCTGGTGCATTGATTCTAACTTCAAAGGTGGATCATAAGTCACTTTTTTTTGAAGGGCATTGTCATCTTGAACATTAAATCATTAAATGAATGCTCATCGAAGGCAGACTATCCAACTGGATGCACATGAATACCCAAAGCTGAATTATGTCTAGGATTACTTGATAAGGACCAGAAAGATCTGGATGGCCACAAAGAGGCAGCAGAGAGATATAACTGCCACTGGCTTTGCTGTCATCTAGTGGCAGTCCAAAAGTTTGCAGCTTTATTGGGTAACTCCAAATTTTAGACCACAGGTCAGGTTTGGCCCATTATTGCCCACTCTGCTCACACAGAAGTCTTAGCTGTATCAGTTAAAAGCCTAGAACAGGAGTCTTCAAACTTGGCAACTTTAAGACTTGTGGACTTCAACTCCCAGAATTCCTCAGCCAGCCAGTCTTAAAGTTACCAAGTTTGAAGACCCCCTGGCCTAGAAGCTGCATTCACACCAGATGGTAACATTAATATTAAATGTAGTTTCTGTTGGTTGGTTTGCTTGACTGTTTTTACAACTTGGTTGCGCAAGTCCATTTGTTGGTTTATACTTCGATGTGGTGTCTAAGTCCAGAACCCGGAACCTGGAACCTGTGCTGGGTGAATAGAGCAGGGTTGGGTAACTATGGCCCCTTCAAGACCTGTGGACTTCAACTCCCAGAATTCCCAGCATGGCTGGCTCAGGAATTCCACAGGTCATAAAGGGGCCACAGTTGCCCATCCCTGCTTTAGACTTTTTGTGGCTTTCTGAAGCATCAGAAAGGATATATTTTTTTTACTTTTCTAGCACTTTATGGAAATACCTGAGAAACCTAGAATCCTCCGAGTCCTATTAGAGAGGCAGAGGTAGAAAAAAGGATAAAAAATCTACCACACCGAAAATATATCAAGAGGAGTTAACCACGTTCTTCATTCCCCCAACTTGGGAGCTGAAACAACGACAGTAACTTCCGCGCTCATTCTCTTCATGAGTCCTGGTTTTTTCTTGGGTTAATTTCCTTTTCTTCCGTTCTGTTCCGTTCTATTTCCTCTCCAGGAAGATTAGCCGTAAGAAGTCAGGAAGCTTCTTAAGGTTTGCCCCTTCTCTGGAAATCGGATGCGTGATGCCAGGCTACGGTATTTGTGAAGTCCTGCTCCCCGATCCTTAAGTCCAAACAAATGCGCTCATGGCATCAGTGCTCAGACGGAGCTCAGACGTCTTTTCATTCGCTTTTGCGCACCTTGAACCTCTCCTCCTCAGGCTCCGGTTAAAACAAGCGGATCTACCGCCGATCTCTCTTTCTGTAGCTCAGAAAGGAACAGCTTCTGCCTTAAAGGAAGACTCGCTCAGGGAAGTCTAAAGGACCCACACACACACACCCTCTCCATAAGGGTGTGTGTGTGTTCCGAAGCGGCTCCAAGTTCTGCATCTTGCTTTCTAACCTTGCTTCCAACAACCCGATTGAAAGCAACAGCCAAGAAAGTCGAATCGATTCCAGCGGATGGCCTCCTGCGAGAAACGTCCTACTCGTTTTCAGATATAGAGGCAATACGACGCCCAAAGTTCCCCATAATTAACTATCAGAAGTACTGAGTGTTGCCATCCCAACACCTATGGAAAGCAGTAATTTAGAGGGGGTGGGGGTGGGCTGGGCTGCAGTATAGCTCCTTCCCACCTCCGAATTCGGATGGAAAGGAAGATGCAAAGATTCTTGATAGAAGAGTTTCAAGCAAGCTGCCAAAATGCAATTATTTTGTTGCATCTTTTCTTGTGTTTTCTTTTTTTTTAAAAAAAACAAACAAACAGGTTCCTTTGATTGCTAAGCAATTTTCTTTTTTCTTTTTTGCTATTAATAGGGATCTGGAAGAAAAAGAACGAATTCAATTTATATTTAAATAGTGCTACTACATGTTTTTAAATTGGGGAGTTAGCCAATAAAAATGGTGTTGGTGTTGGAGCTATAGTTGAATATGTGTCAGTAAGATCACGTGGCTGAAAAAAAATTGGAAGCATGATTTTAGGCCACATCAATAGGATAAGGTGCAAATCACTAAACTTTACTATACCTTTCACTGATCAGTCCCCATCTCTGGTTCTGTGATAATATGGGCACTGTATTTAAAGAAAGGTTCATAACTCATTCAAGAAGAATGGCTAGGAGCAAGAAATTCCTGGAATCTAAGGAGCTGTTGTGGTTTTTCCCACTTCTAGGTGATGCTCAGGGCATGAGAAACAAAGCCAGGGAAATCCAGCAGACACTTTCCCTAACTTGTCCCACAATAAATCAGTTAGGACAGCAACAGAACGGGTCTAGTGTCAAAGGCCACACCTGGAATACTGCATCCAGTTTTGGTCACCACGATGTAAAAAAGATGTTGAGACTCTAGAAAGAGTACAGAGAAGAGCAACAAAGATGATTAGGGGGCTGGAGGCTAAAACATATAGGGAACGGTTGCTGGAATTGGGTATGTGTAGTTTAATGAAGAGAAGGGTGAGGGGTGACATGATAGCAGTGTTCCAATATCTCAGGGGCTGCCACAAAGAAGAGGGAGCCAAGCTATTCTCCAGAGCACCTGAAGGCAGGACAAGAAGCAACGGATGGAAACTAGTCAAGGAGAGAAGCAACCTAGAACTAAGGAGAAACTTCCTGACAGTTAGAACAACTAACCAGTGGAACAACCTGCCTCCAGAAGTTGTGAATGCTCCAACACTGGAAGATTTTAAGAAGAAACTGGACAGCCATTTGCCTGAAATGGTATAGGGTTTCCTGCCTTAGCAGGGGGTTGGACTAGATGACCTCCAAGGTCATCTTCTTATTCTTATTCTTATTCTTATTCTTCTTCTTATTCTTCTTATTCTTCTTATTCTTCTTATTCTTCTTATTCTTCTTATTCTTCTTATTCTTCTTATTCTTATTCTTATTCTTATTATTATTATTATTATTATTATTATTATTATTGCAGCAAACTTAATGCTGACATTCTTCTACTGGTGCAGTTTCTGATGGATTGTCCTTTAATCCAGTGATCTGATTGTTTGATGTCCACCATCTTTCATCTCCTTCCAGGAGCCTCTTATGCTACACCCATTCTGTCATAACTGAGCTGAGTGACATTTTTAAGGCCAACCAAAGTCACAAAAGGTCTGAAATAATAAGAAGGGCTTTTATTTGGGGATTTCTCTCTTTTCTTTTCTTTTCTTTTCTTTTCTTTTCTTTTCTTTTCTTTTCTTTTCTTTTTTATATAGGCAGCCAATGCCAACTTCTAGAGAACCAGTTTAGCATAGTGATTAAGACATCATGCTAGAAACTGGGAGACTGTGAGTTCTAGTTCCGCTTTGGGCTCAAAGCCAGCTGCAGGACCTTAAGCCAGCCATTCCTTCTCAGCCCTAGGAAGAAGGCAAAGCCATTTCTAAAATCAAGCCAAGAAAATTGAAGGGTCTTCTCCAGGCAGTTGCTGGCGGTCAACATTGACTGAAAGCTGCCCCTCCCACCCAAAAAAGCCCACTTCTATGTTTCTCCACCTTCTATTCTACAGCCAATGCATGCAAGGTGGTTTCACCCACTCTACTGCTTTGCTTTGCAGTTTTGTGTTAAATTGGTAAGGACTATAAAGGGAAAGCACTTCCTGTACTGTTGACAAAGCAGACTAGCACAATTGCACAGTTCTACAATTCTAACAAGGGACGCAGTGGCTCAGTGGGTTAGGACACTGAGCTTGTCAATCAGAAGGTCGGCAGTTTGGTGGGTCGAATCCCGAGTGCCGCATAACAGTTACTTGTCCCAGCTTCTGCCAACCTGGCAGTTTGAAAGAATGGGACCGCTACGGTGGGAAGGTTCCATGCGCCTTTGGCGTCTAGTCATGCCAGCCACATGACCACGGAGATGTCCTCGGACAAGTGCTGGCTCTTCGGCTTTGAAATGGAGATGAGCACCAGCCCCTAGAGTTGGAAAAGACTAGCACGCATGTGCGGGGGAACCTTTACCTTTACCTTTTACAATTCTAACAGACCACAGGCACAGCACCACTGCATCCATATGCAAAGGAATTTAGAGACAATCTTGAGGAAGGTATGAAAAGGTGATAAAGAAGAGACTTGGAAAAGCAGTTGACTCATATCTAGGTAGTGTAAGAAATTCAGATTAGAAAAATAATTCAAATTGGTTTGGTCTTGAATTGGTTAAGAATGTAATGGTGCAGAAAATGGTTCACACAGGCTTTCAAGATTACAACAATAAAGTAGCATACCTGGAATTCCTTGGGTGTCTGTTTCTTGGCCTGGTCTACCATGAGACCCAGGTTGGTCTAGTAGTGGTTAGGGCACCAGGTTAGAAACCAGGAGTTGGTGAGCTCTACTCCTGCCTTAAGCATCAAAGCCAGCTGGGTGACCTTGGGCCAGTCACTCTCTCTTAGCCCAACTCACCTCACAGGGTTGTTGCTTTGAGGAAAATAGGAGGAGGAAAGGGTATTCAGAAAGTGCCCCACTTTGCATTATTTATAAAAAAATAATAAAGGCAGATAACAAAATCTAAAATAAACAAACATGAATGGCTGACATCAGATCCTTAGCAGATTATACCAGAATACTTTTAGATAAGGCAGACAAGGAACGACAAAGGAGTAGAGGACATAAGAATGAACTGTCATGCAATTTTCTCCAACAGTATTTTTATAGCAAGTTTGTCAGAACAAGACATCCAAGTCACAATTCAGTTTTTATAGAACAGAAACCTCACTTACTTTGTCTCCAGAAGCTTCTTTCCCTAATTGAATTGCTTCCAAATGAGGATGTTCTGTGTTTTGATCATCATAAATTTGCCAATATCCACTGTGTGGAATTTGAAGAACTTGAGACTTCATGGAAATCTACAAAGCCAAGATACAAGGATGCCAGTGGCACATTTCTAAGAGGATAGAAGAGGAAAAATTTATTTTTATTTTATTTTGTCAAACAAAAATTACAAATTCAAACAAACAAGAAAATCAAAATGTGACAGGGATGATAGGCACGCCAGTGCAATTATGCACACACTTACCATTTCTTCTGTACTGTTGTCAAAAATCCCAAGATGGATATCTCCATCATCTGGTAGTTAACTCGATCATAAGTTAAACTTGTCTCAAGGGAGGTTTGACTTTTACATTAACAATATTTTAATAACAAGTTTGTCAGAACAAGACATCTAAGTCACAATTCAGTTTTTATAGAACAGAAACCTCAGCTACTTTGTCTCCAGAAGCTTCTTCCCCTAACTGAATTGTTTCCAAATGAGGATGTTCTATGTTTTGATCATCATAAATTTGCTTATATCCACTGTGTGGAAATTGAAGAACTCAAGACTTCAAGGAAATCTACAAAGCCAAGATGTCATGTATAGGGCCAGTGGTACATTTCTAAGAGGCTAGAGCAGTGATGGCGAACCTTTTAGAGACCGAGTGCCCAAACTGCAACCGAAAACCCACTTATGTATCATCGGGTGCCGGGTGGGCGTGGCCCTTTGGGTGGGCATGGCCCATTGGGTGGGCGTGGCTGCAGTGGTAACGGCAGACTGGGTGGGACTAAAAAGTTCAATCAATCAATTCCAACTTTGCGAGATCTTTTTTTTCCCCCGTGAGAAGTTGAAATTGATTGATTGATTGAATGTCTTTTTTTCTTGCACACGGCGGCAGAGGCCTAAAGCGAAAAGGTTTTATAAAACCCAGCTGAAGGCCTAGGACTGGGGCGACGGCACACGTGCCCACAGAGAGGGCTCTGCGTGCCACCTTTGGCACCCGTGCCATAGGTTTGCCAGCACGGGGCTAAAGGCTGGTAGTTAACTCCACCATGAATTGAACTTGTCTCCAGGGAGGTTTGATTTTTTACCTTTTCTTTGTTTCTATCTGTATCTTGTGGGGAAATCTGGATTTTTCATAAAATGCTAGAGATGAAGAGACCCTTTCACCAGTATACTCCTCTGTTAAAGCATCCTCCGACAGATGAAAATATTATCTCTGCTTTGACAACATCCAGTGAAGGAGATTTCACCATTTGCTGGATAAGTGATTCACCTGTTGATCTGTTACTGCAAGGAAGTTTTACTATAAATATTTACTAATATTCAGCCTTCTTGTAACCTTATGTCCTGAATTGCTTAATAGTGAGATGGGTACCATAAATTAAAAAAAACGCACAAAATTATTTCATATCTTGCAATCTGCTTAAAACTTTTTCAGAGGATCTACCAAGTGAATATGATAGTTGATTTATTTATTTTTAAATTTCCCCTTTGTTTCAAAAATTGATGGGAAATTGTGTTTCCACTGTTTGAGTCTGCTACTAAATGTTGATGGTCAGGTGTGTATCATCAAGGTGGGGGAAGGGAGTGAAAACAGGCAAGATGGTAAGCACAACCTCCTCATGCAAATCCCACCCCTCTTGTGTGTGCATCAGTGTTGCACTCTTGTGTGAGAGAGATGAAGCCTCCATTGTGATGCTGCGTCTGCCATCTCGCCTACCACCACTCATCCACGGATGCCTCTGTAGAAGAGGCTGTCACTGGGATTCTGGCCATCTGCAGAGCTGCCTGCTCCAGCCAGCGCCAGCCTTAACAGTTCAATCACACAGAGAGAAACTGCTATCAGTCCCATATTTTGGGATGGTTCATGGAG
The DNA here is from genome assembly GCF_947247035.1 of Vipera ursinii. Lineage (NCBI taxonomy): Eukaryota > Metazoa > Chordata > Lepidosauria > Squamata > Viperidae > Vipera > Vipera ursinii. The sequence continues at coordinate 22,487,005 of NC_139514.1, forward strand.
GGGGAGGGGGCACTGAAGCAAGGAGGTCTGCTATGGAAAAGCCTCCTGATTGAGCTCAGACTATATTGCCTTCCTTTGTAACATTTCAGAAGTTTCAAGACAGAATTGTTCTGGACAGCTTTATGATTTTATTAGCTTTTTGTTTCTACACTGCAGCAGAGTAGAAATGTGGGAAAGAAAGAAAGAAAGAAAGAAAGAAAGAAAGAAAGAAAGAAAGAAAGAAACTCAGATGATCCCCCCAGTGATGGTAGATTGAAGTCACCCAAAACCATAAGTTTGGGGAACTCAATCACCAACCCTGAGAGGATGTCGAGAAGCTCAGGCAGGGCTGCTGCTGCGCGACTAGGCGAAAAGTACACCAGCAGCAAGCCCAACTGAGCTCTAGGGCCACATCTCAGGAGAAGGGACTCACACCCGACTATTTGGACAACGGTGGCCTCCTGCGGACATAAGGTCTCCCTCATGACTACCGCCATTCCTCCGCCCCTACCCTGAGCTCGAGGTTGGTGTAGCACCCGGAAACCCGATGGGCAAAGATCAACCAGAGGGACACCACCCTCTGGGCCCAACCAGGTCTCCGTAATGCAAGCCAGGTCCGCATGCTCCTCCTCAACCAAATCACGTATGAGAGGAGCCTTGTTAACTACGGACCTGGCATTAAAATACACGAGCCTGAGCTCAGGTGGCTGCTCATCCTCGCTCCCGGAACCACGGACCGAAACCAGAGGGTCAGACCGCATCATCGCTTGGAGACAGTGGGGACGCACTCCCAGATATTGATGCGTCCCTCTGTTCGCACACCTGCTGCCATTCCCTACCACCGTGGGAATAGGCAATCCCACACCCCGCTCCGGGGCCCCGGAGGCACCCAACCCAAGCCTCGTCACGGCGTGATCAATCCTGGGCCTGGTCTGAGTAACGGTTGGTGGAACCCCCCCAGTTTCCAACCAAACCTGTAAACCCTCCCCCCTCCCTAACCCCACAAAAAAATTAGCTAAAAATTGCATATCCTTTCCCATTTGATGTGTGGCATAAGTAGCAAGCATCATATACAGTATGTGGATTTTTTCCATAATGGGCACATATTTTTTTAAAAAAGGGCCAGGAGCATGTGTGTGTGTATGTGTGTGTTTAAAATATAAAGGGGCCTGTAGCTGAAAGGGCAGAATTTGTATGTCATTGTGATGGCTGCTATCTTTAATCTTTTAAATCTGGGCTTAGGGTCCTGGATCAGTGTGGACTACAACCAAACAACCAACCAACCAACAAAAAATACAAAAGTAATACAAAAATGCCAAATCCAGTCTGAACATCTAGCCATAATAATAATAAACTTAGCCTTTCCATAAGTATGAGGCTGCTTGCCTTGAGGTCACTTCTATTCTTGAAAACACAGGCTGAGAAGTTTCCAAAGAGGCTGGTTCACTGCAGCAAAAAAATGAGGTCTGAAAGGCCTTAAAGAAGCTCCAGGGGTGGAAACCTGTCAGCCAAGATGTTACATGGGACAGGGACTACCAGAGAAGGGGCACATTTCCTAGCTCCCATTAGATGACTATATTTGGGGAAAGGAATCAGTAGTGTGCCCACCCTATCTGACCTGATAGGACCAGTAGATCTCCTTCAGGAAAGGTGCTCCTGCAGATAGGCTGGCTCTGTGCCATATAGGGCTTTAAAGGTAATGACTAGCATATTGAATTGCAAGTGAAAAGAAACAAGAAACCAGTGCAATTTGGGCAACAGAGGTATTACATGGGCAAACCTAGTGCTCCCCCATTAATGTATCCACTGCTGCATTCTGGACTAGTTGAAGTTTCTGGGTGATATTCAAGGGCAGCACCATGTACGTGAATTACAGTAATCCAGACAGGAGGTGACCAAGGCATGAGTGGCCATAATCAAGGCAACCTCGTTGAAAAAAGAGTGCATTTGGCCCACAAGATGAATATGGAGCAAAGTCCACACACACACACACACACACACACACACACACACACACACACACACAGTCACGGTTGCCACCTGCTCCCTGAGCAGGAATGTTCAGTCCAGGAGGACCCCCTAATTATGTATCATCTCAGTCCAAGAAAGTGTTACCCCAACCTGAGTCAAAGATGAAAAACCAGCTATCCTGGAGGGAGCAGGCAAAAATCCTTCTTGTTCTGTCTGGAGTTAAAACTGGCTCCTCCCTATCCAAACCCTTACAGCCTCCAGCGCTTGGCCAGCAGGATCACCACATCACTTGTCTGGCTAGGGTTGGAGATACGTAATTGGGTATAATCAGCATACTGATGACACTGAACACCAAACCCACGGATGGCCTCCCCTAGTGGTTTCATTGCAGACGTTAAAAAGGAGGGGAGAGACGCTTGACACCTGAGGCACCCCACATTGCAGGGGGCCACAGTTCGACCTCTCCTTTCCCACCATCACTGATTGGAACCAATCATGGAGGAAGGAGAAGAACCACTGTAACACACTGCCTCCTGTTCCCAACCTCCAAAGCCAGTCCAGAAGGCCAACATGGTCAATGGGATCAAAAGCTAGTCAGAGGTCCAGGAGGGCCCTCCAAAGGTCATCAACAAGTGCAACCAATGTCGTTTCAGTGGTGTGCCCGGGCTAAAAAGGGTCCAGATAATCTAGAAAAGGGCTCAGAAAAAAATTTGCTCCTAGCAAATTTTATACCTATTATATTTTTAAGAGTTTGCTCCAATGTTTGTTTGTTTATATTTCTAAACTGTCCATATCCACCAAAGAGAGGTTCTGTTGGAGTACAATATAATATCATCGATAAATAAAATAACGTATAAAAATTAACATTAAAATTGAGTTGGGATTATTATTATTTTTTAAAAAATTATAGAATAATGACATAAACTTCAAAAAAAGGTAAAAATTCCAATATGGCACTCAACGTTCATTATTAAAGAGGAACTAGCCAGCCCCACGATTACGTGGTTATCTGTGCCCCCCATGAAAGATTGTGAAGCCAGGTTTTGCCCCCTCTGCAGAAAACCAAGAGAGTCGGGGGCCTTCCACCCCTCAAGGGGACAAGATCTGCCACAATGCAGGGGCAACTACAGAGAAGGCTCTGTACCTAGACCTCCACCAGATGAAATTCCTTGACTGGTGGGATCTGTAACATACCTTCCCTGCCTGAATGAGTAAGATGGATGGGCTGATGTGATGGGGCAAAGGGTGGGCGAAGTTGGTTCTGTTGGTAACCTGGCCCTATGCCATGTAGGGCTTTCTAGATAATGACCAACACCTTGAATTGGACCCAGAAGCAAACTGGTACCCAGTGAAGTTCATGAAGCAAGGTTGTTATATGTGCATTTCTTTGGGCACCCAGAATGGCTCACATAGCGAATATGTGTATGTAGAGAATATACGTTGAATTGTGGAATTCTTGGTGCTCTGTGAGCTTAGTTCTTTGCTTGCAGATGTTTCATTACGCAACTAGGTAACATTATCAGCCATCATCAGCCACTGAATATATGATTTGGTATTTATGGATGAGGTCTCACCTCTTCTTGCCTTTTCTTGGACAAGCTTCCTGTTCTTGAGCCTCATCAGGTTTGTGAAATGAACAAAGAAGGAAAATTCTGTAGGTTACAAAAAGGTTGCACTTTTATTGTTGTTTTTGTGTCTTCCTTGCATTTACGTGCTTGGGAAAAACAACTTTCATTTAAGAGCATATGTTATAGTTTGATTGTACTCATCTCGAAACATTAGGTAAGTATTTTAAATACATCAAGAGATTTAAGTTGTCTGTTTTAACATCCTTCATTTCTTTCTTTCATTTCTTTCCTTCATTTTCTTTATTCTCAATTCATCTCTGCTTTGAGTGAAGTGATATTTGCTTGAAAACTCACCAGGAAAATTTAGTGTTGCAAATAGTTTGGGCTGCTTCTAAGACCTTGGTGCAGAATCTAAGTGTACAAATTGGGACCTTGGGGTTATGTCTGTCCAAAGTCTTCACTGTGTCTCCTGGACCAAATTATTTGGGACATTCTAAAATACACATTTGGAGAAAAAGCACTGAAACATGCTTAATCCAGTTAATTTCATGGCCAGATCATGCTGGCCATACCATCTATTCCTGCTAATACAGAAGTACAAGTGGTTCTTGTTTAATGATTATTTGTTCAGCAACTGTCCAAACCTATGGTGCCGAATGAGTGGTGCTTACTACTGGTCCTCATACTTATGTCAGTCACAGCATCCCTGCAATCATGTAATTGCAATCCAGGTGCTTTGCGCCCAGGTTGCAATTGCAACGTCACAATATTCTGTGATCACAGGATCACCATTTGCAAACTTCCCTGGTAGCTTCAGACAAGCAGATCCAATAAGGAAGCCAGCAGGAGGTTGCAAATGGCAACCATGGAAAGTTCTCACTTACTGACCTTTGGTGATTGAATTAACAACAGCAACAATAAATCCCAGAATTACCATTGTTAGTTGGCACAATCATACGTTGTTGCATTTTATGACTGCACTGCTTAGCAATGGAAATTCCAGTCCCAGTTACTGTTGCTATATGAGGTCTATCTGTAGTTTGTCATTGCCTTCTTTAGGGATATTTTTTTTAGCCTATAGCTCTAGAATTTCCTAATGGTCAACTAATAACCAGGCCCTTCATATCTTTCTGAGATCAACCAACACCTAAATATGCATATAAACTAAAATTCAGTTTTATGAAATTGACATGGAAATTAAACAAAGTTGAATTTTTATCCTGTCTTTCATCCGTTAATTTTTGGAAGGCATCACTAACATACCAGCCAAGGCAAATACAGCCTAGAAATGTTGCCCACCTCTGCCCCCAATCAAATAATATAAAGAAGAATACATCCCCTGTCAAAATATCAAAGGTACAATCTGCTTCATTTTTTTCTCCTGCGGGCCTATGCGGGATCCCAATATATTCATGCAGTTATCATTTAGATGACAGTAAATAATCATAATTTCAGGTGAGCAGAATTTGGGAGCCAAATAACCAATGCCAGCACATAATAACTCAACAGCCCAGGCCATATAAAATGATCCAACACTGGCCACAAGCAGGTAGCAAAAGGTGATCATTTTTTTTACGTGTGCCATTGTGCCCACAGTAAAAAATGACAATAAAGATTATCTTATTGTATCATAAGTAGGGTTGGAGAATCAGTGAAAAAAGCACTGTTCAGACAAGTAGCATCAGTGCTAACAGGAGACCTGCATCTCCAAAACAAATAAATGGGGAGAAGTGAAGGAAAGCATGGGATCCAAACACTGTTAAGTGTGGTCAAGTCCATCTGGTTATTTGCCTAAAAGTCTTCCAAGATGCCTTCAGTATGCTTAATAAAACTCAATTGGACCCATCCTAACCCCACACATAAAGGCTCCATATTTTTAAAAGGAATGTTACTGAGGCTCTCCCATTGACATCAAACTCTGCAGCTCTAGCCATAAGAAATCAGCTACTCCATAGAAATACCCCTAACCAATAGGGCTTACATTATTATTATTATTTTTCCTGAGTGATTACAATAGAATTTAAACATGCTTCAGCTTTCCCATGTAATGGTCTTGGAAGGAAGTTTTAATAGATCTTTTCAGCCCAGAAAAATGGACTGATCTTCCAGTGAACCAACCAAATCCAACTTTGTTACACTTCCCACTGAGAGAGATGAAGTTACTCCAACCAACTTCGTGGTCCACAAATTGGAGAAGGCTGCC